>NC_142546.1:9966500-10277500 GCF_056151865.1 Erythranthe guttata | reverse complement strand
ATGTGATGGGGTAGGGCCCCTATATATATATATATATATATATATATATATATATATATATATATATATATATATATATATATATATATATATATATATATATATTATTAATGAATTAATATGTTTTGTAAATTTCATGTATGTTGAAATAAATAAATATGTTTGTTGTACAAATCATGTGATAGGATTGGCCCCACATTATACGTGAAATATATATATATATATATATATATATATATATATATATATATATATATATATATATATATATATATATATATATATATATATATATTTCATGTGTGTTTGTTTGTTGTACGTAGTAAAATTTAATGTATGTTGAAATAAATAGGGGAAACTACAGATAAATCCCTAATCCAAAACTCAACATACAGATCAGTCCTTAGGTAGTTTCCCCAAGCAATTATGTCCCTACTCACGCGCCTAACATGCAGTTCAGTCCCTAATAAAATGTGCAAATACTAAAATACCATTTACTTTATACTAATTTTACATAACTTATTTCCAACCTCCAACGCGCCGTTTGTGTTACACGCTCTTGGCCCGTTACATTTCAAAAATCAAACAACAAGAAAGAAGCTAAAAAGGCGCAGGAAAAAAACCACCGTTCAGTTTGTACCCATTTACAGACAAAGAAGAAACAGAGAAGAAACGAAGAACAAAGAAACAACAAAGAAGGAAGAAACAACGAAACACGAAGAATCAACAAAACGCAGAAAAAATATAAAACGAAAGGAAAAATAAAAATAAACAAACCCATTTCTCGACAATGGTGAAGCAGGGTAAACAACAAGGTTTGATTTTTTTTTTTTCTTTCATTTTCTTGGAAACAGACCCATTTGGGTGTTGCTTAAGCTTGCAAAAAGGTTTATTTGTTGTAGAATTGCATGATTTTGAACATATCCTCTCATGGGTATTATGCCTCGACTTTATTCGGTGTTTTCCCTAATCATTAAATCGGTTCCAATATCTGTTTTTCTGTTGTTTGGGTTTGCAAAGATCATTTATTTGTTGTCGAATTTCATGATTTTGTAACAGTTTCCTCATGGGTATTATTCTTCGGTGACATTAGCATGTCCCCAAAGCATGTTGAGTCCTAACAAGGGTTTCATATAGGATATGGGAAAGAGGCTTATTGTATTTTTCGTACTGGTTCTATAGTATGTGTTATGCGCAGTAATGGTATTAATAGTGCATTTAGATGGTATTGACACAGGGTACTCGAAGTACTGTCCCGAAGCATTTAGTCCCAACAAGGGATATGTCATATGTAATAATGGTATTGCTCTTGACTTCGGACGGTATTAACACAGGGTACTAGAAGTATAATCTTTGATGGTTCTGTAGTATGTGTCATATGCCACAATAGTATTACTAGTGCCTTTGAATGGTATTACTAGCTTAGTGACTTTGGATGGTATTGACATGTGGTACTCGAAGTATAATGTTTGATGGTCCTGTAGTATAAGTCATATGCCATAATAGTATTACTAGTGCCTTTGAATGGTATTACTAGTAACTTTGGATGGTATTGACATGTGGAACTTTATAGTACGTTGTATTTGTTATAATTGTAGTTTTATGTGTATGTAATTGCAGGAATTAATGTAAAAGGAGATTGCAGCAAGCTATCAATAGGCTGCAGGTGCTCACCGATCGCTTTTCAAACAACCATGGAAGGTGTGAAAAAAGTGATGAAGAAACAACATTATGAAGTACTGAAGAAAAATCCCTTCTATCACTACATGGACATGCCTAAAATAAACCACAGCTTCCATAGGGTTGTGTCTCTCATGCAAGCGTACAATGTAAAAGATCGGGCCATCTGGTTTGGGGGAAATACTATACGCTTGGAAGTGTTTTGGGGTTTTTGTGTTTTTTTGTAATTAATGAACATATGAATGTCTTTTTGTGCCATAAACAATCTGTCCTTTTGTTGTAGAGCTAATAATACTATTGATTAGCTCTCTTCGTACTTTTCCATTGTATCCATTGTACTATATGTTTCGATGAAATGTACTTACCTTTTGAACACATGGTACTTTTGAATATAAGCGTACCATAAAAATGAGCAACAAATATTTTCTAGTCTATTCGAAGATACCTTGTCAACACTAGACTTGTACTTACTTGATGAACAAAGCGTACTTCACATGTGTATTCCCGAAAAACTTACCATAAACTGAAGAATTGTGTCTATTCATTCTTAATAGTCTTAAAATGAAGAGTTGTGTCTTAAAATGGGATCATATGGATGCATTGGCCCCACAATAATATATAGATTGTAACAATACTATATGAATGGCAAACATATACTTTATCAGTGAACAAAGCGTATTATAGTCACGAATCACTTGTACTTCACATGTGTATTCATTGTACTTACTTGATGAACAAAGCGTACCATATTTTTTGATGAATTGAATTGTACCAATTTCATTGACGCTTTAATGATCAATAAGTACGGGAGATGCATAAATTATGTTTTAGATGATTATTTTAAGGTAGGTGAGCATTATTGTTGCGTTTGAAATACAAGATCCCATAAATATGTTGAATTTCATACATGATACTCATATACTATACAATATATTCATACAAGTCTACAATGCTCAAGTGTAAAACTAATATTTTCCTCAATTCTTACCATAATCGATATTGATCGACTCCCACATTGTCTCCATTCATTCTTAATAGTCTTAAAATGAAGAGTTGTGTCTTAAAATGCGATCATATGGATGCATTGACCCCACAATAATATATAGAGTGTAACAATACTATATGAATGGCAAACATATACTTTATCAGTGAACAAAGCGTACTATAGTCACGAATCACTTGTACTTCACATGTGTATTCATTGTACTTACTTGATGAACAAATCGTACCATATTTTTTGATGAATTGAATTGTACCAATTTCATCGACGCTTTAATGATCAATAAGTACGGGAGATGCATAAATTATGTTTTAGATGATTATTTTAAGGTAGGTGAGCATTATTGTTGCGTTTGGAATACAAGATCCCATAAATATGTTGAATTTCATACATGATACTCATATACTATACAATATATTCATACAAGTCTACAATGCTCAAGTGTAAAACTAATATTTTCCTCAATTCTTACCATAATCGATATTGATCGACTCCCACATTGTCTCCATTCATTCTTAATAGTCTTAAAATGAAGAGTTGTGTCTTAAAATGCGATCATATGGATGCATTGGCCCCACAATAATATATAGAGTGTAACAATACTATATGAATGGCAAACATATACTTTATCAGTGAACAAAGCGTACTATAGTCACGAATCACTTGTACTTCACATGTGTATTCATTGTACTTACTTGATGAACAAAGCGTACTTACTTGATGAACAAAGCGTACTATATTGACGAATAACCCAAACTTTACCAGCTTATACATTGTACTTATTTGGTGAATAAAGCGTACTATATTCACGAATAACCCAAACTTTACCAGCTTATACATTGTACTTATTTGGTGAACAAAGCGTACTATATTCACGAATAACCCGAACTTTACCAGCTTATACATTGTACTTATTTGGTGAACAAAGCGTACTATATTCACGAATAAACCGAACTTTACCAGCTTATACATTGTACTTATTTGGTGAACAAAGCGTACTATATTCACGAATAACCCTAACTTTACCAGCTTATACATTGTACTCTTATGTTCACTAATTAAACAACAGTACATAGGTTTTACATAGCATGTAGACTGCAAATATTACTAGATTCAACACTATCAAACTATGAACTACTCCACCTTCAGAATTGCAATTATTCACTTCACTTTCTTGATGTACTTGGTTCATCGACGCACTTGTAGCTTCATTTTCTTCACGATTTGAGTTGGAAAAAGTTTGCCCAACTTCAAATGGTTCACACCAATGGGAGTAGCCATGGTGTGGGCAACAGTAAAATAACCTTCGGGGATTCGAAATAGTTTCTGAAACCATGATTATTGTTTTCTTCCCACAATCAAGACGCTTGCATTTCCCTTTTTTGTATTTTAACCCACTCATTTGAGTGGGGCTACTCGAAGACTAGCATCACCATAAGTGTGCTCAAAATTGCATTTGCGAATGCTAAATAACTTATCTGACTTGTACAATGATGCATAAACCCTCCATTTGCAGTTTTCGTCAATGCATACTGCTATGATCTTTTGTTGATCATTTTTCATGTACTTAAATGATCGATTATTAGCAATAGAATAGTTTTTCAGCATATGCCTAAAATCATCAGGATCTTTAAAAAACTGATTCTCCCCACGGATGCAATGTCTCCATGCATCAATTGAATTTCCAAGCGAATTACCCTCGATTTCCATTGATTGATCGCCGCTTTTGGTTTAAAAAAAAATAAAAAAATGGATTACAATAGAGTGGAATCCAAATAACAATGTACATAAAAATATCATAACAATGCACTGGTTCCATACTATCTTCTCCATTATATAATACTAAGTTTTCCCACAAATAGTACCAAGTTTACCTATCACCCATACTATCCGAATAATGGTTACGTACTGTCTTCCCCATTATATGATACTATGTTTTCCCACCAACAGTACCAAATTTACCTATCACCCATACTATTCAGATGAAGGTTACGTACTATCTTCCCCATTATATGATACTATGTTTTCCCACCAACAATACCAAATTTACCTATCACGCATACTATACGAATAACGATTACGTACTGTAAGTACCATACATCCATACCATATTTATATTAACATGATACTATTACGTGCCATATTTTATACTATGTATCACAATAATTAACAACCATAAATAAATGCATTTCAGCAGTACAGAAAAAGATGAAGACCTACCAGCCATCGATGGGAACCCTCTTTCCACGCGAAAAAGAGGAAACCAGAGGAAAGAAAGAGAGAAGAAATAGAGAAGAAAGAGAGCAGATAAAAAAGAAGAAAGAGAAGAAAGAAAGAGAAGATGAAGAGAGAGAAAATGAAGAGAGAGAAAAGGAGGAGAGAGAAAAGGGTGAGAGTGAAAAAGAAGAGAGAGAATATAATAAAATATATTAAATTCACATTAGGGACTGATCTGCATGTCAGACGCGTGAATAGGGACTGATTTGCTTGGAGAAACTACCTAGGGACTGATTTGTGTTTTGAATTTTGGATTAGAGATTTATCTGTAGTTTCCCCAAATAAATAAATATGTTTTTTGTACAAATCATGTGATAAGGTAGGGCCCCATTATAGAATATATATATATATATATATATATATATATATATATATATATATATATATATATATATATATATATATATATATATATATATATATATATATATTATTAATGAATTAATATGTTTTGTAAATTTCATGTATGTTGAAATAAATAAATATTTTTGTTGTACAAATCATGTGATGGGGTAGGCCCCCAAATTATAATTAATATATATATATATATATATATATATATATATATATATATATATATATATATATATATATATATATATATATATATATATATATATATATATATTTGTTTGTTGTACGTAGTAAAATGTCTTGTATGTTGAAATAAATAAATATCTTTGTTGTACAAATCATGTGATGGGGTAGGCCTTTGTTTCACACCACCAATCACCGTCGCCAATTATTTTCTTTTCCCCTTATTTTTCAAGCAACTCGACGATGTCATGGCTGCTTGATTTTTTTTTAAATCATCCTTCAATATGACGTTGTTTCTGCTTTCTCCTCCTTGCCCGCTCACCATCATTGGTTAGCAACGCCGCTCTCCACGGCCGCTTCGATCGATGTTGGCCCTCAATTGTGGTCGGCGGCCTACAATCTTTGACTCCACATCCAGCAGTTTCTCGCTAGCCACCGTCATACATCGGGATTCACTCAATTTACTGCGTTTGTTTTTTTGGATTTAATTTATTTATTAATTAAATAATGTGAAACATTTT
Source organism: Erythranthe guttata (assembly GCF_056151865.1). Lineage (NCBI taxonomy): Eukaryota > Viridiplantae > Streptophyta > Magnoliopsida > Lamiales > Phrymaceae > Erythranthe > Erythranthe guttata. The sequence goes on along the minus strand of NC_142546.1, from coordinate 10,271,485 downwards.
TGCGTTAGATGATGTTACTGGTTGATGATGATGATGTGCTCAATTTTTATTATGATTATCCTTTTCTACTAGTCTTCTCTGTCATTTTAATGTTTTCAATTTCATAAAGTAAAATAGGCCATCTTCTAGGTTCGAGTTCAACCAAATATTAGGATGGCAACCTTCTTAAGAATTCACATAACTTTTAATTAGAAGTCGGGAATGCATATGTGAATGGCATAATTCTTCCTATAGGAGTATGATCTTTGAGATGAATGAGGCCATAGGCATTGATCACTCCCGATAGAGGGGGAAACATGTTACGCGTAAAACCTACGTATGAATAACCGCAAGTGTACAATATCGCGTTTTGTAGAATAGTGAATTCTGGATATCGATCCACAGGGAATTAAGTTCCTAAATTTACCAAGTACCGTAATTATACTATCCTAAGCTTTATTTAGACGATCAACAATGAATGGAAGAAATGAAACTAAAAAGAAACAATAAATAAAAACAACGGTCCGCCAGTATAAGCGAGGAATTCCGACGTGTGATGGCTTCTAGGGTGAAATCCACATGTGTACTATCGATAAAGATCTACAAATCCGAATCTAATGTCAATTCTACGTTCGCTAACCCAAACACTAAAATACCCTAACCCCCGTCTCCAGTGTAGTTAGAGTCTACCCACAGGTCCGACGTCTCCGTTCAGAACCTGATATTAATAGAGCATTTAGGTCAAGTCCTTAAGGGCTACCCGAGGTGCATCACGTCTCCGTTTCCACAACCCGAGCTATGTTTTCCTAAAATCAAACGAGAAATCCTCTCTCGAGTTCATCCCCATTTAGAATCAATTCAACTGTTGGCCAAACAATCGAAAGCATTTAATACAGGAAAACATAAACATAATCAAAGAACGACAAATAGATCACAAATCTGGAAATCAAAATCAATATATACAAGGTTTCATTTCCCTAGAAGAAAATGCTTAGTTCATTACAAACATAACATCAAAATGAAGAACACGAGAAATTATAAACTAAACGTAAAGAAAAGCTTATGAAAAACCCGAGTCGAAACCCTCGTCGAAGCTTCCCGCGAAGAACTGGCGAAAATCGTAAAAAGTCGAAGAAGAAGTCGAGAGATAATCGAGAGTTTGTCGAGATCTCCTCGAGATCAATAAGGGACCTTCTATTTATAGTGAAATGCAAATCTTCCTCAAGAAGCTTTGCAAAACAAAATATCTTTCTCAAAAGGCGTGCCCAGATCGCGATCCGGGTTGTTTGGATCGCGATCTGGCAGCCTTGGGGAACTGCCCACCGCCATGCCAGATCGCAATCCAGGAATGTGTATCGCGATCTGGATCTTGACCCATTTCAGCTCTGTTGGACCCCCCAGATCGCGATCCGACTTCCTGGATCGCGATCTGGATCTTCAATCATTTCAGCTCTGTCGGACCCCCCAGATCGCGATCCGGAATGTTGGATCGCGATCTGGGCTTCTGCGCCATCTTCAAACACTGTTTTGACCCTTTTTGAGCCCGAATTTGACAATTTTGCATTTCACAAGAGTTGTAGAAATTGAAGTTAGCTTTCTAAGGCCACTAGAATCAGCTCAATCGGAGGTCGTATGAAAGAGTTATGCTGGAAATACGAAACAGTGCCACAATCCGCGAGAATGCACTTTTGCACGTGTTTGGTTTGATTTTCGGCTTCGCTTCCAAAATCGTTTCGAATCATCAAAAATAGCTTCTCTTTACCTAAAATATAAATAAAATAAAAACAACATAATATATACAAATAAAGCCAAAAACTCGGACGAACGAAGACCAAAACTCGAAGAATTGATAAGTGAAAATCATGCAAAATGAACACTTATCACACCCTCAAACTTAGATCTTTACTCGTCCCGAGTAAATCAATACGAAACAACAACAAAAAGGAAAAAGAAACAACAAACTAAACCTAGGCCACTAACGTAGGGAAACACGATTGCATTTAGCGTATGCAACAAGCCGTTGAACCCCTGGGTACCCCCAAAGGACGAGTTGTGTCTCGTGAGGGTTTTCAGATAACACACCCACAAGGTTGCCGGATTGGTCAAAGCATTGCAATTAATTCGAAAGATGAAACGAGCTAGATAACCTAAAATCTTAGAATGGCATGCGGCTTAAGGTATTCGACTTTCTTACCGACGCAATTAGTTGTTTCTACACCAAAATGAAAGATAGATTCAAGAATCCGTAATTAAACAATAAACACAATTATCGAGGGTTTTGAGTTGAAATGTGGGTGAAAAGTAAGTTTTGATTCAGAAATTCAAAAACTCGAGTTGGGCATAAGTAGGTCTATTTATTCAAATAAAAGAAATGACAACTACAATATTTTTGGTGATTTTCATCACAACTTTTTCCTTTTTTCATTTTTTTTTGAAACGGGCATAATCGTGACTCGTGCAAGGCTCGACACCACTGAGTTATCTCCCTGACCCATGTATCGAACTTTAGTCCCAGAAACCCCCAAGCTTGACAACTCGAGAGACTTAGGCGACGAGGTGCACCCAACGGGTTAAGCTCGAGTCAGAAAGGCGGGGAAATCAGAGCGTGAATCACAACAATACCACAAATTATTATTTTTCTCTCTTTTTTTTTTTTTTTTTTTTTTTTTTTTTTTTTTTTAACATAAAACATAAAATAAAAACGTAAAGACCATTGAAAGAACTTTTAGCCAACAACTGGAAATCGTGAACACATAATTCAATTCTAACTCGCCCCCCAAACCTCAAACTATTATACCCCTCAGAAAAGTGCGCTCAGGTTTAATCGCAAAGGATTCAAAAGGCTATCCACACAAGTTGCAAAAACGCAGTCGGAAGGTTCATCTATAATTAGCCGGTTATCCGCAATTTCAATTATAAAATCACCTAGCCCATCTACTAATTCATTAATTGCTTTGCTTCAATAGAATCCAGAAATGCAACTTACACTCGATCCTATATGAAATGCATGTGACAAACATAACACAATTACGGAAATCGAAATACATAAACGAAACTAAATTATATGATATGCATGCAAAAGACCAAATCAAAATAAGCTAAAATCACCCCCAAACTTAAATCATGCATCGCCCTTAATGCGAAAAATAAAAGAAAGGAGAAAGAAATACGCCCTGAACAGTCGTGCCGCAGATTGATCAGTGTTCTACGGTTGCGAAAGTGCTCTTTGGTTGCACGGGGTGCCATGGATTTTGGCACCGAGGGCGAATTGCCGGAGTTGTCTAGACTTCCCGACTTCTGACTCTTCTTTCCTTAGGGACGAGATACCGGCAAAAATCAAGAAAAATGGGTGAAATTTAGATTTAATAAAGAAAAAAAAATTCAAAAATTACAGAAACAAAGAATAACAAAATAAAGAGAAATAAGTAATGGGTTGCCTCCCATTCAGGGCCTGTTTTACTGTCGACGGCTTGACACGTTTTGGACGGATTATGTCCAATCCAAAACCTTGTAAATTGCGCATCCATCCGTCAGTCTTGATACATACTTTGCAATCATATCATGGACTAGATTGCAATCACGTAGTGCCCATCCCATCCCATGGAACTTCTCGTTTGCTTTGGAAATCAGTCGGTAGGAGACTAGAATGGGTTGCTTGCCTACCGATCTCTCAAACTCGTATACAAGATATTCGAGCTTTGGAGTAAGCTCTACCTCAAATCCGGAGTACTCCTTGCTCACACTCAAATCCGGAGTAGCAATGTGGATAGGATTTTGTTCGTCAAGTTCCTCTACCATCATCTTCATCCCACTCTCATCACACGCAAAAGTATCTACAGAATTGGGATGAATAATTCCCTCAAGGTGTTCAACCTCATCGTTCATACGAAAATATGTAAATACCTCGTTGTCTTCATATAGGATGGTCGGATGTGGTTTGTGAATGTGACATCTCTGAAATTTTTTGAAAATATTTGCCAGAAACTGGAGTTCGTCTTGTAAATAGCACAAGTGCTCATTTGTCTGTGCAAATCCATTTTCTGGGTTCAACCTTCGATGTCTTTCAATATCCTCCAACTCTTGTTGAATGTAATCAACTCTGGATTGAATCTCGCCAAGAGAGAGATCATAAATCGAGGCCATCAATGTATACAAATCTGTGAAAATAAATAAAATAAATCAAAGAGAAAAAAAAATTAATAAAAAAAAAATGTCTAAAGTAAAGAAAGGATAGTTGGTAACGATATTAGTAAATTCAAGATTAACTAAGTCCCCGGCAACGGCGCCAAAAACTTGATACGCGTAAAACCTACGTATGAATAACCGCAAGTGTACAGTATCGCGTTTTGTAGAATAGTGAATTCCGGATATCGATCAACAGGGAATTAAGTTCCTAAATTTACCAAGTACCTTAATTATACTATCATAAACTTTATTTAGACGATCAACAATGAATGGGAGAAATGAAACTAAAAAGAAACAATAAATAAAAACAACGGTCCGCCAGTATAAGCGAGGAATTCCGACGTGTGATGGCTTCTAGGGTGAAATCCACATGTGTACTATCGATAAAGATCTACAAATCCGAATCTAATGTCAATTCTACGTTCGCTAACCCTGACACTAAAATACCCTAACCCCCGTCTCCAGTGTAGTTAGAGTCTACCCACAGGTTCGACGTCTCTGTTCAGAACCTGATATTAAGAGAGCATTTAGGTCAAGTCCTTAAGGGCTACCCGAGGTGCATCACGTCTCCGTTTCCACAACCCGAGCTATGTTTTCCTAAAATCAAACGAGAAATCCTCTCTCGAGTTCATCCCCATTTAGAATCAATTCAACTGTTGGCCAAACAATCGAAAGCATTTAATACAGGAAACCATAAACATAATCAAAGAACGACAAATAGATCACAGATCTAGAAATCAAAATCAATATATACAAGGTTTCATTTCCATAGAAGAAAATGCTTAGTAAATTATAAACTAAACGTAAAGAAAAGCTTATGAAAAACCCTCGTCGAAACCCTCGTCGAAGCTTATCGCGAAGAACTTGCGAAAATCGTAAGAAGTCGAAGAAGAAGTCGAGAGATAATCGAGAGTTTGTCGAGATCTCCTCGAGATCAATAAGGGACCTTCTATTTATAGTGAAATGCAAAGCTTCCTCAAGAAGCTTTGCAAAACAAAATATATTTCTCAAAAGGCGTGCCCAGATCGCGATCCGGGTTGTTTGGATCGCGATCTGGCAGCCTCGGGGAACTGCCCACCGCCATGCCAGATCGCGATCCAGGAATGTGTATCGCGATCTGGATCTTGACCCATTTCAGCTCTGTGGGACCTCCCTGATTGCGATCCAACTTCCTGGATCGCGATCTGGATCTTCAATCATTTCAGCTCTGTCGGACCCCCCAGATCGCGATCTGGAATGTTGGATCGCGATCTGGGCTTCTGCGCCATCTTCAAACACTGTTTTGACCCTTGTTTAGCCCGAATTTGACAATTTTGCATTTCACAAAAGTTGTAGATATTGAAGTTAGCTTTCTAAGGCCACTTGAGTCAGCTCAATCGGAGGTTGTATGAAAGAGTTATGCTGGAAATACGAAACAGTGCCACAATCCGCGAGAATGCACTTTTGCACATGTTTGGTTTGATTTTCGGCTTCGCTTCCAAAATCGTTTCGAATCGGCAAAAATAGCTTCTCTTTATCTAAAATATAAATAAAACAAAAACAACATAATATATACAAATAAATCCAAAAACTCGGACGAACGAAGACCAAAACTGGAAGAATTGATAAGTGAAAATCATGCAAAATGAACACTTATCAAAACACACTTTTATCGGAACTTACCGCGGAAACAAAAGGTTAATCCACAAAAACTAGCAAACCACATTTAGTGAAAATGATACCTCCATCACTACTAATACAAGCAAAACAAGGATTAACATAAGTTGTGCGATGTTATCACATAAGAAGGTGACACATAATATGTCTGATTAGTAGATCCAGTGCAATCCGGAAAAAATAAAAAGATGATTGCACTATCATTTTTATAGCTTAATTTTGCACATTGCGAATTCCAAGCGCTTTAAGCAAGGAATCAAATCTAAGGATATCCAGGGGATTTGTGAAAATATCAGCCCACTGATTGACTGTGGACACATAGTCTATGGTCACACGTTTCTTTTCTACTAAATTCCTGATGAAATGAAGTCGTATATCTACATGTTTTGTCCTAGAATGCTGAACATGATTTATTGAAATATTTATGGCACTCTCATTATCACAAAAGACATGCAACTCTTTTTCACGAAAGTCATAGTTATTTAACAAAAGAAAGTTAGGATTCCGGTGAAGATTCTGATGACTCAGATCTAGTTGGATGTACGACAGTAAAGGTAGCATAAGTCTACTCAGAAAGAGATTGGTGGCCTCTCGAAGCGTATGACTCATCCTCAAGACCATAATTTCTCTCAAACTTCCTTTGAGGCCGGCGAAGCTGCACATGGGCGCTGAAAGTAGCTTCTTCAATTGCGACATGGTCTTTACCACCAACGTCTTCTGCCTTAGACATGGAAGGATCACTTTCAGCCAGAATATTGTCCAGCGGATCAGAGACAACACCTTATTTGGAACATAGGGCTGATGACTGCACATGTGTGACTGTGGGCTCCAAATTTGTGGCCACGAGAGAGATGGGAACTACATAGACCATTGTTGTTGTCACAGACTTTGACATTTTTCCAGACTTCTTGTCGGACAACGATGCACAGTTGTTTGTGCTTCTTCATTTCAGACCCCTCGACCGATTTTTCTCTTTCCATAGTAAATCTGTGGAGCACATAAACGAGAAGAGACGAGTAGCTTTTGAAAAACATAGAGAGATATTGGAGAGAGAGGTCGAGTAGAAGAAATATTGAGAAATCCTAGAATCCCTAAAGATAGGATATAAACAAATCCCACAAACATCATGATTAAACAGAAGTATATTCCCACACGCTTCTTCAGAGATTCGAACAGATCACGTATCAAGACAGCCATGTGTCTACAGTCAGCCAGAGGCCATAATAAACTCAGAAACCCTAGATTTCCAGAGATGTGAATAAAAATAAAACAAAATCAAGAAGAAGTATATATATATATATATATATATATATATATATATATAGGGATATTCCAGCAGTATGTAGAACCCAAATTTTACAAGGAAAGAAAACCAAAGAGGTCACAAGAGAAAAAATGTAGAGTGCCTTGTTTTCATGGATTAACCAAAAGAACTTAGAGCAAGACACGATAGAATGCCACCAACATGCTCTTGGATGCACGATATACCTACAGCCCCATGACAATACTCAAGAAATCATAAATTACGTATTTTAATGGGTTTATGAATGCATATGTGATTAGCACAACAATTCGATCGTGAACTTCAAGAAGAATTTCACTAATACTTACCAGAACAACATCCCAAAAAAATCACACCTTCTTTTTTTATTAATATTATTATTATTATTTTTGGCAAAAATCTGTAGATTTTTTTTTTTTTTTTTTTTTTGTGATTTGTTGACATGAAGTTCAACCAAATATTAGGAGAACAAACTTCTTAAGAATTCACATAGCTTTTAATTATAAGTCGGGAATGCATATGCAAATGACATAATTCTTCATATAGGAGTATGATCTTTGAGATGAATGAGGCCATAGACATTGATCACTCCCGATAGAGGGGGCAACACACTTCTATCGGAACTTACCACGGAAACAAAAGGTTAATCCACAAAAACAAGCAAACCACATTTAGTCAAAATGATAACTCCATGACTACTATTCCAAGCAAAACAAGGATTAACATAAGCTGTGCGATGTTATCACATGGTGACACATAATATGTCCGATTAGTAGATCAAGTGCAGTCCGGACCTAATTAGAAGATGATTTCACTATAATTTTTATAGCTGAATTTTGTATATTGAAAATTCCAAGCGATTTACGCAAGGAATCAAATCGAAGCGAATCCAGGGGCTCTATGAAACTATCAGCCAACTGATTGTCTATGGGCACATAATCTATGGTCACACGTTTATGTTCTATTAAATTCCTGACGAAATGATGACGAACATCTATATGTTTTGTCCTAGAATGCAGGAAGCAAAGACGTTTGTTTCCAGAAATGCCTCCTTTCTAGAAAGGGAGTTTCTATCCGATAGAAAAGGCAACATGATAGAACTTGAAGTAGTTCAAGAACCGCGAAGTGAAGTTCAAGCACAAGAACAAGTAATAGAACCAATACAACAATCCACTAACATACCTCCTAAACCTTAAGTGCGTGGATCCGAAAGAGTTTGGAAAATGCCGGATAGATTATTCCTCCTTGAAAATGATGAAGATCATGTTGATCTTGGACAAGATCCAAGAACATACAATGAGGCCGTATCGGATGCGGACATGGGACATTGGCTAACTGCCATGAAATCCGAAATGGACTCCATGTACTCCAACAAGGTGTGGACCTTGGTAGATCCACCTAAGGGAATAGTTCCCATAGGCTGTAAGTGGATCTATAAGAAGAAAATTGGAATAGATGGAAAGGTATCGACCAATAAATCTAGATTGGTAGCGAAAGGATATACTCAAAGGCAAGGTGTTGACTATGAGCAAACCTTTTCACCATTCGCGATGCTGAAGTCCATTAGGATTTTGCTGGCCAGAGTTGCGTGGTACGACTACGAGATATGGCAAATGGATGTGAAGACCGCTTTCCTTAATGGAGACGATGAGGATGAAATTTATATGGTGCAACCGGAAGGCTTCATATCTTCTAGATGTTAACAAAAGGTTTGCAAACTTCAGCGATCCATTTATGGATTGAAACAAACATCCCATAGTTGGAACATTAGATTCGACTCAACTATCAAAGAGTTTGATTTTGCGAAGAACCCGGAGGAACCTTGTGTATACAGTGATAATTTTGGTGCTTTATGTTGATGACATTGTACTCATTGGGAATGACGTAGAAATGTTGCAACAAACGAAAGTATGGTTTTCCACACGTTTCTCAATGAATGATTTGGGAGAAGCATCTTACGTATTATGAATACGTATCTATAAAGATAGAGCAAGAAAGATACTTGGTTTATCATAAAGCATGTACATAGACACCGTTATGAAATTGTTTAGTATGGAAGAATCCAAGAAGGGATTCTTGCCAATGTCCCATGGGGTTCGTCTCTCGAAATCCATGTGTCCTCAGAGACCCAGTGAAATTGAGGAGATGAAAAGGACATCTTATGCTTCTTCCGTAGGAAGCATAATGTATGGCATGCTGTGTACAAGACCCGTTATTGCGTATGTTGTGAGTGTCACAAGCCGATATCAGTCTAACCCCGGTCCAACTCACTGGAAGGCCGTGAAAGATATCCTCAAGTACTTACGAAGGACTAAGGATATATTTTTGGTCTATAGGGGTGCCGAGTTGAAATTGGAGGGCTTTACCGACTCTTGTTTTCAATCAGATGTGGATAACTCAATGTCGAACTCGTGATTTATATTCACGCTTAATGGTGGTGCCCCGTGTTGCAAGAGTTCAATGAAAAGCATGACGGCCGATTCCACTACCGAAGCTGAATACATTGCGGCATCCGAAGCTGCAAAAGAAGGGACTTGGATAAGGAAATTCATCCAAGAGTTGGGTGTCATTCCTAATGCTAAAGATCCAGTACCGTTGTACTGTGATAACACCGGAGCCGTGGCGCAAGCTAAGGAGCCGAGACCTCATCAGAAGTCCAAGCATATTCTGAGGAAGTATCATGTTATCCGAGAGATCATTGATAGAGGTGAAGTTAAAGTAGAAAGAGTCACCTCGGAAGAGAACGTTGCAGACCCCTTCACGAAGCCTTTACCAAGATCGTTCCACGAGAAACATCGAGAGTCGATGGGATTGCAATTCATGGGTAGTTGGCTTTCGGTCAAGTGGGAGATTGTTAAAGTAGGTGACCAACAAGCCAACTTGTGGTTGTGGTCTTTCCATTTATTCTTGTATTAAATAAACCTTTTTCGTATTAATGATAAAAAAACCTTGGCATTCTATATCTTTATCCCTTTGTCTCAAACATAGATATAGTCCTTACAGTTATTACAAGTACTAGTAATTGAGCTTTAGGAACGTGAGATATTTACTTTAGCATTATAACAGTTAAACGTATTCCTAGTCGACGGGTTACGCCACCAATGAGGATATCGGTCTTTCCCAATAAGAGACTAGCACTTAGTGTATGTGTACTACATCTCATCAGTAAACGGTATTGTGATATCGGCATGCATAAGTGGGTGCTTGTAAGTTGACGAGTTAACTGAACTCCCTCGCCCTAAAAATATCTAAGTGATTCTCACTAAACGAGTAGAGATGTCTATGGTATAGTTGTACACCATTAGTCCTTATGACCTAGACATCACCGTGACTTCACTAGAGGACTAGCAGTATCGTGTCCTGTCCCTGAGTTCCACCGAGGACCGCCCCAAGGGCCAGTGTTCGTGGCAGTCCGAAATCTAGTGAGAGGTCTGTGTATTGTAGTCGGGGATTCGATCGCTAGAATAGTCGTGGATGTCATGTGTGTTTTTAAAGTTTGTTATCTCTAAGTGATGACTAGAGAATTCGATTAGAGAATCTCTAAGTTTGTAATCTCTTGGGCCAGAGCTGACTAAGTGATGATTAGAGAATTCAATTCTCTAACTCATGCACGTATCGATTACAACAGTTAAAACGATTGCATAGTCATTGAACAACTAAGGGGGTCTCGATGAACCAATGCCTCTTGTTCAATCGGGACATATGAATCGAAGGGACCGTACTGTACGTTAACTATATCGAAAGGTTCTTGCAGGAACTTCATTTGTATCTTGGGAATCATGACGCGTAGTTGCTAGACTCCAATCTTGATTCGTTAGGTGATTAAGCTGAAACGAGCTTCATCTTAATCGTTACTCTAAGGGACGAGTTTTGACCACAAAGGGTTGTGGACCCACGGCTAGCTTATACCTAAACCATAGAGGGTTACACTGCTCGTGCACTTGAGATCTTTGAATAAACGGTCAGAGATAAAAATGTTTTATCTTTGCATGGCTGGAAGTCAATTTTATTGAGTCCAACATTCAAATTTTGGAATTATGAATGAGAATAAGAAAAGGAAAAAAATAGGCGAACATCTAGGTGAACTTTCTAAATCAGGAAGTTTCCAAATTTAGAAAGTGCACTGAATTAGGGTTTCCACTTTTAGAAAGTTGGAAATCGAGAATTGGCACTCGTAATTTAGGGTTTCCTTATATTCTAACTTTTGCGTGTCTAGTTCCACGTATTTAGTAGATCGATCCATACGAGGTGAAATCCGAGAGGCGGAAGATCGAAGATTCGAAGAACCGAGGAGCAGCACCGATCCGACGACGCACGCGCTCCCACGGGCCCCCCGAAGACAACGCATGATCCACAGGCGCCGCCGCCGCCGCTGTTTCGCCGGCGCCTCTCCCCGACTGCACGGATTGGTTTCCGTGGCAGTCTTGCTTCGATTCGTGCGTCAACCTCACGCTTGAGGAGGTAAATTCTCGAATCCGGTATTCGTTAGGTTTTCAATTTAATTAGATTAAATTATCCATGTTCGTAGTATGTTTCGTGAATAAATATGTATTTTATGTTTATAGGAAATTCATGATTTACTGCGAGCATGTTAAATTATTTACTGCGAGCATGCTAATTGATTTAATGTCGATTAAATTAATTCGCATGATTGTCGTTTAATTTTTGCTGGAAGCGCAAAGGTACGCAATTTTTATGGATGTAGAGACATTATTCTTAATATGCAAACCTGAGCCATTTCTTGTAGTAACATATTCATCTCCGTGGTAGGGCTGTTGGTGGGAGAAGTTCTCAACATTTGACGTGATTTGGGTATTGGCTGCACTATCCGCATACCAAACTTGGTTGTCATATTGAGCATTTATTTCAGCAACCATGGCAGCAAGTTGAGATGGAAGATGGCATCCCTGATAAGAATAATCAAACATGTGGTAACAGTTGATAGCCTTGTGGCTTGTTTTATCACAAATCTGACATTTTTATTTTTAAACGGGAGTAGAAACATCACCCGATTTTTGCGTTGGGGTCGGTAAAAGTGGCAAACGACTGTTAAAAGTAGCATGTAGTGATCTTTTTTGCTGCCCAAAATTGTTACCTTTAGGCAGAGGTTAATTTTTTTTTTTTTTTTGGCATTGAACTCCTCCCTTTGGCAGCAACCATAGCAAAGTGTGTATTGTTGAAAGAAGAAGAATGTTGAGCGTCAAGCATTGATTCGCATCCAAGTAACTCAACCACAAGATCTTCCAAAGTGAATTCCTTATCTCTGGACGCCAAATTGAATGAGTTGACAAAAGAGTTGTAAGAAGGATTGAGACCGGCAAGAATATATGAGATAAGGTCCTAGTCATCAATTCGCTTGTCTGCAGCAGCTAGTTCATTGGCAATGGATTTGATAGTGTCGATAAATTCATTGCATGAGCGGAACCCTTGAGAAATAGTTTGCAATTGGCGTTTAAGATGAGCCAATCGAGAACGAGATTGTGCCGAATACCGAGAGGCAAGGGCGGTCCAAACTTGCTTGGAGGTAGTATGACCATAAACTATTGAAACAACATTAACAGTTAAAGAAGCAAGGATTTAACTTAAAAGATGTTGGTCTCTCCTATACCAGATCTTATATGCTAGATTTGGAGATTGATCAACATGAATTAAGGGTGGGGTGGAATCTGAACCATCAACAAACCCCATAAGTTCGAAGCTTCGAAAGAGTGGAACAATTGGTGCAAGCTATTGAAGATAATTGGTGCCATCCATTTTATGTTCTATTTGGGAAGAGATATTTGGAAACGTGGGAATGAGTGAATGGTTGGTGGTTCCATTCGAGGTGTCGGAAGGGGTAGACATTTTGTTAAGAAAATATTTTGTGCGGAAGCATAAGTTCAGAATCAGGCTTGTGCCTAATATCTGGCTAATACCATGTAAGATTATAAGATGGAAGAAAAGATGTTTGGTAGTGCACACCAAAACAATAGATGTATATTGCTATTATATAGAGGATGAATACAATGGAGTAACTAATCGATAGACTCCAACCTTATATGACTTATCTAAACTATACATTTGAAAGTTTGAATGAAAAACTAATTATGCTAACAAAAGGGAATCTATGTTATATATTGCTACAAATCAACAATTTCTTTTATGGCATCCGTGATTTACTCCTAACAGTTTCTTGGAACTCCACGAAATAGGATTACGACTAAGATAAAAATGTAAGTACTAGTGGATGAGATATCATCTTTATTTCCTGCCTAATTAGCATCGGAGAAGGCAGAGAGTGATAGTGGAGAGTCACGATAGAGACATATGTCATAATCAGTAGTACCTGAAAGATAGCGCAAAAGGCGCTTATTGAATTCCAATGGTCGGTGCTTGGACGATGAATGTACTGGGATAGATTGTTTACTGCAAAAGCTATTTATGGCCGAGTAAGAGACAAGTATTGTAAGGTACCCACGAGGGCTCTATATTCCGTTAGATCAGTAAGAATAGTGCCTGAGTGAAGCATAAGTGTTGGACAGATGAGGAGAGGGGTGAGTATTGTTGGGAATCGGAAACGTGTACGCAGCGGAAAACAAAAAATTTATGCGAATTAAACAAATTTAAAACACATAAACACATGTTCGATAATAGAAAACAATTAATTGCGTACCTTTGCGCTTCCAGCGAAATTAAAAACAACATACATGCTTGATTACTTAATCGAAATTAAATCAACTCGCATGCTCACGTTTAAATCAAATAATCATGCTCGTAGTAATTAAACATTTTCATGTAATCACATAAAATCATACAATATACTTACTAAACGAACATGCATATTTAATTTAAATAAAACCGAATCGATTGACATTGGATTCAAAACTTTACATCTTGAAGTGTGAGGTAGGCACACTAAGCGAAGCTAGATTGCCACGGAAACCAATCCATGCAATCCGGGGCAGCAACGGCGATACGGCAGCAGCGGCGAAGCGAGCTACGGCGGCGCGTGTGGCTCACGCGCTGTCTTCGGGCGGCGTGTGGGGCGCGTGCGACTTCGGCTCGTGGGGCTGCTCCTCGATTCTTCGATCTTCGGTCTTCCTCCTCTCAGATTTCACCTCGTATACTTCGATCTACTAAATCGTGGCACTATACACGAAGTAGTTAGAATAAAACGGAAGAAACGAAAAGAGAAAAGAACTACCAATTTGGATCGGCCAAGGGATTGCCGATTCCGGCGAGATGATGGCGACGGTGGCGGTGGTGTCCGCGGATGGAGATCGGCCGAGAGACATGAGAGCGGCTAGGGTTAGGTTTTCGAGTTGTCTGTTGTGCAAGACCTATAAATCAAGTATTTATAGTGTCTTGCATAAAAAACTAACGGGCTTAAGTTGGACCCGGCCCAACAACTTAAGTTTGTAAGCTCTTTTACTCGCTCGTCTCTCTTCAAAGTCATCATAATGTCCTCGTCATTACGAGTGCCAATTCTCAATTTCCAACTTTCTAAAAGTGGAAACCCTAATCCAGTGCACTTTCTAAATTTGGAAACTTCCCGATTTAGAAAGTCCACTAAGATTTGCGCCTATTCTTTTCGTTTTCTAATTCTTATTCATAATTCCAAATTACGAATGTTGGACGCAATCATATTGACTTCCTACCATGCAAAGAGAAACAATTTTTACATTTGACCGTTCATTCAAAGATCTCATGTGCACAAGCAGTGTGACCCCTCGATGGTTCAGGTGTAAGCTAGTCGTGGGCCCACAACCCTTCGTGGTAAAAAATCGTCCATTAAAGTTACGATTAAGATGAAGCTTGTTTCTTAATCACCCAACAAATCAAGATTGGCGTCTGCCAACTACGCGTCATGATTCCCTAGATACAAATGAAGTGCCTGCAAGAACCTTTTAACATAGTTAGCATACAATACGATCCCTTCGACTTATATGTCATGATTGAACTAGAGGCATTTGTTCATCGAGACCTCCTTAGTAGTTCAATGACTGTGAGATCGTTCTAAGTGTTGTAATCGTTACGTGCATGACTTAGAGAATCGAATTCTCTAATCATCACTTAGTCAGCTCTCGCAAGAGACTCAGATAGAATACAAACTATGAGAACACACAAGACATCCAAGACTATTCTAGCGATCGAATTCCCGACTACAATGCACAAAACTCCCACTAGATTTCGGACTGCACGAACACTGGCCCTTGGGGTGGTCCTCGGTGGAACTCAGGGACAAGTCACGATACAGCTGGTCCTCTGGTTAAGTCACGGTGATGTCTAGGTCATAAGGACTAATGGTGTACAACTATACCATAGATATCTCTACTGGGTTATTGGGAACCACTTAGAGATTTCTAGGGTGAGGGAGTTCAGTGAACTCGTCAACTTACGAGCACCCACTTATGCATGCAGATATCACAATAATGTTTACAGATGAGATGCAATACACATGCACTAAGTGCTGGTCTATTAATGGGAAACGCCGATATCCTCATTGGTGGCATAGCTCTTTGACTAGGAACACGTTTAACAATTATAATACTAAAGTAAATATCTCACGATCCTAAAGATCAATTACTAGTACTTGTAATAACTGTAAGGACTATATCTATGCTTGTGACAAAGGGGCAAAGATATAGAATGCCAAGGTGTTTTATCATTAATACAAAAAAGGTTTGTTTATTACCATAATAAATATGAAAGACCACAACCACAATTTGGCTTGTTGGTCACCTACTCTAACAATCTCCCACTTGACCTAAAGCCAACTACCCATGAATCGCAATCCTTAGCTTGCGCCACGGCTCCGGTGTTATCACAGTACAACGGTACTGGATCATTAGCATTAGGAATGACACCCAACACTTGGATGAATTTCCTTATCCAAGTCTCTTCTTTTGAAGCTTCGGACGCTGCAATGTATTCATCTTCGGTAGTGGAATCAGCCGTCGTGCTTTGCTTGGAACTCTTCCAATACACGGCACCACCATTAGGCGTGAATATAAATCCCGAGTTCGACTTTGAGTTGTCCACATCAGATTGAAAACTAGAGTCGGTAAAGCCCTCTAATTTCAACTCGGCACCCCCATAGACGAAAAGTATATCCTTAGTCCTTCGCAAGTACTTGAGGATATCTTTCACGGCCTTCCAGTGAGCCGGGCCGGGGTTAGACTGATATCGGGTTGTGATACTCACAGCATACGCAATATCGGGTCCCGTACATAGCATGCCATACATTATGCTTCCTATGGCAGAAGCATAAGGCGTCATTTTCATCTCTTCGATTTCACTAGGTGTTTGCGGACACATAGATTTCGAGAGACGAACCCCATGGGACATTGGCAAGATTCCCTTCTTCGATTCTTCCATGCTAAACCGTTTCATAACGGTGTCTATGTACATGCTTTGGGATAAGCCAGGCAGGCATCTTTCTTTCTCTATCTCTATAGATGTGTATTCCTAATACTTATGATGCTTCTCCCAAATCCTTCATTGAGAAACGTATGGACAACCATGCTTTCGTTTGTTGCAACATTCCTACGTCATTCCCAATGAGTAGAATGTCATCAACATAAATCGCTAAAAATATTATTGCCCTCACGCTAACCTTCTTGTATACATAAGGTTCATCAAGATTCTTCTCAAAATCAAACACTTTGATAGTTGAGTCGAACCTAATCTTCCAACTATGGGATGCTTGTTTCAATCCATATATGGATCCCTGGAGCTTGCAAACCTTTTCCTCACTTCCAGAAGATATGAAGCCTTCCGGCTGCGCCATGTAAATTTCTTCCTTAATGTCTCCATTAAGGAAAGCGGTCTTCACATCCATTTGTCATATCTCGTAGTCGTACCACGCAGCTATGGCCAGCAAAATCCTAATGGACTTCAGCATCGCGACAGGCAAAAAGGCTTCCTCAGAGTCAACACCTTGCCTTTGAGTATATCCTTTCGCTACCAATCTAGCTTTATAGGTCGATACCTTTCCATGCAGTCCAATTTTCTTCTTATAGATCCACTTGCAGCCTATGGGAACAATTCCCTTAGGTGGACCTACCAAGGTCCACACCTTGTTGGAGTACATGGAGTCCATTTCGGATTTCATGGCAGTTAGCCAATATCCCATGTCCGCATCCGATACGGCCTCATTGTATGCTCTTGGATCTTGTCCAAGATCAACATGATCTTCATCATTTTCGAGGAGGAATAACCTATTCGGCATTTTCCGAACTCTTTCGGATCTACGTACCGTAGGTTCAGGAGGTATATTAGTGGATTGTTTTATTGGTTCGATTACTTGTTCTTGCGATTGAACTTCATTTTGCGATTTTTGAACTACTTCAAGTTCTATCATGCTGCCTTTTCTATCGGATAGAAACTCCCTTTCCAAAAAGGAGGCATTTCTTGAAACAAATTTTTTGCTTCCGTGACATAATAAAATTCGTATCCCATTGAGTCTTCGGGATACCCCACAAAGTAGCCCAAGTCGGATTTACTATCCAACTTGTCTCCCACTAATCGCTTCACATAAGCGGGACAACCCCATATCCTAATATGTTTGAAGTTGGGTTTTCGGGAATGCCAAAGTTCATAAGGTGTGGATTTAACTGCTTTTGTGTTAACTCTATCTAGCAAATACGCGGCAATGCAAATTGCATGACCCCACAAGTATGCCGGTAAGTTCGTGAACCCCATCATTGATCAAACCATATATAATAAAGTTATATTCCGACGTTCGGAAACTCCATTAAGTTGAGGAGTTCCAGGTGGAATCCATTGAGATTGTATTCCATTCTCTTTTAGATAGTCAATGAACTCGATGCTCAAGTATTCTCCACCACGATCGGATCGTAGCTTTTTAATACTTTGCCCGAGCTGCTTCTCTACTTCGTGTCTAAAATCTTTGAACTTGTACTTAATCAAGTACACATACCTAGAATAATTGTCGGTAAAGGTAGCGAAGTAGTTGTATCCACCCTTCGCACTAACACTTAGTCAACCACGTACGACTGTATGGATCAAATCCAAAAGACCCTCGGCTCGTTCCATTTTCCCTTTGTAGAGTGACTTGGTCATTTTCCCTTTAAGGCAAGATTCACAAGTTTGTAGTGATTTCACGTCCTCCAATGAGAATAATCATTCACTAACAAAATCGTTCATCCTTCTGAAAGAGACATGACCTAATTTAGTGTGCCAAAGTTGTGCGGGGTTTTGATCTATCTCCTTACGTTTTGCTGATATAACATTAATAGGTATTTCATTTGGATTTAGTTCATACAAGTTGTTTAATAGTCGTCCCTTGCAAATCAAATTTTCATTCTTTTGTATAATGTAAATCGAATTTCCAAAAACAAAAGTAAAACCTTCAATATCTAATACAAGAATAGAAATAAGGTTTCTAATGAGAGACGGAACGAATAAACAATCGTTGAAAACAATAGGAAAACTAGGATCCAAAACATTTAAGTAAATAGTGCCAATGGCTTCAGCAGAAACTCTTGCTCCATTCCCCATCCTTAGGTAGGTCTCACCCGCTCTAAGCTTTCTACTTCATGTCAGGAGCTGCAAATCATTACCTAAGTGTGAGCCACAGCCCGTATCCAATACCCAAGAAGAAGAATTGACAGACAAATTTACGTCAATGAAATACGTACCATTTTAAGAACTTTTCTGCTTTAGGTAAGCCTTGCAGTTGCGGCGCCAATGTCCTTTCTTTCCACAATGATGGCAAGCATCAGCAACTTGCTTGCTGACCTTTGCCTTGGGGCTCCCACTACCTTCACCCACTTCAAACTTGCTGTTTGGAAAAGAAACTCTTTCCTTTCTCATCTTTTGGGAAGAACTCTTCTTTCCCGAAGTAGCAGCAATGAGAAAAAACTTCTCTTTATTAATGGTGGACTCGAAACTGACCAACATGTTCATTAACTCGTCCAAGGGAGGTTCTTGTTTGTTCATGTTGACGTTCACTATGAACGATTCAGATGAACTAGGAAGAGACAACAAGATCAAATCCAACGAGAGCTCGGCCGGGAGGGTGACATCGAGATTCGCTAGCTTTTCAAGGAGATTGATCATTTTGAGACAGTGCTCGTAGACCGAAGTCCCTTCGTGCAGTCTCGCCGTGATCAAGTCCTTTGTAGCAGCGTACCTCGATGCCCTAATATTCTCACTATACATGCTATCGAGATGAGCCTTTATATCGAAAGCATGCAGGTGAGACTCATATTTCCTCGCAAGCGCGGGCTCCAGGGCGGCTATCATATAACACCTAGCATGAGTGTCATCTTTCTTCCATGCTTCATAAGTTTCCTTTTCAGCATCAGTCGTTGTGGCAGGTATAGTGGCAGGAAATCTCTCGTTGAAAACATAGAGACTCCCCTCAACGGTTAGCACAAGCTTAAGACTACGCAACCAATCTAGGTAATTAGGGCCATTGAGTTTATTGTCGAGGATTGACATTATGGGATTCTTAGACATGATTATCTTAGAGATTTAGAGAAGAGGATTATTAGAGATTCGCGTTAAATGAATTTTACAGTTAAATGTTTAGAATTATGTTATTGAATTGTTCTCCCACTAATTTTATCGAGTTCCACTTCCCTCTAGTAGAAAAACGAGAAAAACGATTTTTCTTTAATGGGTTTTAGGTCCAATAGAAAAATATAACCCGTAGTTAATCTAGCCCGATTATATTTACCCAAAGGTAGATCACAATCAATCATATCCACAATATGACCCTAAATTAATTTTCCTCACACTTGATAATGACCTAAGTTAATCTCGCGAATATCAAAATCGTCGTGTGTCAAGTCTAACCTACCAATCAAAGATGCTCATAGAACTTGATTATGCCAAACTAATGCAGTCCCTAGTTAATCTAGCCGACCACGTTAATTCAACATAACCCTTTTCTATGGCTACCTTCATCAATATGTCAATTGAATTACAGCTTACTCTACCATAGCACTCCCCGCTAACACGGCTTACTACACTACAGTAAAGGGCTACACATAATTCAACCGTTGGCAGATGGAAAGAAAAATTCAACAAATTGGTTTTTCTGTATAGCTTGAAATAATTCTTAATTAGATTAAGAATGAGGGATTTTATTAAAAAAAATTATCTCATCAGAAGGTTCGGATTGGTCTATGCGATTTCTACATCTAGGTTCTCTAAAGGTATATGGAAACGCATATTGTCCTAAGAGGAACAGACGACCTAACTACAT
The DNA here is from genome assembly GCF_056151865.1 of Erythranthe guttata. NCBI lineage: Eukaryota > Viridiplantae > Streptophyta > Magnoliopsida > Lamiales > Phrymaceae > Erythranthe > Erythranthe guttata. The sequence continues at coordinate 10,251,167 of NC_142546.1, read as the reverse complement.
AATTAATTACAATAATTAATTATCGGGTTTGTCATAATTATTGAACCTCAACTAGCATAAATCAATCAAATAATGTTGAGGTACTAATAATTAAGTTGAAGTATAATCAATATTATATGTGTGTTCTATTAATTGAAAACAATTTAACAATTTAAGTTTATTAATTAATCTAACACCTATTTACTAAAATAGATGATTGTTGACTCGATTATCTAATTGGGATTAATTGAAAATAATTTTCCGAAAATTAAAATCAATTAGTTTTAAGTTAAATTTTAGAAATCTGAAATAGTTTTTTATTTTTTTTTTTCAGTGAACCGGTTCGGCCCGACCAATCTGACCGGTTCGGACCGAAACGGTCCGGTTATGCCTGGTCCAGTTGACCCAAATGAGTGGGCCGGGTCAGACGGACCGAGAACTGGTCTGACCGACCCGAATCCACGTGGATTCGGTCAATTGGATCGCACACAACCATCGAACCGGCCGGTTCGATCCGAACAATTAAAAACCGATGTTTTAAATTAAATTTTAGATCCGATTTTCCAATTTTAAACAATTTTAAAGCTGAAAAGATTATAAACAATATTTCAAAAATATTTTAAACTTTCGAAAACCCCCAATTACATAATACAACAATCACTACTTTAATAAATCGGACATGCATAAAAATTATAGCATATTAAAAACGACGCAATTCATTGCGCAACGAGCTCTGATACCAATGTTGGGAATCAAACATGTGTACGCAGGTGAAAACAAAAATTTTATGCGAATTAAGCAAATTTAAAACACATAAACACATGCCCGATAATAGAAAACAATTAATTGCGTACCTTTGCGCTTCCAGCGAAATTAAAAACAACATACATGCTTGATTACTTAATTGAAATTAAATCAACTCGCATGCTCGCGTTTAAATCAAATAATCATGCTCGTAGTAATTCAAAAATTTCATGTAATCACATAAAATCATACAATATACTTACTAAACGAACAAGCATATTTAATTTTAATAAAACCGAATCGATCGACAATGGATTCGAAACGTTACCTCTTGAAGCCTGAGGTAGGCACACTAAGCGAAGCTAGATTGCCACAGAAACCAATCTGTGTAATTCAGGGCAGCAACAGCGATACGGCAGCAGCGGCGCGTGTGGCTCACGCGCTGTCTTCGGGCGGCGCGTGCGACGTCGGCTCGTGGGGCTGCTCCTCGATTCTTCGATCTTCGATCTTCGGTCTTCCTCCTCTCGGATTTCACCTCGTATACTTCGATCTACTAAAACGTGGCACTAGACACAAAGTAGTTAGAATAAAACGGAAGAAACAAAAAGAGAAAAGAACTACCAATTTGGATCGGACAAGGGATGGCCGATTCCGGCGAGATGATGGCGACGGCGGTGGTGGCCGCGGATGGAGATCGGCCGAGAGAGATGAGAGCGGCTACGGTGTCGGTTGTGCAAGACCTTTAAATCAAGTATTTATAGTGTCTTGCATAAAACCCTAACGGGCTTAAGTTGGACCGGGCCCAACAGCTTAAGTTCGTTCGTACGTTTACTCGCTCGTCTCTCTCAATTCGATGATCGGAAATTTGTAAAAATTACATTTTAGGAATCATCATAATGTTCTCATCATTACAAGTGCCAATTCTCAATTTCCAACTTTGTAAAAGTGGAAACCCTAATACAGTGCACTTTCTAAATTTTGAAACTTCCCGATTTAGAAAGTTGACTAAGATGTTCGCCTATTCTTTTCCTTTTCTTATTCTCATTCATAATTCCAAATTACGAATGTTGGACCCAATCATATTGACTTCCAATCATGCAATCATAAACCATTTTTACCTTTGATCGTTCATTCTAAGATCTCATGTGCAAGAGCAGTGTGACCCCCGATGGTTCAGGTGTAAGCTAGCCGTGGGCCCACAACCCTTTGTGGTAAAAACTTGTACCTTAGAGTTACGATTAAGATGAAGCTTATTTCACCTTAATCACCCAACGAATCAAGATTGGCGTCTAGAACCTACGCGTCATGATTCCCTAGATACAAATGAAGTGCCTGCAAGAACGTTTTGATATAGTTAGCGTACAGTACGATCACTTCGATTCATATGTTCCGATTGAGCTAGAGTAATTAGTTAATCAAGACCTCCTTAGTAGTTCAATGACTGTGCGATCGTTCTAAGTGTTGTAATCGTTACGTGCATGACTAAGAGAATCGAATTCTCTTATCATCACTTAGTCAACTCTGGCCAGAGACTTAGATATATTACAAACTATGAGAACACACAGGACATCCAAGACTATTCTAGCGATTGAATCCCCGACTACTATGCACAAGCCTGCCACTAGATTTCGGACTGCACGAACACTGGCCCTTGGGGTGGTCCTCGGTGGAACTCAGGGACAGGTCACGATACAGCTGGTCCTCTGGTGAAGTCACGGTGATGTCTGGGTCATAAGGACTAATGGTGTATAACTATACCACAGATATCTCTACTCGATTATCGGGAACCACTTAGAGATTTCTAGGGTGAGGGAGTTCAGTGAACCCGTCAACTTACGAGCACCCACTTATGCATGCCGATATCACAATACCATTTACTGATGAGATGCAGTACACATACACTAAGTGCTAGTCTCTTAATGGGAAAGGCCGATATCCTCATTGGTGGCGTAACCCTTTGACTAGGAACACGTTTAACAGTTATAATACCTAAGTAAATATCTCACAATCCTAACGATCAATTACTAGAACTTGTAATAACTGTAAGGACTATATCTATGCTTGTGACAAAGGGACAAAGATATAAAATGCCAAGGTGTTTTATCATTAATATTACGAAAAAGGTTTGATTATTACCATAATAAATATGAAAGACCACACACACAAGTTGGCTTGTTGGTCACCTACTCTAACAAGTATTGTTTTGCTATCAATCATATTGGAACAAGAAAGCAGAGGATGTACCGACGTTGAGAAAGAATAACCCCATGTTCGTGCCGTGCGACTTCCACACCAAGGAAATAGGCAAGTGATCCAAGATATTTAATGGAAAAGTGATGAGAAAGAGATGTAACGATCTGGTTAATTGTATAATTACGATCACCTGTAATTATACTCCATATAGACAAGACGATAACACATTGATTACCAGTGTAGAGAATAAAAAGAGATGCATTTGCATGTGAGTTTTGAAATCCAAATGCAATAAGAAACTAACGAAGCTCATTGTACCATGCACGCAAAGCTTGTTTATGGCCATATACTGCCTTGTGAAGTTTACACACATTTGCAGGATAGTCAGGATCAACAAAACCTTGTGGGTGAGCCATATATACATCTTCGCTGAGATGCCCTTTTAAAAAGGCATTATACATCGAGTTGTCGAAGAGACCATCCACGAATTATAGCTATGCTAAGGATAATACGAACTGTGGCAGGCTTAATGACTGGGCTACACGTGTCGTTTTAATCTACACCGGGTCGCTGGTGAAATCCTTTAGCGACCAACCGAGCCTTGTACCTATCAATTGAACCATCATAGTGACGTTTAGTTCGAAAAAGCAATTTGAAACCAACAACATTTTGGGAAGGTGCATATGGAACTAACTCCCATGTCCCATTTCGAACAAGAGCATCATATTCTTCAGACATGGCTTGATGCCATTTAGGATCTTTGATGGCTTGGGTCGCAGTTGTGGGTTCAAACTCAGCGTTATTGGAAAGTTGGGCACGTTATTGGAAAGTTGGGCAGTAAGGTTCAGATGTTGGGTAGGTTTGTGGATAGAATTTTTTGCTCGTGTAGTCATACGGTGTATGTGTTATGGTTTTTCGATATAGGTATGGGTTGTTGGATGTTTAGTGCAGGTGGGTTTGTGGGATTAGGTGATTGGGTCGGCGCTAAGGTTATAGTTGGTGGGTTTAGAAGTGATGGAGTGTGTGAGGATATGGGTTGGATGTTTGGTTCAGGAGGGTTGGCGGGATTAGGTGATTGGCTCGGTGCTAAGGTTATAGTCGGTGGGTTTGGAGGCGGTGTAGTATTTAAGGGTGCTGATGGATCGGGTGGTGTCAGGACTTCACCCGAGAGCATAGAAAGAGACCGTTCATTAGATGGAGTGGAGAGTGGCCGGAGGTGAGTATCTTGTGATGAAATTTTTAGAGATGACGGAATCCATGTGGAGATGTTGTGTGGTTCAGGGCGAGGTAAATGGGTATGAAAGGAAGAGAATAGAAAAATCGATTCAACAAACTTGACGTGATGAGATATAAAAGTTTTATTGTTAGAAGGATCATAACAAAAATAGGCACTCGGTGTGAGAGAGTACCCAATATGAAGAGAGACACACGGTGTAGAGCGAGATTGTAGCTAATGGGAAGAATATGGTCGAAGGCAAGGGTAGCATAAGCAACCAAAGATCTTGAGCTTAGAATAGTTAGGAGAGGTACCAAAAATATTTTCAAAAGGTGAAAAGATATTTAATGTTAAAGTCGACATACTATTTATTATATATACAGAAGTAATGAATGCATGTGACCAAAATATTAGAGCAAGTGCACCATGAGAGAGAAGTAATGAGTGCATGTTTTCAATAATTATGAACATAATTTTATAGTGGTTTTCAATCATCATGTAGTGAATTTTGATTAACTTGTAGTGGAATTTCAATTCTTTCTTTCGAAATGAAATTTTTGAATGAATTAAACTAACAAGTCGTTACCTTTTTTTTCTTCTTTGGTTCAGGTTCTTGAGCAACCGAAGTGATGCCGGATTTTTTTGTCTACATTTGCTAATAGTGGTTTTCGATGAACATGTATTGGATTACACTAATGTAGCAGTGGATTGCTCTAATTTATTAGTGAATTACGTTAATTTTAACGTGGATCATGCTTATTTTATATTAAATTTTACTTTAATTCCATCGTGGTTTTCGATAAATTTACGCTTATTTTACATTAATTTTTACTTTAATTTCATATTGATTTTCGATAAATTTAGTTGTTTTCGATGAGTATGTAGTGAATTTTAATTTTTTTAAAATATGAACCATTAAAAAAAGTGGAATAAAAAAAAATTAAACATTTTTTGTTTTCAATTGATATAAAAAAACCATTTAAAAAATAAAATAAAAATGATAAAGCTTAAGTGAAAATGGCGTGAGGGGAGAGTATATGGGGATGGAGTTGGGAGAAAATTGGGGATGTGCATATCTACCAAAAAAATAATGAATTTATCAAAATAATATAATATAATAATTTTCAGTAATATTAAATAGGGGCATTTTAGATAATTCGAGTCAATTGAGTTTACAACAAATATCAATTATTAAAATGAATTTATCAAGAAGTAAAAATTCTATGAGGGGTGTTTGTCATATAGCCCCAAATAAGTAATCACATAAAAAATCACTTTCCAATTTTAAATTGAGGGTTTCCACGTTTACTGTATTTTTAAGCTTTAGATGTAAGGTGAATTTGATATAGACCAATAAATTCAAGTTTCACGACAAATAGGTCCACTCTTTAACTTTAATTTCAAATAAATCCACAAAAACATAAATTCCCAAAATAACCCTACATATTTCTATTTGTGATAAGCCCAACCCACCCGCTCATCAGGCCGGTTCGACACGATCATATTTTTTATTTTTATTTTTTTTCCGATGGCGGGTCGTCAGAGCTCTGATTAGCTGACTCAACATTAGTTAACTTCAACATTAGTTAAATTAGACACTTTTTTTTTTCTTTTTCTTGTTTTTCTCTATTGATTTTTTTTTTCGGGTGGTGGCCATCGGAGCTTTAATTGGCTGACTCAACATTAGTTAATTTCAACATTAGTTAACTTAAACATTGGTAGACATCGTTTTTTTTTTCGAGACGGATCGCCGAATCTCCAGTTAATTAGCTCACTCAACATTATTTAACTTCAACATTAGTTGACATTCAAACTTTTTTTTCCTTCAATGGTGAATCATTAGAGCTACGATTAGCTGAATTTAACATTAAAATTGTCGGGTGTCTTCTAATGTTTAGTCAGCTAAATAGAACCTTAAATACCCATCGCCGAAAAAGAAGACTTGAAAGGAAAAAAAAATGATTGGTTGTTAGCTAATGCAAAGTCAACTAATGCATAGTTAGCTAATTAGAGCTTCGACGTCCCTTTGTCGAAACAAAATGAAAAATAAATTTAAAATAAAAATAATTGGACGTCAGCTAATGTTGAAGTCAATTAATATGTAGTTAGCTAATGCTGAGTCAACTAATCGGAGCTCCGACAACCCGCCGCCGGGAAAAAAAAATTAATAAAAAAAGATAAAAGAAAAAAAATATAATATGTCAACTAATGTTGAAAATAAGTAATGATGAGTCAACTAACCGTAGCTCTAACGAACAACTGTTGGAAAAAGAAAAAAAAAAAAGATGTCAACTAATGTTAATTTTATCTAATGATGAAGTGAACTAACGTTGAGTCAGCTAACCGGACCACCGACCCACCACCGGTAACATTAAAAGAAAAGAGGAATGTCAAATGTCAACTAATGTTAAAGTTAACTAATGTTGAGTCAGCTAACCAGAGCTCTGATGACCTGCTGTCGGAAAAAAAATGGAATGTCAACTAATTTTGGTGTTAACTAATGCTGAGTCACCTAACCGAAGCTTCGACGACCCGCTGCCGGAATAAAAAAAATGAAAAAAAAAGAAAAGAAATGATAAAAGCAAAAAAAATGAATGTCAAACTAATTGAAGTTAACTAATGATGAGTTAGCTAACCACAGCTCCAACTACTCAGGCCACTACCGAAAAAAAAAAAAATTAATAAATAAAAATAATAATGATCCTAATAAAATAAGAAAAACAAACCTTAATTAGGGTTTGAAAGAGGAAAAATGGTATAAACTAATTATTTGAGTTTATATCAAATGAAACTTACAACTAATTGGTTTTACTAAAAAATATAAAAAGCTTGGTTTATCCCACATTATGTAAGCTAGTGAGGGGGCTACCCCAAATAAACACACAGATGTAATAATTAGTCTTTATATACTATCTCCCTCCTATATTAGATGTCATTTTGGATGGTTGCACACATATTAAGAAACTCAATAATATGCATACATTATACAAAAAATAACATAGTGAATACGAAAATACTCTTGTCATTAATTACTTTTCAATTAACTAATAAAGAATGATAAGGGGAAAAATTGATAAGAATGTAATTAATGATTTACTGGAACTCTAAAATGACAAATAATTTGGGGAAAAAAAAAGACACACAACAATAACTTGGGACAACAGGACAAATAATATGGGACAGAGGGAGTACCTAATAATTTACTTAAGTAAATTTTATAAATATTATATGGTAACTCAAACATTAATATTAATAAAAGAATATTAAAAAACAATTTATCAAAATAAAGGAAAAGTTAAGTAATAGACGTAGATGGTCAAAAAGATTTTAAATTTTGAGGTCAAAGAAAGAAAGTAAAAATAAGGATGTATACGTATAATTAGACCGAATGGAGGTCAATATAATTTACTCAACATTTGGTTAGGGGTAAAACGATAATTTAAAAAAGGTAAATACTCAAATGAGTCAAGTTTTAGCTACTATCCAAATTCGAGGGAGATATGCATAATTTTTCAAATTGGAGGCATTCTATCTGTAATCACACCAAACATCAGGGCCATGATGTAGTAAATTTACACTTTCGTTAAAGAAATTGTTGGTAAATTTGACCTGAGTGATCATAACATACGAGTAACACGAAAAAAGACTTAATTGTTTCAAACAATATTTATGAAGATAAGTTCAAGATAATTAAAATTATCAACTATCACAACAATATCGGAGAAATTTTAATGTGAGCATTTTTCATGCATGAATTAATATATAAAAATTTATTTTAGTTATCTTCTTGTGGTTTTATATTCTTATTTATTTCGGTTTTAGATTAATTTTATTTCATCATACATATTGATACATAAGTAGAACATGAAGTTTTGTACTTATTTAATTTTATTTAAAAATATTTTTTTGTCAAATATAGTATGTAACTTTTATTAATTAATCATAAATAATATATTAATCAAAATCATACGCAATCACGTGCAATGCACGTGATGCTTGCTAGTATATAGCAAACCCGTGAAACAATATATTTTATGGATGCAATTAATCGTCTTTAGAATTATTATATACGACAAACCATATCACGACGGTCCCTATCAAATCTGCATACACCCATTAAAAATTTAGTAAGTCAAATTACTTCGATAAATAAAATTGCAAGCAACTATTAAGTTCAAGATAACCAAAATTGCAATGGTTCATACCTATGTGTCATCGTATGAGAATCATGTTGCAATAGTTGTGAAAGGGGACAAATGCCTCAGTCAAACCCTCGGTAGATGCAGTTCCGATCCTAGCTTTTATGACAATCTGTCCATTGTTAATTGCTCGTGTTGCTCGGTAGATGGCCAAATTGTTTCTAGTGGCTCAGACTACGCGGCCTGGTGGGTGAGTGACGTCGTATAGAAGTAAATTTTATTTTATACTTTTTAAGTATTTATTTTTTATTTTATTTAATTTGAGTGACTTCATAAATATAATATACACATATTTTGTAATTTTGATTGTCAAAAGCGGAGCAAGAACTATAATGACATAAATGGGCTACAATAATTTTTCACGACCCCACTTATGAGGCAAGCGTTTGGAACAAAATGAAGTAAAAATAATCAAAGTTTCAATGCTTGATGTGTGGCCACCGCTGAAGGATCTCGTGCTTCCAGATATTGTGCTCGCACAACATAATCTTATTCAATTTTTTTTTTATTTTTAATGTTTTGTTCGTACTATGGATGATGATTATTTCGTCATTGTATTTTGGGCTAATTATTTGTTTACTATTGTATTGCCTGGTGTCACGGACTTGAACCTTGATCAATGTAGTGTGCGGCACTTATTAGTCACTAATCAATGCCCATCGCGCCTATTCGAACTTGCACTCTTGCGATCAAGCTAAGACAACCTCCCTCAAAAGTGCACACATGTATGTTCAAGGGCTTAAGAAAGAACAAGTGTTGGAGAATGCTAAACATTAATTATTGTTTGGATTCTTCGATGATTACAAATGAATGATATTACCCCTATTTATACAAATCTATCTTCCAAAGAATCGGTGGTGATCATCTTGATCTAACGGCTAAGAGCATCTCCTACGAATTTATTTGGTACATAATATTTGGGTCCGGGATGGATCTCCAGCCCGGGTTCATATCCGGTGTTTAATAGATAGTGTATCCTGCATAAGGAGGTAACATTGGAGAATCCAAGGAAATTTATGACACAGTTGCAAATTGAAACTACCAAATAGTCCTTAAACAATAACAAGATTAGTCATGTATATCCCTTAGAGCATCTTTGACCGGTTTCACCATTTTTTCACCAAATCCCATTTTTGGTGGTGAAAAGATGGGTTCATCTCCCACCGGTAGCACACCATTTTACCCTTTCACCATTTTTTGTGGAAAAAATGTTGTTTTTTGGTCTCCAATAGGTTTCACCAAAAGTTGGACCAAATATTAAAATAATAATGTTTCACCATTTCACCACTTATAGAAAATGGGATTTGGTTTGGTCTCCCATGGCATTTCACCACATATGCCCCAAAATTATAAATCTAAAGTTAATAGTAATTTTATTATATTTTATGTCATAAATATTAATTATAGATCCAATGTTAAGTAATAGTTTTTTAACTAGATAATTTAAAAATTATGTTATCAATTTTAAAAATTATATTTTCAATATAAATGTCTTGTTCTGTATTTCATCAATTAAAGTGTGTTTCGTTAATCAGTCTATTGTTGATTGTTATATTTTATTACTAGCAATTAGCGTATTAGTTAAGTAAATAAATGAACTAATCAACACTTATATCAAAAAAATACAAATTAATTAAAAAAAGCATATTTATATTATTAGAATTAATGTTTTTATTAATAATAACAAATTTATTTATATTTTAAAAACTTATTTAGTAATTAACACCAATGTATTTACTAGGGGTGGTAAACTAGTCGAGCCGACTCTTGAGCTCGATGAGCCGGCTCGAGAGAAACTCGAACTCGAATTCGAGTTTTTCGAGCTCGAACTCGAGCATTAGCCAGTTTTGTTCGTGAGCCTTATTTATTATTAATTTATTATTTTTTATTTAAATAATGTATAATAATATCAAATATTGTAGAAATAAATAAAAATAATATATACATATTAATTGTTTATTTTGTAATTTTTTATAGTTTAAAAAAAATATAAAATAATAATTAAAAACATATTAAAAAAAAACTACAAAATGAGCTTAGGCTCGAGCCTAAAAAGAATGAACTCGACGAGCTCGAGCTCGAGCCTTCCAAAAGAGGCGAGCTCGGCTCGTGCACACCCCTAGTATTTACGATAAATATGCTAATAAGTTCGTAATCAAGCGCAATTAGTTAAAATTGTCATTTTATATGCTCCTTAAGAAAATGGTGTTAATTATACCAAATTCTATTTCCACCTCTATATTTGGTAGCAAAAATAGGATTTGGTGGAAAAAATAGGAAAATGGTGGACCGGTGGGAGATGAAAATTCCTTCACCAAAACAATTGGTGGAAAAATAGGTTTTGAGTATATGGTGATACGGGGGTTGACCACGGTGGGAGGCTAAAACAAAATCTCCCCAATTTAAAGTGTAATGGTGATATAGAAATTTCGGGTGAGAGGTTGAAAACACGTAAATTAGATGAAAAATGGCGATATAGCGAGCGGTCGGAGATGCTCTTACCGAATTCATATTTGCAAAATTGGGAAATATATAAACAAATGTACAAGCATAAACCCTAGCATCTTTCCCAACGGTACACGATCTTATTTCTCTACTTTATGTGTATAATTTCTGGTGCACTTTGTTTTATAAGTAATTGGATTTTGCAATTCCTCGCAGGTGTTGTTCCAATTTCTTGTCTGATCTAGAAAGTGCAAACTTCGAAAGAGACGATAACATTGGTAAATTGAACGAACGAAGTAAAAAAGGTGATTTTCCAATCTAACTTTTTTGTATAAATACTTTTTTGTGGGTTTTATTGTACACTTCACTTTTAATCGATTTATTAAAAAATCCCATTACATCCACACTTTTCCCTAAAATTTGCAGGTATGTGATTGGGGTTGGCTATTGGACTTTTTGCGCAGAGGATAGTAGGAATTAACATTGAAACATCCCGTTCTTGCAATTTTGTATATTTATCTGCTAAGGTTATGTTTTATGATGTTTGTTTCGTCTATATTTATTGGGTGTTGTTTATGTGTGCACAAAATATATTATTTCCCTTTACAAAAAAATAAAATTCAACGTAGTATTATTAATTGTTATGCAATTTAGGGAGAGTGTGCGATGCAAAATGGACATGAAATGCTCAGGAAGAGGAAATTGTTGTTGCTTTACTAGAAATTCTTGATGAAATAAGATTGAGTCCTATGCGGTTTGTAGAACTATGTGAGTCAGTTTGACGTCGTAGATTGACAAATGCTGATGTGCGTTCTAGGTCATATAGCTTGAAAGATAGACTTCCTGACCAATTAAAGAATTTGCGCAAAGTGATTGAATTCAATGATAACACCTGCCGAAAAATTTACGCATGAATATGGATACCTTTAACCATTTGTGTTTTCTTTTCGGGAACATTGGCGGCTTGATTCCTACTCGTATGTGTTGGTAAAAGAACACGTTGCAATGTTTCTACATATATTGTCACACCATAAAAAAAATGTCATTCTTCAAACAGATTACGTAACGTAATTGAGTGAGCATTTGAGATTTTAAAGTCCCGATGGGCCATACATCGAAGCCCCATGTACTATCCAATGAAAATGCAAAATTGAATTATAATTATGGCTTATAGTCTTCTGCACAATTTCATCCGCACGAACAGTGACTATGACCCAGAAGAAGATGAAGTACCCCAAGAAGACCTCCACAATAAGCTTGACCCTAATCACTACATAGACATTGTTAATGTTGGGGATCAAGCTCGTATACGCAGCGGAAAAAAAAAAAAAAATTGTTATACAAACTAGTTTATATAAATAAGCACGTGCACATTAATTAAAATTAATTGTGTACCTTTTCGCTTCCAATCACAGACAAACATGCTCGCATATATAATTAATTTAAATAACATAACTTAAATCATCATAGCATGCTCACGAAATTAACTCAAATAATAAACATGCTCAACGAACGATCCACACAAACACATAATCGAACATATAGACTCATGTGATTTAATTAGAATACATTAATCTCAATTGATATAAATGAGTTAATATATATATTAATTAGGGGAAATTAGATTTTACTCTCGAAGCGTGAATCGAACGAAGACACGAGAAGATGGTTAGTTGCTCTTTCTACTCCTACTGATCCAACCTGTTTTCTGGTCTGAAATTACAGGCCAACTCCGACTTCAATCTCCATGGTTATTGAATGGATCGACAATTCCTTCTACGATGTAGTATTCCCCTGACTCTTGAAGCTGCTGTCAAAATTTCATATCCATCCGATCAATGGTAGATTTATGGCGTATTTTCTCGCTGGGCTGCGCAGAAAATGCAAGAGCAGTTTTTCAGAATTGCCTTCTCACATCACCGGCTTGTGGCGGTGCATGGAGGCGCGTGAACCCTGGTGGCGGCGTTGGCGGAAAAATAATCTTCCGCCTCTTAGGTTTCACCTCGTATATTCAATCCACTATCCAAGCAACACTAGATACGTGATAGGCTAATTTACAAGTACCACATTGCAATTTACCAATTTCCGAAATAGGAAAACCTAATTTAGGACTCGCCAAATCGGGAAACTTCCCAATATAGAAAGTTCACTAAATTTCCGTCGGATTCTTTTCCTCTACTTATTCTCATCCGTAATTAACAATTAAAAATGTTGGACTCAATCACATTAACTTCCAATTACACTAAGATTAACTAATTAATCTTAGCTCGTTGTATTAAGGATCTCAAGTACAGGTCAATGTGACCCTTGATGGTTCAGGTGTAAGCTAGTTGTTGACCCACAACATGTTGTGGTTTAAACTGTTGCGTGGGCACCCAGTAGTACCCTCTCAAACCAACGACATTCGGATGTCGAATATTCGCAAACTTCTTAGCTTCTTTAGTAAAACTCCCTTCTCTGTTCTGCAACTCCATCTCTAAGCCACTTCTTGATTTTATAATCCGTTCGTGTTTGACTAAGAGAAACACATTTCTCTAATCACGACACTTTCAGTTGTGGCCACAGACTTCATGGATTATAAATCGCAAGAACACACAGGATATCCATGACTGATCAAGCGATCAAATCCCCTACGATAGTGCACATACCTTGTTGGGTTTCGGGCACGTGTACGCAGCGGAAAACAAAAATTTAATGCGATTTAAACGACTTTAAAGCACATAAGCACATGCCCGACAAATTAAAATCAATTAATTGCGTACCTTTGCGCTTCCAGCGAAATTAAAACAACATACATGCTAAAATGTTTAACTGAATTTAAACCAATTAACATGCTCGCGTTTAAACAAATTAACATGCTTGCAACGATTAAAACGATTACATATAATCACATAAAATCATACGATAGCAAACATGAATACATAGTTTAAACGTAAACGAATCGAAACTAGGGATTCGTGTGTTTACCTCTTGAAGCGTGAGGTAGGAGCGTTTAGCAAGTCGAGATTGCTACGGAAACCAATCCGTACAATCGGGGCAGCAGCGGTGCAGCAGCAGCAACGGCGAGACGGGCCGTGGCGGCGCGTGTAGCTCACGCGCGGTCTTCGGGCGGCGCGTGGGGTTGCGTGCGGCTTCGGCTCGTATGCTGCTCCTCGATTCTTCGATCTTCGATATTCCTCCTCTCGGATTTCACCTCGTATACTTCGATCTACTAAACACGTGGCACTAGACACGTAATAGTTAGAAAAACGGAAGAAAAATAGAAGGAAAGAAGCTACCAAGACAATCGGCCGATGAACGGCCGATTCCGGCGAAACGGCGGGGTGGACGGCGGTGGTGGCCGCGGGAGAGAGAGGCCGAGAGAGAGAGGTGGACGGCTAGGGTTAGGGTTTGTGTTGTGTGTTTGTGCAAGACCTATAAATCAAGTATTTATATGTCTTGCATAAAACCCTAGCGGGCTTAAGTTGGACCGGGCCCAACAGCTTAAGTCCGTTAGTACTTTTACTTGCTCGTCTCTCTTAATTCAATGACCGAAAAATTGCAACGATTACATTTTCGGAATCATTATAACTTCCTCGTCATTACGAGTGCCATCTCTCATTTTCCAACTTTCCAAAAGTGGAAACCCTAATTCAGTGCACTTTCTAAATTTGGAAACTTCCCGATTTAGAAAGTTCACTAATACGTTTGCCTATTCTTTTCCTTTTCTTATTCTCATTCGTAATTCCAAATTAGGAATGTTGGACTCAATCATATTGACTTCCAATCATGCAAAGATAAACTATTTTATCTCTGACCGTTTATTCAAAGATCTCATGTGCACGAGCAGTGTGACCCTCGATGGTTCAGGTGTAATCTAGCCGTGGGCCCACAACCCTTTGTGGTCAAAACTCGTCCCTTAGAGTTACGATTAAGATGAAGCTCGTTTCACCTTAATCACCCAACGAATCAAGATTGGCGTCTAGCAACTACGCGTCATGATCCCCTAGATACAAATGAAGTGCCTGCAAGAACCTTCAGATATAGTTAACGTACAGTACGGTCCCTTCGATGCATATGTCCCGATCGAACTAGAGGCATTGGTTCATCGAGACCTCTTTATATGTTCGATGACGGTGCGATCGTTCCAAGTGTTGTAATCGTCACGTGCATGACTTAGAGAATCGAATCCTCTAATCATCACTTAGTCAGCTTCGGCCAGAGACTTAGAATGATTACAAACTTTCAGAACACTAAGGACATCCAAGACTATTCTAGCGATCGAATCCCCGACTACAATGCACAGACCTCCCACTAGATTTCGGACTGCACGAACACTGGCCCTTGGGATGGTCCTCGGTGGAACTCAGGGACAGGTCACGATACAGCTGGTCCTCTAGTGAAGTCACGGTGATGTCTAGGTCATAAGGACTAATGGTGTACAACTATACCATAGATATCTCTACTCGATTATTGGGAACCACTTAGAGATTTCTAGGGTGAGGGAGTTCAGTGAACTCGTCAACTTACGAGCACCCACTTATGCATGCCGATATCACAATACCGTTTACTGATGAGATGCAGTACACATACACTAAGTGCTAGTCTTAATGGGAAAGGCCGATATCCTCATTAGTGGCGTAACCCTTCGACTAGGAACACGTTTAACAGTTATAATACTTGAGTAAATATCTCACGATCCTAACGATCAATTACTAGTACTTGTAATAACTGTAAGGACTATATCTATGCTTGTGACAAAGGGACAAAGATAGAGAATGCCAAGGTGTTTTATCATTAATACGAATAAAGGTTCGTTTATTACAATAATAAATACGAAAGACCACAGCCACATGTTGGCTTGTTGGTCACCTACTCTAACAATCTCCCACTTGACCTAAAGCCAACTACCCATAAATCGCAATCCCATCGACTCTCGATGTTTCTCATGGACCGATCTCGGTAAAGGCTTCGTGAAGGGGTCTGCAACGTTCTCTTCCGAGGTGACTCGTTCAACCTTAACTTCACCTCTATCAATGATCTCTCGGATCACGTGATACTTCCTCAGAATATGCTTCGACTTCTGATGAGATCGTGGCTCCTTAGCTTGCGCCACGGCTCCGGTGTTATCACAGTACAACGGTACTGGATCACTAGCATTAGGAATGACACCCAACTCTTGGATGAATTTCCTTATCCAAGTCCCTTCTTTTGCAGCTTCGGACGCTGCAATGTATTCCGCTTCGGTAGTGGAATCGGCCGTCGTGCTTTGCTTGGAACTCTTCCAACACACGGCACCACCATTAAGCGTGAATATAAATCCAGAATTCGACTTTGAGTCGTCCACATCCGATTGAAAACTAGAGTCAGTAAAACCCTCTAATTTCAACTCGGCACCCCCATAGACCAAAAATATATCCTTAGTTCTTCGCAAGTACTTGAGGATATCTTTCACGGCTTTCCAGTGAGCCGGGCCGGGGTTAGACTGATATCTGCTTGTGAAACTCACAGCATACGCAATATCGGGCCTCTTACATAGCATGCCATACATTATGCTTCCTATGGCAGAAGCATAGGGCGTCCTTTTCATCTCCTCGATTTCACTAGGTGTTTGCGGACACATAGATTTCGAGAGACGAACCCCATGGGACATTGGCAAGAATCCCTTCTTGGATTCTTCCATGCTAAACCGTTTCATAACGGTGTCTATGTACAGGCTTTGGGATAAGCCAAGCATCTTTCTTGCTGTATCTCTATAGATGCGTATTCCTAATACAGAAGATGCTTCTCCCAAATCCTTCATTGAGAAACGTGTGGACAACCATGCTTTCGTTTGCTGTAACATTCCTACGTCATTCCCAATGAGTAGAATGTCATCAACGTAAAGCACTAAAAATATCAGTGCCCTCCCACTAACCTTCTTGTATACACAAGGTTCCTCCGGATTCTTCTCAAAATCAAACTCTTTGATAGTTGAGTCGAACCTAATGTTCCAACTACGGGATGCTTGCTTCAATCCATAAATGGATCGCTGGAGCTTGCAAACCTTTTGCTCACTTCCAGAAGATATGAAGCCTTCCGGCTGCGCCATGTAAATTTCTTCCTCAATATCTCCATTAAGGAAGGCGGTCTTCACATCCATTTGCCATATCTCGTAGTCGTACCACGCAGCTATGGCCAGCAAAATCCTAATGGACTTCAGCATCGCGACTGGCGAAAATGTTTCCTCATAGTCAACACCTTGTCTTTGAGTGTATCCTTTTGCTACCAATCTAGCTTTATAGGTCGATACCTTTCCATCAACTCCAATTTTCTTCTTATAGATCCACTTGCAGCCTATAGGAACAATTCCTTTGGGTGGATCTACCAAGGTCCATACCTTGTTGGAGTACATGGAGTCCATTTCGGATTTCATGGCAGTTAGCCAATGTCCCATGTCCGCATCCGATACGGCCTCATTGTATGTTCTTGGATCTTGTCCAAGATCAACATGATCTTCATCATTTTCGAGGAGGAATAACCTATCCGGCATTTTCCGAACTCTTTCGGATCTACGTACCGTAGGTTCAGGAGGTATATTAGTGGTTTGTTGTATTGGTTCGATTGCTTGTTCTTGCGTTTGAACTTCACTTTGTGGTTCTTGAACTACTTCAAGTTCTATCATGCTGCCCTTTCTATCGGATAGAAACTCCCTTTCCAAAAAGGTGGCATTTCTTGAAACAAACGTCTTTGCTTCTTTGACATAGTAGAACTCGTATCCCATCGAGTCTTCGGGATACCCCACAAAATAGCACAAGTCGGATTTACTATCCAACTTATCTCCCACTAATCGCTTCACATAAGCGGGACAACCCCATATCCTAATATGTTTGTAGTTGGGTTTCCGGGAATGCCAAAGTTCATAAGGTGTGGATTTAACTGCTTTGGTGTTAACTCTATTCAGCAAATACGCGGCAGTACGAAGTGCATGACTCCACAAGTATGCCGGTAAGTTTGTGAACCCCATCATTGATCGAACCATATCTAATAAGGTTCGATTCCGACGTTCGGAGACTCCATTAAGTTGAGGAGTTCCCGGTGGAGTCCATTGGGATTGTATCCCATTCTCTTTTAGATAGTCAATGAACTCGATGCTCAAGTATTCTCCACCACGATCGGATCGCAGCTTCTTAATACTTCGTCCGAGTTGCTTTTCCACTTCGTGTCTAAAATCTTTGAACTTTTCAAATGTTTCAGACTTGTACTTCATCAAGTACACATACCCATACCTAGAACAATCGTCGGTAAAGGTAGCGAAGTAGTTATATCCACCCTTCGCACTAACACTTAGTGGACCACATACGTCTGTATGGATCAAATCCAAAAGACCCTCGGCTCGTTCCATTTTCCCTTTGTAGGGTGACTTGGTCATTTTCCCTTTAAGGCAGGATTCATAAGTTTGTAGTGATTTCACGTCCTCAGAGAACAATCCTTCACTGACAAAATTGTTCATCCTTCTTAAAGAGACATGACCTAATCTAGCGTGCCAAAGTTGTGCGGGGTTTTGATCTATCTCCTTACGTTTTGCTGATATAACATTAATAGGTATTTCATTTGGATTTAGTTCATACAAGTTGTTTAATAGTCGTCCTTTGCAAATTAAATTCTCATTCTTTTGTATAATGCAAATCGAATTTCCGAAAACAAAAGTAAAACCTTCAATATCTAATACAGGAATAGAAATAAGGTTTCTAATGAGCGACGGAACAAATAAACAATCGTTCAAAACAATAGGAAAACTAGAATCGAAAACATTTAAGTAAATTGTGCCAATGGCTTCAGCCGCAACTCTTGCTCCATTCCCCATCCTTAGGTAGGTCTCACCCGCTCTAAGCCTTCGACTTCTTGTCATTAGCTGCAAATCATTGCACAAATGTGAGCCACAGCCCGTATCCAATACCCAAGAAGAAGAGTTGACAGACAAATTTACGTCAATGAAATACGTACCCTTTTCAGAACCTTTCTGCTTTAGGTAAGCCTTGCAGTTGCGGCGCCAATGTCCTTTCTTTCCACAGTGATGGCAAGCATCATCAACTTGTTTGCCAACCTTTGCTTTGGGGCCCCCACTACCTTCACCCACTTCGAACTTGCTGTTTGGGAAGGGAACTCTTTCCTTTCTTTTCTTTTGGAAAGAACTCTTCTTTCCAGAAGTAGCAACAATGAGAACAGACTTCTCTTTCTTAATGGTCGACTCGAAGCTGACCAACATGTTCATTAACTCATCCAAGGGAGGATCTAGTTTGTTCATGTTGAAGTTCACTATGAACGATTCATAGGAACTAGGAAGGGACAACAGGATCAAATCCAACGAGAGCTCGGCCGGGAGGGTGACATCAAGATTCACTAGCTTTTCAAGGAGAGTGATCATTTTGAGACAGTGCTCGTGGACCGAAGTCCCTTCGCGCAGTCTCGCTGTGATCAACTCCTTTGTAGCAGCGTACCTCGATGCCCTAATATTCTCACTATACATGCTATCGAGATGAGCCTTTATATCGAAAGCATGCATGTGAGACTCATATTTCCTCGCAAGCGCGGGCTCCATGGCGGCTATCATATAGCACCTAGCATGAGTGTCATCTTTCTTCCAAACTTCATAAGTTTCCTTTTCAGCATCAGTCGCTGTGGCAGGTATAGTGGCGGGAAGCCTCTCGTTCAAAACATAGACACGCCCCTCAACAGTTAGCACAAGCTTAAGACTACGCAACCAATCTAGGTAATTAGGGCCATTGAGTTTATTGTCGAGGATTGACATTATGGGATTCTTAGACATGATTATATGAGACATATAGAGAAGAGGATTATTAGAGATTCGCGTTAAATGATTGTTACAATTAAATGTTTGGACTTATGTTATTTAATTGTTCTCCCACTAATTTTATCGAGTTCCACTTCCCTCTAGTAGACAAACGAGAAAACTGATTTTTCTTAATGGGCTTTAGGTCCAATAGACAAATATAACCCGTAGTTAATCTAGCCCGATTATATTTGCCCAAAGGTAGATCACAATCAATCATATCCACAATATGACCCTAAATTAATTTTCCTCACACTTGATAATGACCTAAGTTAATCTCGCGAATATCAAAATCGTCGTGTGTCAAGTCTAACCTACCAATCAAAGATGCTCATAGAACTTGATTATGCCAAACTAATGCAGTCCCTAGTTAATCTAGCCGAACACGTTAATTCAACATAACCCTTTTCTATGGCTACCTTCATCAATATGTCAATTGAATTACAGCTTACTCTACCATAGCACTCCCCGCTAACACGGCTTACTGCACTACAGTAAAGGGCTACACATAATCCAACCGTTGGCAGAAGGAAAGAAATAACTCAACAGATTGGGTCATTCTTTATAGCTTGAAATGATTCTCAATTAGATTAAGAATGAGGGGTTTTATTAAAAGTTTTATCTCATCAGAAGATTCGGATTGGTCTATGTGATTCCTACATCTATGTTCTCTAAAGGTATATGGAAACGCATATTGTCCTAAGAGGAACATACGACCTAATTATATAATTAATTACATTAATTAATTATCGGGTTTTTCAAAATAATTATAGAACCTCAACTAGCATAAATCATTCAAATAATGTTGAGGTACTACTAATTAAGTTGAACTTATAATCAATATTATATTTGTGTTCTATTAATTGAAATTAATTTAACAATTTAAATCAATTCGATTAATCTAACACCTATTTACTAAAATAGATGATTGTTGATCCAATTATCTAATTGGGATTAATTGAAAATAATTTTCCAAAAATTAAAATCAATTTGTTTTAAGTTTAATTTTAGAAATCTGAAATAATTTTTTTTTTTTTTTTTTTTTTTTTTTTTTTTTTTTTTCAGTGAACCGGTTCGGCCCAACCGGTCTAACCGGTTCGGACCGAAGCGGTCCTGTTCTGTCCGGTCCAGCTGACCCAAATCAGTGGGCCGGGTCAGTCGGACCGGGAACCGGTCTGACCGACCCGAATCCACGTGGATTCGGTCAACTAAGTCGCACACAACCATCGAAACGGCCGGTTCGACCGGTTCGATCCGATTAAACAAAAACCGATGTTTTAAAAACAATTTCAGATCCGATTTTCCAATTTTAAACAATTTTAAAGCTGGAAAAATTCTAAACAATATTTCAAAAAATATTTTAAACTTACGAAAACTCCCAATTACATAATACAACAATCACTACTTTAATAAATCGAACATGCATAAAATCATAGCATATTATACGACGCAATTAATTACGCAACGAGCTCTGATACCACTGTTGGGTTTCGGGCACGTGTACGCAGCGGAAAACAAAAATTTAATGCGATTTAAACGACTTTAAAGCACATAAGCACATGCCCGACAAATTAAAATCAATTAATTGCGTACCTTTGCGCTTCCAGCGAAATTAAAACAACATACATGCTAAAATGTTTAACTGAATTTAAACCAATTAACATGCTCGCGTTTAAACCAATTAACATGCTTGCAACGATTAAAACGATTACATATAATCACATAAAATCATACGATAGCAAACATGAATACATAGTTTAAACGTAAACGAATCGAAACTAGGGATTCGTGTGTTTACCTCTTGAAGCGTGAGGTAGGAGCGTTAAGCAAGTCGAGATTGCTACGGAAACCAATCCGTACAATTGGGGCAGCAGCGGTGCAGCAGCAGCAACGGCGAGACGGGCCGTGGCGGCGTGTGTAGCTCACGCGCGGTCTTCGGGCGGCGCGTGGGGTTGCGTGCGGCTTCAGCTCGTATGCTGCTCCTCGATTCTTCGATCTTCGATCTTCCTCCTCTCGGATTTCACCTCGTATACTTCGATCTACTAAACACGTGGCACTAGACACGTAATAGTTAGAAAAACGGAAGAAAAAGAGAAGGAAAGAAGCTACCAAGACAATCGGCCGATGAACGGCCGATTCCGGCGAAACGGCGGGGTGGACGGCGGTGGTGGCCGCGGGAGAGAGAGGCCGAGAGAGAGAGGTGGACGGCTAGGGTTAGGGTTTGTGTTGTGTGTTTGTGCAAGACCTATAAATCAAGTATTTATATGTCTTGCATAAAACCCTAGCGGGCTTAAGTTGGACCGGGCCCAACAGCTTAAGTCCGTTAGTACTTTTACTTGCTCGTCTCTCTTAATTCAATGACCGGAAAATTGCAACGATTACATTTTCGGAATCATTATAACTTCCTCGTCATTACGAGTGCCATCTCTCATTTTCCAACTTTCCAAAAGTGGAAACCCTAGTTCAGTGCACTTTCTAAATTTGGAAACTTCCCGATTTAGAAAGTTCACTAATACGTTCGCCTATTCTTTTCCTTTTCTTATTCTCATTCGTAATTCCAAATTAGGAATGTTGGACTCAATCATATTGACTTCCAATCATGCAAAGATAAACTATTTTATCTCTGACCGTTTATTCAAAGATCTCATGTGCACGAGCAGTGTGACCCTCGATGGTTCAGGTGTAAGCTAGCCGTGGGCCCACAAACCCTTTGTGGTCAGAACTCGTCCCTTAGAGTTACGATTAAGATGAAGCTCGTTTCACCTTAATCACCCAACGAATCAAGATTGGCGTCTAGCAACTATGCGTCATGATCCCCTAGATACAAATGAAGTGCCTGCAAGAACCTTCAGATATAGTTAACGTACAGTACGGTCCCTTCGATGCATATGTCCCGATCGAACTAGAGGCATTGGTTCATCGAGACCTCTTTATATGTTCGATGACGGTGCGATCGTTCCAAGTGTTGTAATCGTCACGTGCATGACTTAGAGAATCGAATCCTCTAATCATCACTTAGTCAGCTCTGGCCAGAGACTTAGAATGATTACAAACTTTCAGAACACACAGGACATCCAAGACTATTCTAGCGATCGAATCCCCGACTACAATGCACAGACCTCCCCTAGATTTCGGACTGCACGAACACTGGCCCTTGGGATGGTCCTCGGTGGAACTCAGGGACAGGTCACGATACAGCTGGTCCTCTAGTGAAGTCACGGTGATGTCTAGGTCATAAGGACTAATGGTGTACAACTATACCATAGATATCTCTACTCGATTATTGGGAACCACTTAGATATTTCTAGGGTGAGGGAGTTCAGTGAACTCGTCAACTTACGAGCACCCACTTATGCATGCCGATATCACAATACCGTTTACTGATGAGATGCAGTACACATACACTAAGTGCTAGTCTTAATGGGAAAGGCCGATATCCTCATTAGTGGCGTAACCCTTCGACTAGGAACACGTTTAACAGTTATAATACTTGAGTAAATATCTCACGATCCTAACGATCAATTACTAGTACTTGTAATAACTGTAAGGACTATATCTATGCTTGTGACAAAGGGACAAAGATAGAGAATGCCAAGGTGTTTTATCATTAATACGAATAAAGGTTCGTTTATTACAATAATAAATACGAAAGACCACAGCCACATGTTGGCTTGTTGGTCACCTACTCTAACATACCTCCCACTAGCTTTCGGACTGCACGAACACTGGCCCTTGGGGCGGTCCTCGGTGGAACTCAGGGACAGGTCACGATACAACTGGTCCTCTAGTGAAGTCACGGTGATGTTTGTGTCTTAAGGATTAATGGTGTACAACTATATCATAAAAACCTCTACTCGATTATTGGGAACCACTTAGAGATCTCTAGATTGAGGGAGTTCATTGAACTCATAAACTTACTTATGAGCACCTACTTATGTATGCCAATGTCACAACACCGTTGACTGACGAGACGCAGTACACATACACTAAGTGCTAGTCTCGAATGGGAAAGGCCGATATCCTCATTAGTGGCGTAACCCATTGACTAGGAACTACGTTTAACAGTTACTATACTTCAACAATCTCATGATTCTACTAGATCTATCTATAGTAATTAAGTAACTGTAAGGACTATATCTATTCTTATGCAGTGGACAAAGATATAGAATGCCGAAGGGGTATTTATCATTCATACGAAATAGATTATTTACTAGTAGCGTGAGAAAACACAACGGTTAATTGGCTCTTTGGTCACCTACTCAACAATATCCCACTTTACCTAAAGCCAACTACTCAAACTAAAAAGGGTTTCTCATGGACCGGTCTGGAAGGCTAAGTAAAGGGATCTAAAATGTTGTCTAAAGAATAAACTCTCTCAAACTAAAGTTCGCTCGCCCCTATTAATTATCTTACTAATGAGATAATTATGATTCAATATATGCTTGGATTTCTGATGAGACCTTTTGAAATCATACATTCAACACTTGAATGTAATTTTGAATCCAAACGGCTACATTTGCGTCATCTAATGCCGTAATATATTAAGCTTCGGAGGTGTAATCCGCCGTCATGTTTCACTTGAAACTCATACGGCACATCGTTAATAAGCATGAATATAAATCCCGATGAAGTTTTTGAGTCGTTCACTTCCGATTGAAATGGTAAATTTAGAAACATAATTCCCCGTGGATCGATATCTACAATTCACTATTCTACAAAACGAGATAACATAGACTTACGGTTATCATACGTAGGTTTTACCCGTATCAAGTTTTTTGCACCGTTTTCGGGAAATTACTTGATCTTGAATTTACTATATTTTTACCAACTATCCTTTCCTTACTTAGACATTTTTTTCGTTTATTTCTCGTTTTGATATTTATTAATAGTTTTGGCGGATTAGTATGCATTGGTGGCCTCGATTTATGATCTCTCATTTTGTGAATTTCAATCCAGTGTTGCCTATATTCAACATGAGTTAGAGGATATTGATAGACTTCGTAAGCCGAACCCATAAAATGAAATTTCACAAACAAATAAGCACTTGTTCTATCTACAAGAATAATTCAACTATCTATCAATTGTTCAAAATTTTCCAGAGACGTCACAGTTTTGTATCACATCCAAACATTCAACATGAGGACAATCAGGTTATTACAGATTTTCTTGTGAACAACGAGGTTGAGCACCTTGCGAGAGACATTCTTCCCATTTCTATAGATATTTTTGCTTTATGATGAAAGTGGGATGAAGATAATGGTAGAGGGAGAACTCAACCAAGAAAACCCTATCCACGTTGCAACTCCGGATTTGTCTGTGCCGAATGAGATGAGTATTACACTTGAGATAGAGATTACTCCAAGGCTCGATGTATCATGTGTACGAGTTTGAGAGATCATTAGGCAAACAACCCATCTTAGTCTCCTATCAAAAGAAAACAAGAAGTTCCAAGGATTGGCATGTGCACTACGTGATTGAAATTTTTTCCATGATATGATTGGAGAGTATGTACTAAGACTCATGGATGGTGCGCAATGTACAAGGTTTTGGATTGGACATAATCTTTCTAACTTGTGTCGAGTCGTCGACAGTAAAACAGACGCTTAATGGGAGGCAACCCATTCTTTTTATTTATATTCTTTGTTTTTGTCATTTTTGCAATTTTTTTTTTTTTGTTTCAAGCTGAATTCCATCCACTTTCTTGAAATTTTGCAGGTGTTCCATCCCCAATAAAGAAGAGCAAGAAGTTGAAAAACCTAGACAAGTTCGATAATTTGCCCTCAGTGCAAAATCTACGGCACCTAGAGGCGGATCTATTTGGACGGTTGGGTGGGATGAAACCCACCCTCACTCAATGTTTGAATGCTATTTTAATATTGTTTTAGTCTAATTAGCCTATTTAATTCATTTTTAGTCCACCCAATTATAGTTCAAAGAGCCACAATAATTATATTTCGAGCATTATATTTACTTATTTTGTCATGTATTTTATTCATAGCTTATAAAAGGAAATCGAGAGTGCCGCTCCCGTAGCCCGTACACTTTAGTCCACCCTATATGAAATTCTCACTCCGCCATTGACGGCTCCCCATGTAACCAGATAGCACTTTCGTCACTGCAGAACACTGAAAAATCTGTGGCATGACTGCTTAGGGCGTATTTCTTTCTCATCTCTTTTATTTTTCTCATTGAGGGCAATGCATGATTTAAATTTGAGGGTGAGTTTTAGCTTGTTTTCTTTTTTTGTATTTTTGCATGTATACACATAATTAGATTTCTTTTGTCTTTTTCTTTATGTTTTGTTTTTCATGTTTTGTTGCATACATTTCATAGAGGATCGAATGAAGTTGGATTTCCGGATTATATTAAAGTAGAGCAGTTAATGAATTAGTAGACTTGTTAGATGATGTTAAAATTGAAGTTGTGCATAATCGGAAATTAATGGATGAACCTTCTGATTATGTTTTGAATCTTTTTAGATTGAGCATGAAGCACATGATCCCGAGGGGTATAACAGTCTATGGTTTGGGGGTTTAGTAAGAATTGAACCATGTTTTTCAGGAATTGAGTTGTTGGCTTAAATTCTATAATTCTCTGTACAATTTTGCTTTTTGTTGTCATTTTGTGCTCTGTGATTCGAATTTAACCCATTGGGTGCTCGATCACTCGGTTTCTAGGGCTAACTAGTTTGGGGTTTCTTGGACCAAATTCAATACATGAGTCATAGAGTTAACTCAGTGGTGCCGAGCATAATAAAAAATATATAGTGATACCATAAAAATATAGGACGTTATACACTTGCTGTTAAAAAAATACGGAGAAAAAGAAAAGTGTGATGAAAATCATCAAAAAAAGAAAAAGAGTCGTTATTTCAGTTCTTGAATAAATAAACTGAAAAATGTCTGATTTGTATTAACGAATTTCATAATCAAAACTCTCTTTATGTTCTTGTGCTTTGTGTTTGATTACGAATTTTAGAGGTTATCTAGGATGTTGGTGTAAGAACAACTAATTGCAGAAATTGGGAATTCGAATATCTTAAGTCGCATGCTATTCTTAGATTTCATGTTATCTAGCTTGTTTATATGTGGAATTAACTGCAATGCTTTGATCAATCCGACAATTTTGGGGATTCGTTGTTTGAAAACCCTCAAAAGACCAACTCATCCTTGAGGGGTACCTAGGGGTTTAAAGGCTTGCTGCATATGCTAAATGCAATCGTGATTATGCACGTTAGTGCCCTAGGTTATGTGTTTCTCATTTTGTATTTTTTGTTCCTTTTTGTTTGGTTGTTTTTGTTCCTTTTGGTTTTTTCGCATTTTGTCGTTAATGCTTTTTGTTTTTGTTTTTGAGGGTGTGATAAGTGTTTGTTTATGTTTTTAAGGGTGTGATAAGTGTTCGTTTTTATTTGAATATATTATGCTTTTCTTGTTTTATTTCGGAAGCGAAGCTGATAATCAAGTCAAACATGTGCAAGATTGAATTTCAATCCAAACTGCACTACACGTACTCCAACATAGATGATTCAAATGGATTTAGAAAGCCAACTGTTGGAGCTACAACTTTTATTGCATACATGTTTGTCAAATTCGAGCTGAAATGGGTCAAAATAGTGTTTGCGTTGAAGCATAATCCAGGTCTCGGTCCGCCATTCCTGATCGCGATATATGGGTTAAAAAACAGAGAGTTCAGCAATGTTGGGAATCGGGAACGTGTACGCATCGGAAAACAATTTAATTCACATAATCACATGCTCGATTCGTATTAAACAATTAATTGCGTACCTTAGCGCTTCCAGCAAAAATTAAAGACAACATGCGTATAATTAATTCGATAATAAATCACATAGATGCTCGCAGTAAATCATGAATTTCATATAAACGATTACGTATAGCAATTCACGAAAAATCATATTGCGAATATAAACATATAATTCAATCTAATTAAACTAATACCTAATTAAAATCGGATTCGAAAAATACCTCTTGAAGCGTGAGGCAAGCACTCAGATCGAAGCGAACTGCCACGGAAACCAATCCGTGCAGTCGGGAGCAGCGGCGGCGACGGACGCGCTGGCAGCGGCAGCGCGTGTGGATCGCGATGTCTCACTGCGGCGCGTGGAGGCGCGTGCGGCATCTACTCGGCGGATCTTCTCGATGATTTTACTCCTTGGTCTTTCTCCTCTCGGATTTCACCTCGTATACCGAAATCCACAAACTACGTTGCACTAGATATGTAAAATTCAGAACAAACAGAAGAAAAAAGGAAAGGAAAGATACTACCAATAGTAATCGGCGCGTGAGGCCGATTCCAGGGACGATTACGGCGACGGAGGGGCTGGATTGGCCGAGGGTCTGAGAGAGAGCGGCTAGGATTTTCTATTGTGTGTTGTGTGTTGTGTGTTGTGCAAGACCTATAAATCATGTATTTATAGTGCCTTGTATAAAAGCCCTAACGGGCTTAAGTTGGACTGGGCCCAACAACTTAAGTCGTTAGTTCTGGACTCGCTCGTTTCTCACAACTCAATGATCGGAAAATTGTAACAATTAAATTTTCGGAATCATTGTAACGTCCTCGTCATTACGCGTGCCAATTCTCGATTTTCAATTTCTTAAAGTGGAAACCCTAATTCAGTGGTCTTTCTAAAATTGGAAATTTCCCAATTTAGAAAGTTCACTAAGATGTTCGCCTATTGTTTCTTTTTTCTTATTCTCATTCATAATTTCAAATTACTAATGTTGAACGCAATCATATTGACTTCCAATCATGCAAAGATTAAACATTTTAATCTTTGACCGTTTATTCAAAGAACTTGAGGGCACGAGCAGTGTGACCCTCGATGGTTCAGGTGTAAGCTAACCGTGGGTCCACAACCCTTTGTGGTCTAAACTCGTCCCTTAGAGTTACGATTAAGATGAAGCTCATTTCAACTTAATCACCAAACGAATCAAGATTGGCGTCTAGCAACTATGCGTCATGATTCCCTAGATACAAATGAAGTGCATGCAAGAACCTTTTGATATAGTTAACGTACAGTACGATCCCTTCGATTCATATGTTCCAATTGAACTAGAGGCATTGGTTCATCGAGACCTCCTTAGTAGTTCAATAACTGTGCGATCTTTCTAAGTGTTGTAATTGGTACGTGCATGACTTGGAGAATCGAATTCTCTAATCATCACTTAGTCAGCTTTGGCCAAAGACTTAGAGATTACAAACTATGAGAACACAGAGGACATTCAAGACTATTCTAGCGATCGAATCCCCGACTACAAGGCACAGACCTCCCACTAGATTTTGGACTGCACAAACACTGGCCCTTGGGGCGGTCCTCGGTGGAACTCAGGGACAAGTCACGATATAGCTGATCATATATTGAAGTATTGGTGATGTCTACGTCATAAGGACTAATGGTGTACAACTATACCATAAATATATCTACTCAATTATTGAGAACCACTTAGAGATTTCAAGGGTGAGGGAGTTCAGTGAACTTGTCAACTTACGAGCACCCACTTATGCATGCCGATATCACAATGCCATTTATTGATGAGATGCGGTACACATACACTAAGTGTTAGTCTCTTAATGGGAAAGGCCGATATCCTCATTGGTGGCGTAACCCTTCGACTAGGAACACGTTTAACAGTTATAATACTTAAGAAAATATCTCACGATTTTAAAAGATCAATTACTAGTACTTGTAACAACTGTAAGGACTATATCTGTGTTTGAAACAAGGGACAAAGATATAGAATGCCAAGGTGTTTTATCATTAATACGCAAAATGATTATTTTATTACAAGAATTAATGGAAATACCATAGCTACAAGTTGGCTTGTTGGTCACCTACTCTAACAATCTCCCACTTGACCTAAAGCCAACTACCCATAAATCATAATCCCATCGAATCTCAATGTTTCTCATGGACGGACCTTGGTAAAGGCTTCGTGAAGGGGTCTGCAACGTTCTCTTCCGAGGTGACTCGTTCTACTTTGACTTCACCTCTATCAATGATCTCTCGGATCACATGATACTTCCTCAGAATATGCTTGGACTTCTGATGAGATCTCGGCTCCTTAGCTTGTGCCACGGTTCCGGTGTTAGCACATAGCACAGTACAACGGTACATGATCATTAGCATTATCGTGTCTAGTACACAACATGCCATACATTATGCTTCCTATGGCAAAAGCATAAGGTGTCCTTTTTATCTCCTCGATTTCATAAGGTGTCCGAGGACACATGGATTTTGAGAGACGAACCCCATGGGACATTGGCAAGAATCCCTTCTTGGATTATTCCATGCTAAACAATTTCATAACGGTGTCTATGTACAGGCATTTGGATAAGCCAAGCATCTTTCTTGCTCTATCTCTACAGATCCGTATTCCTAATACGTAAGATGCTTCTCCTAAATCCTTCGTTGAGAAACGTGTGGACAACCATGCTTTTGTCTTTTGCAACATTCCAACGCGATTCCCAATGAGTAGAATGTCGTCGACATAAAGCACCAAAAATATCACTGCCCTCCCACTAACCTTCTTGTATACACAAGGTTCGTCCGGGTTCTTCTCAAAATCAAACTCTTTGTTAGTTGAGTCGAACCTAATGTTCCAACTACGGGATGCTTGTTTCAATCCATAAATGGATCACTGGAGCTTACAAACCTTTTGCTCACTTCTAGAAGATATGAAGACTCTGCGCCATTTAAATTTCTCCCTCAATGTATCCATTAAGGATAGCGGTCTTTACATCCATTTGCCATATCTCGTAGTCGTACCATGCAGCTGTGGCCAGCAAAATCCTAATGGAATTCAGCATCGCAACTGGTGTAAAGGTTTCCTCATAGTCAACACCTTGCCTTTGAGTATATCCTTTCGCTACCAATCTAGCTTTATAGGTCGATACCTTTCCATCCACTCCAATTTTCTTCTTATACATCCACTTGCATCCTATGGGAACCATTCCCTTAGGTGGATCTACCAAGGTGCACACCTTGTTGGAGTACATGGAGTCCATTTCGAATTTCATGGCAGTTAGCCAATGTCACATGTCCGCATATGATCCGGCCTCATTGTATGTTCTTCGATCTTGTCCACGATCTACATGATCTTCATCATTTCGAGGAGGAATAACCTATCATGCATTTTCCAAACTCTTTCGGATCTATGTACTGAAGGTTCAGGAGGTATATTAGTGGATTGTTGTATTGGCTCGATTACTTGTTCTTGTGCTTGAACTTCACTTCACGGTTCTTGAACTACTTCCAGTTCTATCATGCTGCCTTTTCTATCGGATAGAAAATCCCTTTCAAGAAAGGTGGCATTTCTCGAAACAAATGTCTTTGCTTCCTTGACATAATAGAATTCATTTCCCATTGAGTCCTCGGGATACACCACAAAGTAGCAGAAGTCGGATTTACTATTTAACTTATCTCCCACTAGTCGTTTCACATAAGCGAGACAACCCCATATCCTAATATGTTTGATGTTGGGCTTCCGAAAATGCCAAAGTTCATATGGTGTCGATTTAACTTCTTTGGTGTTACCTCTATTCAGCAAATACGCGGCAGCGCGAAGTGCATAACCCCACAAGTATGCCGGTAAGTTGGTGAACCCCATCATAGATCGAACCATGTCTAACAAGGTTCTATTGCGACGCTCGGAAAATCCATTAAGTTGAGGAGTTCCAGGTGGAGTCCATTGAGATTGTATTCCATTCTCTTTTAGATAGTCGATGAACTCGATGCTCAAGTATTCTCCACCACGATCGGTTCGTAGTTTCTTAATACTTTATCCGAGTTGCTTCTCTACATCGTGTTTAAAATCTTTGAACTTTTCAAATGTTTCGGACTTTTACTTCAACAAGTACACATACCCATACCTAGAGTAATCTTCGGTAAAGGTAGCGAATTAGTTGTTAGCACCCTTTGCACTAACACTTAGTGGACCACATACGTCTGTATGGATCAAATGCAAAAGACCTTCGGCCTGCTCCATTTTCCCTTTGTAGGGTGACTTGGTCATTTTCCCTTTAAGGCAAGATTCACAAGTTTGTAGTGATTTCACGTCGTCCAAAGTGAACAATCCTTCACTAACAAAATATTTCATCCTTCTTAAAGTGACATGACCTAATCTAGCGTGCCAAAGTTGTGCGGAGTTTTGATCTATCTCCTTACGTTTTGCTGATATAACATTAATAGGTATTTGTTGAGTGCATATTGTACACTAAATGTATACTTTCTTACGAGGATTTTTGTATAATTTTATTGATTTAATGATTATTAATGAATGGTTTATTGTATTTTAGTTACAACTTGATGATTTGCGAGTTCCAAGGATGAAACGAGCCAAAAAAGGTAAAAAACGGGCAAAAATGGAAGAAAACAGTCGGATGGTGAAAATTGGCCGGCGCGGCCGTGCCAGATTTAGCCTATTTTTGGTGCGGCCGCGCCTACTACAAAATTTGGGCAGAAGGTTTCGGCAATTCTCGCGCGGCCGTGTGAGAATTGCGCTGGAGACAATTTTGGAATTTTAATCACAAAGGAAACCTAAAATCTTCTACCAAGTTGGGACATCTATTTAAAGGCAAACCAAGCATGAATTAAAGGACTTTTTACACAATCTTGGAGAAAGAGGAGCGAGAGAACGGAGAATCGAAGACGGAGAATTGACAAATCTTCATCACAATTCTTCTTTTATCTATCTTTTCTTATTATATTTTTATTATGTTTTTCGTAGAGAACATGAGTAGCTAAGTTTTTAATCTAGGATTTTGTTGGAAACCTATGTGGGGATGGTGAACCCGTTTTCTTGAGATTATGCAATTATGATTTTATGATTATTTCTTCTACTTGTTATGATTGTTAGTACGTGAACCTGATTAATTTATGTGCTTTATCTGTGATTATTGGGATTGACTCGATAGAGCTATTTTGATAAATAGACGGCAAGTAAAAGAACCTTCGAGTAGTTTTCACCGGATGAGTGTGTCAATTGCATGTGGTGTCGTGACATACAAATATCACCTTAGGTAGCCATTTACGAGACTTGTTAGTTAATGCTTTATTCATAATTGGTTTGCATAGACATATAATTAACCGTTAATGAATAATAGACTCATAATACACGCGACATCCGGTTATGAGTAAATTAGTGTCTCGGATTAATAATCAGGAATCATATATTTCATAATTGAGGGGTTTTGGGTGAGCAATTCTTGCATAGGGGGAAGAAGAAATCCTAAATCCGTTTTTATTGATATTTTCTCATGTTTATTTGTTTTTATAATTAGTTTAATTATTTTGTTGATTATATTTGACATCTTTGCGTAGGCTGGATAAAAATCATAATTGTTAGAATTCGGTACTCAGGATTAGATAATTTGAGTATTCCCTGTGGGATCGACATCCGACTCTCACGAGTCCACTTTTACTACTTGTTTGCGATACGTGCACTTGCGTGTTAGGTATTTTTCCCAACAAGTTTTTGGCGCCGTTGCCGGGGAATACGGCTAAATTATCTATTAATCCTAATATTAAATTTGAGCAATTTTTCTCACTTGAGCCGTTTTTATTTATTTTATTTAATTATTCTATTTTCTTATTTTATTTTTATTATTTTTGTTTTAGGTACCTTTTATGCAAAAAGGACACGACACGAAATTGATACCTTTTGATCCCGAAATTGAGCGAACGTTTAAGCACGCCATGAGAAATCAACTGTTAGCTCAAAACGTTCCCGCAACAATGGAAGAAGAGAATAATCATAGGGGAGATGACCAAGGGCGCCTACCGAATGCGGCAGGACATATCGTCAACGAGCAAGAGCAACTTCAGCTAATTAATCAACCACCTCGTTAACGAGCATTGCATGAGTACACCGTTCCAACTCTCAATGGGTTTCAATCAAGCATCCAGCAGCCCCCCATTGAAGCCAACAATTTCGAAATTCGAGCGGGACTCCTTACTATGCTCCAAAACAATGGGTTGTTCAGTGGATTAGCTCATGAAGATCCACATCTCCACTTGGTAAACTTTCACGAAACATGTGATTCGTATAAGATGAACGGAGTATCACCTGAAGCACTGCAACTCCGCCTGTTCAAGCACTCTTTTCTAGGAGCAACCCGAGAATGGTTACAAACTCGTGCACCGCACTCCATCTCATCTTGGCCCCAACTAGCACAACTCTTCATGAACACATACAACTCCCCAACCAAAACTGAGAGAATCCGGAGAGAAATACAAAACTTCATACAAGAAGCCGGTGAAGCATTATTCTAGACGTGGGAGCGGTTCAAACAACTTATTTGGAGATGCCTGAACCACAAACTTCAAGAGTGGCGCCAGGTGCAAATATTCTACGATGGATTGCAAGATAACTCGAGCACTGTGCTCGACTATGTAGCTGGAGGAATGTTCATGAGTTTGACATATGACGAAGCATACGAACTTTTGGAGCGAATCGCTAGAAATAAATACATGCGGGCATCGGACCGGTGAAATAGCGGAGCCATTAAGACAGGAGGAATTTTGGAGTTAGACGGGGTCACCGCAATCACCGCCCATGTGGAAAAGCTATCAAAGCATGTAGCAGCTTTGCAGACTCAACAAGTCCATGCAGTCCACGGTCCCGACCAGTGCTTAGAAGAAACGGAGTCCCTAAATTACGTGAATGACACCAACCGACAACACAGGAACCCGTACTCTAACACATATAATCCGGGACGGAAATATCACCCCAACTTTGGATGGGGGGGAAATCAGCAAGGACAAAGGCAAGCACCACCTCAAGGTCAACCTTCTGGTTATTCACGGCCAGCTCTCGGTTTCCAAAATCCTCCTCAAACCCCACCTCAAAGTGGAGATCTCGCAAATATCTTAGCACAATTCATGACATCAACTCAAGCTTCCATTCGATATTTGGAAACATAGACGGGTGAATTTGCAAGCCAGCTAAACGCGAGGCCACCGGGAGCACTGCCGTCGAATACGGAAGATCCTCAGAAGAGCAACATCGAGCAGTGCAACACTGTAAGTTTACGATTCGGAGACAATTGGAGGAAGCCCCACGAAAAGAGAAGAGAAACACGGTAATCGAGAAGCCGAGAGTGATTGGGGAAAAAGAAGCAACTCACGAAGAACCACTATCATCAACAGTGAAATCACGAGCCCCTCCAATTCCATACCCTCAAACATATCTAAAGTAGAAGCTCGATGCCGATTACCAAGGATTTTTGGACAAGTTGAAGGAAAATCACATAAATATCCCTTTTACCGAAGCCCGTCAAAAGATGCCAAAGTGGGTAAAATTCCTCAAGGATCTCGTGACAAAGAGGAAGAAATTGCAAGGGAACGAGATGATCCAACTCACAGAGCAATGCAGTGCAATTCTTACACGGCCCCTTCCACAAAAACTCGGCGATCCAGGTAAGTTCACTATTCCTTGTACTATAAGAGGTAAAAATTTTAGATCGCTCATTGATTTAGGCGCTAGCATTAATCTTATGCCTTATTCCACTTATAAAAATCTAGGGTTAGGTGAGATTGAATCGACGGCTATAACTCTTCAATTAGCCGATAGGTCTTTAGTTTACCCAAAAGGTATTTTAGAGAATGTGCTAGTAAAAGTGAACAAATTTATCTTCCCTGTTGATTTCGTTATACTTGATATAGATGGAGATAGGGATACCTCTTATTTTAGGGAGACCGTTTTTAGCCACGTCGAAAACTCTAATTGATTGTGCTAGTGGTGATCTTACAATGACGGTGCATGATCAAACGATCAAATTTAACGTTTTTAGTGCTAATAAAAATCCATGTGATAATAATGATTGTTTTGCCATTGATCTTATGGATTTTACGAATCATGAAAATTTTGATGTTTTGATCTTGGACCATGGGAAAGCATCTGTGAGTGCAGGAGATGATGGCAACAGGAGTCGGAAGGAGCAAGTTTATTTTGTGAACTCGATCTCTACTCCTCCGAGAGATAGTCAAAAGAGTTGGGGTGTTAACGATGATGAACGTGCAAGGAGGATGTGGCCACCTAAAGAACCAAACAAGCCTTTGTGGGAAGCAAGTAAAGATGGTCAAGTGACTTCGGTCACTTTATCTTGAACAAAGAAGCAGACAAAGTCTGGCTGAAGAATGTAAACTTAGCGCTTCTCGGAAGGCAACCCGAGATTTCGTTTTTTGTCTTTTATTTTTCGTTTTTGTTAGTTTTTTTTTTTTTTTTCTTGTTATTGAAACATGCAAACTAATGATCTAATCAATTTTTTTATTTTCAGGGGTAAAAATGCAATTTTGTAATTCACACGACCACATCAAAAATTAGCTTGAAGTTAACATGAGCGTGTGAAAAGAAGAAAAAGCTTATGGATGATTTTTGCTATGCGCACGGCAGCGCGAAAAAATGAACTAAACCTCACACGGCCGTGCGAAACATAACAGTAGCATAATAAAGGCGAGGGTAGAGAGCAACATGGAGATGGCCAAGACGACTAAGTCAGGTGTATTCTATCCTTGAACTTCGTGTTTATAACATTGAGGGCAATGTAAATTTTAAGTTTGGGGGTGGAAAATTAATTTTTTTTATGTTCTTTAATGTTTTAGTTTGCATGCCTTATGATTTTTTGTTTTTAGTTATTTTAGTTTAGTTATTGCTTTCGATAAAAAAAAAACATTAAGATAAATGCTTCGATGAATCATGATGATGAAAAATGGTTGAGGTTTAATGATGAAATTGCTTGCTTTATATTGATTGTGATTGAATTTCGGTGAGCTTTCGATTCAAAAGTGTCGTAGGAAGGAGTCATTGTTAGGAATCACGAATTATGTCTTGCCTTGGTTGAATGTTTTGTGTTTTAAAACGTGGAATTAATTTATGCTATATCATATGCTATTCGGTTTTAGAACTTGCCTTAGGAATTTACAAAGTAAAATATTAATTTTTTGAGCAATTTGGGAAGTGATTCGGGTCATCTTTGAACCGTTTGAGCCTTTCAGGCTTACACTTAAATTTTTATCATTCGAACCTTGTTTGAGCCTTGGAGAATTGGTGTTCTTTCTTTTAGCCGAAATAAAGTGGGTAGATTAGATGGTGATTTCTTGATAAATTATCCCTTGGAGCTTGGTTGAAAAAAAAAATGTTACTTTTTTCTTCTTCGTAAAATAAAATAAAAAAATAAAAAAAAAGAAAAAGAAGAAGAAGAAGAAGAAAGATAGAAGGGGATGAAAGGACTTGAGAAAGATTTTAAAGTAAAAACTCGAACCATCATGTTAAGAGAAAAAGTGGAGCAATTTGAACTCTTAAACAAATCGAGTTAGGTAATAAGTCCTTCGAGGTGAAGAAATAAGTCCAAAAGCTAAATCTTAACAAAAACACCTCTAGTCAAGAACGAGAGTTAAAAATTCCGTCAAGTGCAACTCTTAGTGACTAATTGTGAAATGAAAGGAGAAGAGTAGCCACTTTTACCCTTATTTTCTACGTTGTACCAAAAGCCCAACATTTGAAAGCCAAAAAGTCCCAATGATCCCAATAGCTCAATTATTTGATACTAGCCGAGTAAAGAAATTTAGTTAGTCTTTGGAGTTGAATATTATTATGTAAGTATAAATTTTCTTTATTTTTAATTTACAAATATGGGATACTTGAAGCGATAGCATGGTTTGTGGATACGTATCTTTGAATTACGAGCTTGTAAATTTTTAAGAATTGTCATGATAATTGCAAGTTCTGAAAACATGAAGTTGACCATTAATCTATGTGATGAGAGCCATTTGTTGAAAGTGTTGCTTTGAAAGTTGCTAGTTTTTGCTTGAGGACAGGCAAAAGTTCAAGTTTGGGGGTGTGTTGAGTGTATATTGTACACTCAATGTATACATTCTTACGAGGATTTTTGTATACTTTTATTGATTTAATGGTGCTTAATGAATGGTTTATTGTATTTTAGGTACAACTTGACGATTTGGGAGTTCCAAGGATGAAACGAGCCAAAAAAGGTAAAAAACGGGCACAAACGGAAGAAAACAGTCGGATGCTGAAAATTGGCCGGCGCGGCCGTGCCAGATTTAGCCTATTTTTGGCGCTGCCGCGCCAACTGCAGAATTTGGGCACAAGGTTTCGGCGATTCTCGCGCGGCCGTGTGAGAATTGCACTGATTCTCGTGCGGGCGTGTGAAAACACTCTGGAGACAATTTTGGAGTTTTAATCACACAAGGAAACCTAAAATCTTCTACCAAGTTAGGACATCTATTTAAAGGCAAACCAAGCACGAATTAAACGACTTTTTACACAATCTGTGAGGAAGAGGAGCGAGAGAACGGAGAATTGACAAATGTTCATCACAATTCTTCTTCTATCTATCTTTTCTTAATCTATGTCTTTTTATATTTTTATTATGTTTTTCGTAGAGAACATGAGTAGCTAAGTTTTTAATCTAGGATTTTGTTGGAACCCTATGTGGGGATGATGAACCCGTTTTCTTGAGATTATGAAATTATGATTTTAGGATTATTTCTTCTACTTGTTATGATTGTTAGTGGATGAACCTGATCAATTTATGTGCTTTATCTGTGATTTATTGGGATTGACTCGACATAGCTATTTTGATAATTAGACGGTAAGTAAAAGAACCTTCGAGTAGTTTTCACCAGATGAGTTTGTCAATTGTATGTGGTGTCGTAGACATACAGATATCACCTTAGGTAGCCATTTACGAGACTTGTTAGTTAATTTTTTATTCATAATTGGTTTGCATAGACATATAGTGAACCGTTTCTGAATAATAGACTCATAATACACGCGACAACGAGTTATGTTTAAATTAGTGTCTCGGATTAATAATCCGGAATCATATACTTCATAATTGAGGGGTTCTGGGTGAGCAATTCTTGCATAGGGGGAAGATGAAATCCTAGATTTGTTTTTATTGATATTTTCTCGTGTTTATTTATTTTTATAATTAGTTTAATTATTTAGTTGATTATATTTGACATCTTTGCGTAGGCTGGATAAAAATCATAATTGTTAGAATTCGGTACTTAGGATTATATAATTTGAGTATTTCCTGTCGGATCGACATCCGACTCTCACGAGTCCACTTTTATTACTTGTTTCCGATACGTGCACTTGCGTGTTAGGTATTTAGCCCAACAGTATTTCACTTGGATTTAGTGCATATAAGTTTTTTAGTAGTCGTCCCTTGCAAATCAAGTTTTCATTCTTTTGTATAATGCAAATCGAATTTCCAAAAACAAAAGTAAAACCTTCAATATCCAAAACATAAATAGAAATAAGGTTTCTAATGAGAAACGGAACAAATAAACAATCGTTGAAAACAATAGGAAAACAGGAATCCAAAACATTTCAGTAAATAGTCCTAATGGCTTCAGCAGCAACTCTTGCTCCATTCCCCATCCTTAGATAGGTCTCACCCGCTCTAAGCTTCTACTTCTTGTCATTAGCTGCAAATCATTACATAGGTGTGAGCCACAGCCCGTATCTAATACCCAAGAAGAAGAATTGACAGACAAATTTACGTGAATGCCCTTTCTTTCCACAGTGATGGCAAGCATCATCAGCGTGCTTGCTCACTTTTGCCTTAGGGCCCCCACTACCTTAACCCACTTCGAACTTGTTGTTTGGGAAGAGAACTCTTTCCTTTCTCTTCTTTTGGGAAGAACTCTTCTTTCCAGAAGTGGCAGCAACGAGAACAGACTTCTCTTTCTTGATGGTAGCCTCGAAACTGACTAACATGCTCATTAACTCATCCAAGGGACGATCAAGTTTGTTCATGCTGAAGTTCACTATGAACTATTTATAGGAACTAGGAAG
This sequence comes from Erythranthe guttata, assembly GCF_056151865.1. Lineage (NCBI taxonomy): Eukaryota > Viridiplantae > Streptophyta > Magnoliopsida > Lamiales > Phrymaceae > Erythranthe > Erythranthe guttata. Next base: position 10,211,738 of record NC_142546.1, on the reverse strand, counting down.
AGACAACAAGATCAAATCAAACGAGAGCTCGGCAGGGAGGGTGACGTCAAGGTTCACTATCTTTTCAAGGAGAATGATTATCTTAAGACAATGCTCGTGGACCGAAGCCCCTTCGCGCAGTCTCGCAGTTGTTAACTCCTTTGTATATTCTCACTATACATGCTATCGAGATGAGCCTTGATGTCGAAAGCATGTAAATGAGACTCATTATTCCTCGCAAGCGCAGGCTGTTAGAGTAGGTGACCAACAAGCCAACTTGTGGCTGTGGTCTTTCCATTTATTATAGTAATAAACAAACCTTTTTTTCGTATTAATGATAAAACAGCTTGGCATTCTATATCTTTGTCCCTTTGTCACAAGCATAGATATAGTCCTTACAGTTATTACAAGTACGAGTAATTGATTGTTAGGATCATGAGATATTTACTTTAGTATAATAACTGTTAAACGTGTTCCTAGTCAAAGGGTTACACCATCAATGAGGATATCAGCATTTCCCATTAAGAGACTAGAACTTACTGTATGTGTACTACTTCTCATCAGTAAACGGTATTGTCATATCGGCATGCAAAAGTGGGTGCTCGTAAGTTGACGAGTTCACTGAACTTCCTTACCCTAGAAATCTCTAAGTGGTTCTCAATAATCGAGTAGAGATATCTATGGTATAGTTGTACACCATTAGTCCTTATGACCTAGACATCACCGTGACTTCACTAGAGGACCAGCTGTATCGTGACCTGTCCCTGAGTTCCACCGAGGACCATCCCAAGGGCCAGTGTTAGTGGAGTCCGAAATCTAGTGGGAGATATGTGCATTGTAGACAGGGATTCGATCGCTAGAATAGTCTTGGATGTCCTGTGTGTTCTCATAGTTTGTAATCTCTCTAAGTCTCTGGCTAGAGCTGACTAAGTGATGATTAGAGAATTCGATTCTCTAAGTCATGCACGTAACAATTACAACACTTAGAACTATCGCACAATCATTGAACTACTAAGGAGGTCTCGATGAACCAATGCCTCTAGTTCAATCGGGACATATGAATCGAAGGGATCGTATTGTACACTAACTATATCATAAGGTTCTTGCAGGCACTTCATTCGTATCTACGAAATCATGACGCGTAGTTGCTAGACGCCAATCTTGATTCGTTGGGTGATTAAGGTGAAACGAGCTTCATCTTAATCGTAACTCTAAGGGACGAGTTTTGACTACAAAGGGTTGTGGGCCCACGACTAGATTACACCTGAACCATCGAGGGTCACATTGCTCGTGCACATGAGATCTTTGAATAAACGGTCAGAGATAAAAATGGTATATCTTTGCATGATTGGATGTCAATATGATTGGGTCCAACATTCGTAATTTCGAATTATGAATGAGAATAAGAAAAAAAAAAGAATAGGCGAACATCTTCGTGAACTTTCTAAATCGGGAAGTTTCCAAACAGAAAGTGCCCTGAATTAGGGTTTCCACTTTTGGAAAGTTGGAAATTGAGATTTGGCACTCGTAATGACGAGGACATTATAATGATTCCGAAAATGTAATCATGACAATTGTCTGATCATTGAATTGAGAGAAACGAGCAAAATAAAAGACTAACGAACTTAAGCTGTTGGGCCCGGTCCAACTTAAGCCCGTTAGGGCTTTTATGCAAGACACTATAAATACTTGATTTATAGGTCTTGCACATATAACACAACCCTAATGAAACCCTAGCCGCTCCCTGTCTCTCGGCCATTCTCCCCCCCCCCCCTCCCGCGGCCACCACCGTCGCTATCTCGGCGGAATCGGCCATCCCTTGGCTGATCCTTATTGGTAGTTCTTTTCTCTTTTCGTTTCTTCCGTTTTATTCTAACTACTTCGTGTCTAGTGCCACGTTTTAGTATATCTAAGTATACGAGGTGAAATCAGAGAGGAGGAAGATCGAAGATCGAAGAATCGAGGAGCAGCCCCACGAGTCGACGTCGCACGCGCCCCATGCGCCGCCCGAAGATAGCGCATGAGCCACACGCGCCGCCGTAGCTCGCTTCGCTGCTGCTTCCGTTTCGCCATTGCTGCCCCGGATTGCACAGATTGGTTTCCGTTGGCAATCTTGCTTTGTTTCGTGCGCCTACCTCACGCTTCAAGAGGTATTCTCGAATCTTGTATTTGTTTGATTATGATTTAATTAGATTAAAATTACGCATGTTCGTTTTCGTAGTACGTTTCGTGAATTTGTATGTTTTGTATGTTTACATGAAATTCATGATTTACTGCGAGCATGTTATTTGATTTAAACGCGAGCATGCTAATTGATTTCAATTGAGTAAATAAGCATGTATGTTGTTTTTAGTTTCGCTGGAAGCGCAAAGGTACGCAATTAATTATTTTCAATTATCGGGCATGTGTTTATGTGTTTTAAATTTGTTTCAATCACATAAACTTTTTTTTTCCATTGCGTACACGTGTCCGATTCCCAACAGTGGTATCAGAGCTCGTTGCGCAATTAATTGCGTTTTTTTAATATGCTATGATTTTTATGCATGTTCGATTTATTAAAGTAGCGATTATTGTATTATGTAATTGGGAGTTTTCGAAAGTTTAAAATATTTTTGAAATATTGTTTAAAAATTTTCCAGCTTTAAAATTGGAAATTCAGATATGAAATTATTTTTAAAACATCGGTTTTTAATTGTTCGGATCGAACCGGTCGGACCGATCGGTTCGATGGTTGTGTGCGATCCAATTCACCGAATCCACGTGGATTTGGGTCGGTCAGACCGGTTCTCAGTCCGACTGACCCGACCCACTGATTTGGGTCAACTGGACCGGGCAGAACCGGACCGTTTCGGTCCGAACCGGTTCACTGAAAAAAAAAGAACAAATTTTTTTTTTCAGATTTCTAAAATTAAACTTAAAACAAATTGATTCTAATTTTCGGAAAATTATTTTCAATTAATCCCAATTAGATATTCGAGTCAACAATCATCTATTTTAGTAAATAGGTGTTAGATTAATTAATTAATTTAAATTGTGAAATTGATTTCAATTAATAGAACACACATATAAAAATGATTATAGTTCAACTTAATTAATAGTACCTCAACATTATTTGAATGATTTATGCTAGTTGAGGTTCTATAATTATTTTGAAAAACCCGATAATTAATTAATGTAATTAATTATATAGTTAGGTCATATGTTCCTCTTTGGACAATATGCGTTTCATATACCTTTAGAGAACATAGATGTAGGAATCACATAGACCAATCCGACCCTTCTGATGAGATAAAATTTTTTAATAAAATCCCTCATTCTTAATCTAATTAAGAATTATTTCAAGATATAAAGAAAAACCAATATGTCGAATATTTCTTTCCTTCTGCCAACGGTTGAGTTATGTGTAGCCCTTTACTGTACTGCAGTAAGCCGTGTTAGCGCTGAGTGCTATGGTAAAGTAAGCAGTAATTCAATTGACATTACGATGAAAATAGCCATAGAAAAGGGTTATTCTAGATTACCGTGGTCGGGTAGATTAACTAGGGACTGCATTAGTTTGGCATAATTAAGTTCTATGAGCATCTTTGATTGGTAGGTTAGACTTGACACACGACGATTTTGAATTCGCGAGATTAACTTAGGGCATTATCAAGTGTGAGGAAAATTAATTTGGGGTCATATTGTGGATATAATTGATTGTGATCTACCTTTGGGAAAATATAATCGGGTTAGATTAACTACGGGTTATATTTGTCTATTGCACATAAAGCCCGTTAAAGAAAAATCGGTTTTCTCGTTTGTCTACTAGAGGGAAGTGGAACTCGATAAAATTAGTGGGAGAACAATTAAATAACATAAGTCCAAACATTTAATTGTAACAATCACTTAATATGATTCTCTAATAATCTTGTTCTCTATACCTCTCAGATAATCATGTATAAGAATCCCATAATGTCAATCCTCGACAATAAACTTAATGGCCCTAATTACCTAGATTGGTTGCGCAGTCTTAAGCTTGTGCTAACCGTTGAGGAGCGTCTCTATGTTCTTAACGAGAGACTTCATGCCACTATACCTGCCAAGCGACTGATGGTGAAAAGGAAACTTATGAAGTATGGAAGAAAGATGACACTCATGCTAGGTGTTATATGATAGCCGCCATGGAACCCGCGCTTGCGAGCAAATATTAATCTCACATGCATGCTTTCGATATAAAGGCTCATCTCGACAGCATGTATAGTGAGAATATTAGGGCATCGAGGTACGGTGCTACAAAGGAGTTGATCACGGCGAGACTGCGTGAAGGGATTACGGTCCACTAGCACTGTCTCAAAATGATCACTCTCCTTGAAAAGCTAGTGAATCTCGATGTCACCCTCCCGGCCGAATAAGTAGGTGACCAACAAGCCAACTTGTGGCTGTGGTCTTTCAATTTATTCTTGTTATAAATAATCATTTTTCTTATTAATGATAAAAAAAGACCTTGGCATTCTATATCTTTGTCCCTTGTTCAAACATAGATATAGTCCTTATAGTTATTAAAATTACTTGTAATTGATCTTTTAGGATCGTGAGATACTTACTTTAGTATTATAACTGTTAAACTGTGTTCCTAGTCGAAGGGTTACGACACCAATGAGGATATCGACCTTTCCCATTAAGAGACTAGCACTTAGTGTATGTGTATTGTGTCTCATCCGTAAACAGTATTGTGATATCGGCATGCATAAGTGGGTGCTCGTAAGTTGACGAGTTCCCTCATCCTAGAAATCTCTAAATGGTTCTCAGTAATCGAGTAGAGATCTCTATGGTATAGTTGTACACCATTTTATGGTAAAACTTGTGTAGAAAAAATATTCTTTTTTATATGTTTGGTTTTACACTTCGTGAACAAAATACATGGAATATTTGAATACATGTTGTTCAAAAGTTGATTTAATACATATATAACAAATAATATGAAAGCATATAATATAACAATAAAAATCCTCAACACTTCTAAACAAAATGTGTGCATACTATTGATGAATTATTTCTTGAAATATTTATGTACCAAGTACGGACAAATATTTTCTTTTTTAGATAAATTATTTCCATACTAAGTACGAACAAATATCTTATATACTATTTAGTTTAGTTTAAAAAAAATAAGATTGTAAAATAATTTTTAGCTTAACGATTTATACGCTATTTATTTTATTTTCCAAAATTCGGGTTGAAAATCGGAATTCGTTTTTGAATTATTAAACAATTGATGGTGGAAAAAAAGACAGTTTATGTCGTATTTGAACGCGATCCACACGCACTCGCATCTTGGTTCGACGCGGTTTGCATACACGGCGCGCCTGACATAAGCACACCTTGCTGGTATACACCACTAGTTGGGGCGTCTATGGTGTGCTAACTGTTGGGAATCGGACACGTGTACGCAGCGGAAAAAAAAAATTTTATGCGAATTAAATGAATTTAAAACACATAAGCACATGCCCGATAATTGAAAAAAAATAATTGCGTACCTTGGCGCTTCCAGCGAAATTGAAAAACAACATACATGCTTAATTACTTAATCAAAATCAACTAGCATGCTCGCATTTAAATCAAATAACATGCTCGCAATAAATAAACGATTTCATGTAGTCACATAAAATCATACAAGTTTGCTTACTAACGAACATGCATATTTAATTTGGATAAAAACTACTCGAATAAACACGGATTCGAATTATTACCTCTTGAAGCGTGAGGTAGGCGCACGAGTCGAAGCAAGATTGCCACGGAAACCAATCCGTGCAATCCGGGGCAGCAACGGCGATGCAGCGACGCCGATGATCCGAGCTACGGCGGCGCGTGTGATTCACGCGCTGACCTTGAAGCGTGAATCGAACGAAGACTCGAGAAGATGGCTAGCTGCTCTTCCCACTCCTATTGATCCAACGTGATTGCTGATCTGAAATTATAGCCTTGCTCCGACTTCAATATCTCCATTCTTATTAACTGGATGGACAAGTCCTTCTGGAATATTGTCCATTTCTGAGTCGTGAAGCTTCTGTCAAAATTTCAGTTCCATCCGATCACCGGCCGATATATGGCGAATTTTATCGCTGGACAGCGCAGAAAATCCGATAGCAGTTTTTAGAATTGCCTTCTCGCATCTTCGATTCTTCGATCTTCCTCCTCTCGGATTTCACCTCGTATACTTCGATCTACTAAATACGTGGCACTAGACACATAATAGTTAGAAAAAAGGAAGAACAGAAAGAAGGAAAGAAATACCAAAAGGATCGGTCAAAGAGTGGCCGATTCCGGCCGAGTTGTCGGCGACAACGGCGGTGTTGGCCCCGGGGGGAGAACGGCCAAGAGAGAGGGAGCGGCTAGGGTTAGTTCGTGTGTTGTATGCGTGCAAGACCTATAAATCAAGTATTTATAGTGTCTTGCAGAAAACCCTAACGGGCTTAAGTTGGACCGGGCCCAACAACTTAAGTTCGTTAGTTCTTTTACTTGCTCGTCTCTCTCAATTCGTTGATCGGAAAATTGTAACATTTACATTTTCGGAATCATTATAACGTCCTCGTCACTACGAGTGCCAATTCTCAATTTCCAACTTTCTAAAATTAAAGTGGAAACCCTAATTCAGTGCACTTTCTAAATTTGGAAACTTCCCGATTTAGAAAGTCCACTAAGATGTTCGCCTATTCTTTGACCATTTATTAAAAGATCTCATGTGCACGAGCAGTGTGACCCTCGATGGTTCAGGTGTAAGCTAGCCGTGGGCCCACAACCCTTTGTGGTCAAATTTCGTCCATTAGAGTTACGATTAAGATGAAGCTCGTTTCTTCTTAATCACCCAACAAATCAAGATTGGCGTCTAGCAACTACGCGTCATGATTCCTTAGATACAAATGAAGTGCCTGCAAGAACCTTCAGATATAGTTAACGTACAGTACGGTCCCTTCGATTCATATGTCCCGATTCAGCTAGAGGCATTGGTTCGTCGAGACCTCTTTATTTGTTCAATGACGGTGCGATCGTTCTAAGTGTTGTAATCGTTACGTGCATGACTCAGAGAATCGAATTCTCTAATCATCACTGAGTCAGCTCTGGCCAGAGACTTAGAATGATTACAAACTATCAGAACACACAGGACATCCAAGACTATGCTAGCGATCGAATCCCCGACTACAGTGCACAGACCTCCCACTAGATTTCGGACTGCACGAACACTGGCCCTTGGGATGCTCCTTGGTGGAACTCAGGGACAGGTCACGATACAGCTGGTCCTCTAGTGAAGTCACGGTGATGTCTAGGTCATAAGGACTAATGGTGTACAACTATACAATAGATATCTCTACTCGATTATTGGGAACCACTTAGAGATTTCTAGGGTGAGGGAGTTCAGTGAACTTGTCAACTTACGAGCACCCACTTATGCATGCCGATATCACAATACCGTTTACTGATGAGATCCAGTACACATACACTAAGTGCTAGTCCGTTAATGGGAAAGACCGATATCCTCATTGGTGGCGTAACCCTTCGACTAGGAACACGTTTAACAGTTATAATACTTAAGTAAATATCTCACGATCCCAACGATCATTTACTAGTACTTGTAATAACTGTAAGGACTATATCTATGCTTGTGACAAAGGGACAAAGATATAGAATGCCAAGTTGTTTTATCAATAATACGAATAAAGGTTCGTTTATTACCATAATAAATACGAAAGACCACAGCCACATATTGGCTTGTTGATCACCTACTCTAACAATCTCCCACTTGACCTAAAGCCAACTACCCATGAATCGTAATCCCATCGACTCTCGATGTTTCTCATGGACCGATCTCGGTAAAGGCTTCGTGAAGGGGTCTACAACGTTCTCTTCCGAGGTGACTTGTTCTACCTTAACTTCACCTTTATTAATGATCTCTCGGATCACATGATACTTCCTCAGAATATGCTTCGACTTCAGATGAGATCGCGGCTCCTTAGCTTGCGCCACGGCTCCGGTGTTATCACAGTACAACGGAACTGGATCACAAGCACTAGGAATGACACCCAACTCTTGGATGAACTTCCTTATCCAAGTCCCTTCCTTTGCAGCTTCAGACGCTGCAATGTATTCCGCTTCGGTAGTGGAACCAGCCGTCGTGCTTTGCTTGGAACTCTTCCAACACACGGCACCACCATTAAGCGTGAATATAAATCCCGAGTTCGACTTGGAGACGTCCACATCCGATTGAAAACTAGAGTCGGTAAAGCCCTCTAATTTCAACTCGGCACCCCCATAGACAAAAAATATATCCCTAGTCCTTCGCAAGTACTTGAGGATATCTTTCACGGCCTTCCAGTGAGCCGGGCCGGGGTTAGACTGATATCGGGTTGTGATACTCACAGCATACGCAATATCGGGTCCCGTACATAGCATGCCATACATTATGCTTCCTATGGCAGAAGCATAAGGCGTCATTTTCATCTCTTCGATTTCACTAGGTGTTTGCGGACACATAGATTTCGAGAGACGAACCCCATGGGACATTGGCAAGAATCCCTTCTTGGATTCTTCCATGCTAAACCGTTTCATAACGGTGTCTATGTAGAGGCTTTGGGATAAGCCACGCATCTTTCTTGCTCTATCTCTATAGATGCGTATTCCTAATACATAAGATGCTTCTCCCAAATCCTTCATTGAGAAACGTATGGACAACCATGCTTTCGTTTGTTGCAACATTCCTACGTCATTCCCAATGAGTAGAATGTCATCAACGTAAAGCACTAAAAATATCGCTGCCCTCCCATTAACCTTCTTGTATACACAAGGTTCCTCCGGATTCTTCTCAAACACAAATTCTTTGATTGTTGAGTCGAACCTAATGTTCCAACTTCGGGATGCTTGTTTCAATCCATAAATGGATCGCTCGAGCTTGCAAACCTTTTGCTCACTTCCAGAAGATATGAAGCCTTCCGGCTGCGCCATGTAAATTTCTTCCTCAATATCTCCATTAAGGAAGGCGGTCTTCACATCCATTTGCCATATCTCGTAGTCGTACCATGCAGCTATGGCCAGCAAAATCCTAATGGACTTTAGCATCGCGACTGGCGAAAAGGTTTCCTCATAGTCAACACCTTGCCTTTGAGTATATCCTTTCGCTACCAATCTAGCTTTATAGGTCGATACCTTTCCATCCACTCCAATTTTCTTCTTATAGATCCACTTTCAGCCTATGGGAACAATTCCTTTAGGTGGATCTACCAAGGTCCACACCTTGTTGGAGTACATGGAGTCCATTTCAGATTTCATGGCAGTTAGCCAATGTCCCATGTCCGCATCCGATACGGCCTCATTGTATGTTCTCGGGTCTTGTCCAAGATCAACATGATCTTCATCATTTTTTAGGAGGAATAACCTATCCGGCATTTTGCAAACTCTTCCGGATCTACGTACCGTAGGTTCAGGAGGTATATTAGTGGATTGTTGTATTGGTTCGATTACTTGCTCTTGCGCTTGAACTTCACTTTGCAGTTCTTGAACTACTTCAAGTTCTATCATGCTGCCTTTTCTATCGGATAGAAACTCCCTTTCCAAAAAGGTGGCATTTCTTGAAACAAACGTCTTTGCTTCTTTGACATAATAGAATTCGTATCCCATTGAGTCTTCGTGATACCCCACAAAATAGCACAAGTCGGATTTACTATCCAACTTGTCTCCCACTAATCGCTTCACATATGCGGGACAACCCCATATCCTAATATGTTTGTAGTTGGGTTTCCGGGAATGCCAAAGTTCATAAGGTGTGGATTTAACTGCTTTGGTGTTAACTCTATTCAGCAAATACGCGGTAGTGCGAAGTGCATGACCCCACAAGTATGCCGGTAAGTTCGTGAACCCCATCATAGATCGAACCATATCTAATAAGGTCCTATTCCGACGTTTGGAAACTCCATTAAGTTGAAGAGTTCCACATGGAGTCCATTGAGATTGTACTCCATTCTCTTTTAGATAGTCAATGAACTCGATGCTCAAGTATTCTTTACCATGATCGGATCGCAGTTTCTTAATACTTCGTCCGAGTTGCTTCTCTACTTCGTGTCTAAAATCTATGAACTTTTCACATGTTTCGGACTTGTACTTCATCAAGTACACATACCCATACCTAGAATAATCGTCGGTAAAGGTAGCTAAGTAGTTGTATGATACACTTAGTGGACCACATACGTCTGTACGGATCAAATCAAAAGACCCTCGGCTCGTTCCATTTTCCCTTTGTAGGGTAACTTGGTCATTTTCCCTTTAAGGCAAGATTCACAAGTTTGTAGTGATTTCACATCCTCTAAAGAGAACAATCCTTCACTAACAAAATCGTTCATCCTTCTTAAAGAGACATGACCTAATCTAGCGTGCCAAAGTTGTGCGGGGTTTTGATCTATTTCCTTACGTTTTGCTGATTTTCGCCTTAGGGGGCCACACTACCTTCACCCACTTCGAACTTGCTGTTTGGGAAGGGAACTCTTTCCTTTCTCTTCTTTTGGGAAGAACTCTTCTTTCCAGAAGTAGCACCAATGAGAACAGACTTCTCTTTCTTAATGGTGGACTCGAAACTGACCAACATGTTCATTAACTCATCCAAGGGAGGATCAAGTTTGTTCATGTTGCAGTTCACTATGAACGATTCATAGGAACTAGGAAGAGACAACAGGATAAAGTCCAACGAGAGCTCGGCCGGGAGGGTGACATCGAGATTCACTAGCTTTTCGAGAAGAGTGATCATTTCGAGACAGTGCTCGTAGACCGAAGTCCCTTCGCGCAGTCTCGCCGTGATCAACTCCTTTGTAGCAACGTACCTCGATGCCCTAATATTCTCACTATACATGCTATCAAGATGAGCCTTTATATCGAAAGCATGCATGTGAGACTCATATTTACTCGCAAGCGTGGGCTCCATGGCGGCTATCATATAACACCTAGCATGAGTGTCATCTTTCTTCCATGCTTCATAAGTTTCCTTTTCAGTATAGTGGTGGGAAGTCTCTCGTTCAGCACATAGAGACGTCCTTCAACGGTTAGCACAAGCTTAAGACTACGCAACCAATCTAGGTAATTAGGGCCATTGAGTTTATTGTCGAGGATTGACATTGTGGGATTCTTAGACATGATTATCTTAGAGGTATAGAGAAGAGGATTATTAGAGATTCGCGTTAAATGATTGTTACAATTAAATGTTTGGCCTTATGTTATTTAATTGTTCTCCCACTAATTTTATCGAGTTCCACGTCCCTCTAGTGGACAAACGAGAAAACTGGTTTTTCTTAATGGGCTTTAGGTCCAATAGACAAATATAACCCGTAGTTAATCTAGCCCGATTATATTTGCCCAAAGGTAGATCACAATCAATCATATCCACAATATGACCCTAAATTAATTTTCCTCACACTTGATAATGACCTAAGCTAATATCGCGAATATCAATCGTCGTGTGTCAAGTCTAACCTACTAATCAAAGATGCTCATAGAACTTGATTATGCCAAACTAATGCAGTCCCTAATTAATCTAGCCGACCACATTAATCTAGCATAACCCTTTTCTATGGCTACCTTCATCGCTATGTCAATTGAATTACAGCTTACTTTACCATAGCACTCTCCGCTAACACGGCTTACTGCACGCTTGAAATGATTCTTAATTAGATTAAGAATGAGGGATTTTTATTAAAAAGTTTTATCTCATCAGAAGGTTTGGATTGGTCTATGTGATTCCTACATCTATGTTCTCTAAAGGTATATGGAAACGCATATTGTCCTAAGAGGAACATACGACCTAACTACATAATTAATTACAATAATTAGTTATCGAGTTTTTCAAAATAATTATAGAACCTCAACTAGCATAAATCAATCAAATAATGTTGAGGTACTAGTAATTAAGTTGAACTATAATCAATATTATATATGTGTTCTATTAATTAAAATCAATTTAACAATTTAAATTAATTAATTAATCTAACACCTATTTACTAAAATAGATGATTGTTGACTCGATTATCTAATTGGGATTAACTGAAAATAATTTTCCGAAAATTAAAATCAATTTGTTTTACGTTTAATTTTAGAAATCTGAAAAAAAAAACATTTTGTTTTTTTTTTCAGTGAACCGGTTCGCCTGACCGGTCTGACCGGTTCGGACAGAAGCGGTCCGGTTCTGCCCGGTCCAGTTGACCCAAATCAGTGGGCCGGGTTAGTTGGACCGAGATTCAGTCTGACCGACCCGAATCCACGTGGATTCGGTCAATTGGATCGCACACAACCATCGAACCGGCCGGTTCGACCGGTTCGATCCGAATAATTAAAAACCGATGTTTAAAAAATAATTTCAGATCCGATTTTCCAATTTTAAACAATTTTAATGCTGGAAAAATTCTAAACAATATTTCAAAAATATTTTAAACTTACGAAAACTCCTAATTACATAATACAACAATCGCTACTTTAATAAATCGAACATGCATAAAATCATAGTATTTTAAAACAAACGCAATTAATTGCGCAACGAGCTCTGATACCAATGTTGGGAATCGGACACCTGTACGGAGCGGAAAACAAAAATTTTATGCAAATTAAACGAATTTAAAACACATAAGCACATGCCCGATAATAGAAAACAATTAATTGTGTACCTTTGCGCTTCCAGCGAAATTGAAAAACAACATACATGCTTAATTACTTAATCGAAATCAACTAGCATGCTCGCGTTTAAATCAAATAACATGCTCGCAATAAATAAACGATTTAATGTAGTGACATAAAATCATACAAGTTTGCTTACTAACGAACATGCATATTTAATTTAAATAAAAACTACTCGAATAAACACGGATTCGAATTATTACCTCTTGAAGCGTGAGGTAGGCGCACGAGTCGAAGCAAGATTGCCACGGAAACCAATCCGTGCAATCCAAAGCAGCAACGGCGATGCAGCAACGGCGATGATCCGAGCTACGGCGGCGCGTGTGATTCACGCGCTGACCTTGAAGCGTGAATCGAACGAACACTCGAGAAGATGGCTTGCTGCTCTTCCCACTCCTATTGATCAAACCTGATTGCTCATCTGAAATTATAGCCTTGCTCCGACTTCAATATCACCATTCTTATTGAATTAATGGACAAGTCCTTCCTGAATCTTGTAGATTTATGAGTCGTGAAGCTTCTGTCAAAATTTCACGTCCATCCGATCACCGATCGATTTATGGCGAATTTCCTCGCTGGACAGCGCAGAAAATCCGATAGCAGTTTTTCAAAATTGCCTTCTCGCATCTTCGATTCTTCGATCTTCCTCCTCTCGGATTTAACCTCGTATACTTCGATCTACTAAATATGTGGCACTAGACACGTAATAGTTAGAAAAACGGAAGAACAGAAAGAAGGAAAGAAATACCAAAAGGATCGGTCAAGGAGTGGCCGATTCCGGCGAGTCGTCGGCGACAACGGTAGGGTTGGGCGCGTGGGGAGATTGGCCGAGAGAGAGGGAGCGACTAGGGTTAGTTCGTGTGTTGTATGTGTGCAAGACCTATAAATCAAGTATTTATAGTGTCTTGGAGAAAACCCTAACGGGCATAAGTTGGACCGGGCCCAACAGCTTAAGTTCGTTAGTTCTTTTACTTGCTCGTCTCTCTCAATTCGATGATCGTAAAATTGTAACATTTACATTTTCGGTATCATATAATTTCCTCGTCACTACGAGTGCCAATTCTCAATTTCTAACTTTCTAAAAGTGGAAACCCTAATTCAGTGCACTTTCTAAATTTGGAAACTTCCCGATTTAGAAAGTCCACTAAGATGTTCGCCTATTTTTTTCCTTTTCTTATTCTCATTCATAATTCCAAATTACGAATGTTGGACCCAATCATATTGACTTCCAATCATGCAAAGTTAAACAATTTTATCTCTAACCGTTTATTCAAAGATCTCATGTGCACGAGCAGTGTGACCCTCGATGGTTCAGATGTAAGCTAGCCGTGGGCCCAGCACCCTTTGTGGTAAAAACTCGTCCCTTAGAGTTATGATTAAGATGAAGCTCGTTTCACCTTAATCACCCAACGAATCAAGATTGGCGTCTAGCAACTACGCGTCATGATTCCCTAGATACAAATGAAGTGCCTACAAGAACCTTCACATATAGTTAACATACAGTATGGTCCCTTTGATTCATATGTCCCGATTCAGCTAGAGGCATTGGTTCGTCGATACCTCTTTATTTGTTCAATGACGATGCGATCGTTCTAAGTGTTGCAATCATTACGTGCATGACTCAGAGAATCGAATTCTCTAATCATCACTTAGTCAGCTCTGGCCAGAGACTTAGAATGATTACAAACTATCAGAACACACAGGACATCCAAGACTACTCTAGCGATCGAATCCCCGACTACAATGCACAGACCTCCCACTAGATTTCGAACTGCACGAACACTGGCCCTTGGGATGGTCCTCGGTGGAACTCAGGGACAGGTCACGATACAGCTGGTCCTCTAGTGAAGTCACGGTGATGTCTAGGTCATAAGGACTAATGGTGTACAACTATACGATAGATATCTCTACTCGATTATTGGGAACCACTTAGAGATTTCTAGGGTGAGGGAGTTCAATGAACTCGTCAACTTACGACCACCCACTTATGCATGCCGATATCACAATACCGTTTACTGATGAGATGCAATACACATACACTAAGTGTTAGTCTCTTAATGGGAAAGGCCGATATCCTCATTGGTGGCGTAACCCTTCGACTAGGAACACGTCTAACAGTTATAATACTTAAGTAAATATCTCACATTCCCAACGATCATTTACTAGTACTTGTAATAACTGTAAGGCCTATATCTATGCTTGTGAGAAAGGGACAAAGATATAGAATGCCAAGTTGTTTTATCATTAATACGAATAAAGGTTCGTTTATTACCATAATAAATACGAAAGACCACAGCCACATGTTGGCTTGTTGGTTACCTACTCTAACAATCTCCCACTTGACCTAAAGGCAACTATCCATGAATCTTAATCCCATCGACTCTCGATGTTTCTCATGGACCGATCTCGGTAAAGGCTTCGTGAAGGGGTCTGCAACGTTCTCTTCCGAGGTGACTCGTTCTACCTTAACTTCACCTCTATCAATGATCTCTCGGATCACATGATACTTCCTCAGAATATGCTTCGAATTATGATGAGATCGCGGCTCCTTAGCTTGCGCCACGGCTCCGGTGTTATCACAGTACAACGGTACTGGATCACTAGCACTAGGAATGAAACCCAACTCTTGGATGAACTTCCTTATCCAAGTCCCTTCCTTTACAGCTTCATACGCTGCAATGTATTCCGCTTCGGTAGTGGAATCAGCCGTCGTGCTTTGCTTGGAACTCTTCCAACACACGGCACCACCATTAAGCGTGAATATAAATCCCTCAAATTGGACAACGTTGTCCTTTCTGTATCAATGCCACATCGTGGTAATTGGAGGTGAAGGACAATTGGGAGACATATCAAGATAAATGAAATGAGATCAGTCGCGTACTAACAACATGCTGATCTCTAGCTGCATAGTACAATTTGAGGAGAAAAGTGGCAAATGAGTTTGATTTTGTGGACCTCCCAACTCCAAAACCATTGCATTATAACATGCTGATATGAAGTAGCTAAATCAAACAAGCTCATCCACATTTCAGGAGGTGCAGGGATATCATTCTAGTGACACAATGTTTGCATCACATGGCCTAAATAATCACGTGAACCAAAACAATATGTGTAAAGATCCATATGATCTCTTATATGATGGAAAATGTCATGTCTAACCTACAACCAATGATTCTGATATCCCTTAATTGCATGTGTTACACATCTAAATCCGCAATTACCATCACCTCTAAGATCAACCCACGATCTGAGATCATGCACGAGCACATAGTGTATATATCGAAACAAAACATGGTGGCACCTGCTGTACTGGATCATGGTTAACCGTGGGTGTAGATCTTTGGCCATGGTTCTATTTGTTAAAAGACGATCCACGTTCTCTATTTTTTCCTCTTGAGATTTCTTACTAACCGGATACTCCCAAGTAGATGGATCTCTACGTGTAGAATTTTTCTTCGGTCAACCTCTCGGTCGTCGCGCTGTAACACCCCGCATTTTCGGCAAAATAATATTATTTTATTTTACCACCTTTATGTGCATATTTGTGAAATTAGAATTCATAATAATTCTTGCATGGTTAGTGTTTACGTAAATTAGGTGATTATATGGAATATATGATTATGTGAATTATTGTATGAATTATGTGACTATGTGAATTATGTGATTATGTGAAATATATGATTATATGAATTATGTGATTACATGAATTATGTGCTTAGGAAATATTTTGAGATATTATTTCTCGAATTATTTTTCATGAAATAGGATTTTATTCTTGCATATGAATTTAAGTAAGCATAACCACCACCACTTCTATTTTCGAAAATTGCCAAATCACCCCCACAAAAAGATGTATTTTCCTTTCTTCTCCATTGGCTTTGAACTCTCCAAAAACTCTATAAGTACCTTCCATTCCCAAGATCAGAATGCACTCTCAAACTCAACTCTTACTATTTATAAGTTCAAAGTCTCCTTCTATTTCAATAGAAGCATAATTTTCGGCCAAGGCTAAGTAAGCATTCTTCTTCGTCTTCTTTCTTCTTCTTTTTTCGAAAAGACCCAAGCTCTTCTTCATCCAAGTTCTTCTTGTTATTCTTCTTCTTTTATTAATATATAATCTAACTTTTGATCTCTTCTTGTATTAGAGATAAAAGAGCTAACAAATCCTTCCCCTAAATAGTAGAGGTGAGAATTCTTGAAATCTTGCTCAAACATGCAACACCACTAGTATTTTCAATTTTTATGTGTTTTTATGTGCTTATCCTTGCATATTATGTGATTATATGGCTTAGATGATGATTGTATGTTAGTGTTTTGAAAAGATAACTTTGTTCTTGAAGTTTAATACTTTTTCGAAAAATTGGGGAAAAATGCTTGAATTGCTTATTTGGCTTAATTAGTGCTTTGCATGTGTTAATCTAGTGTTTGATTGTTGATTTGTGAAAAGAAAATGCATTTTTAGCCTAGCCATGAAACTTTTGGATTTTTTTTGGGGGGGGGGGGGGGTATGCTTAAATTGCTTATTTGGCTTAATTAGTGTCTTGCATGTGTTAATCTAGTGTTTGATTGTTGATTTGTGAAAAAAAAATGATTTTTTGGCTTAACTATGGAAATTTCGAACTTTTGAGGTAAAGTGCTTAAAATTGCTTATTTGGTTTATTTGGTATCTTGCATATGTTGATCTTGTGTTGGTTGTTGTTTTAAGGCCTTGCATGTTAAGATTTGGTGATTGATTGTTGATTTCTAAGGTCTTGCATGTTAAGATCTAGTGATTGA
Source organism: Erythranthe guttata (assembly GCF_056151865.1). Lineage (NCBI taxonomy): Eukaryota > Viridiplantae > Streptophyta > Magnoliopsida > Lamiales > Phrymaceae > Erythranthe > Erythranthe guttata. The sequence continues at coordinate 10,194,302 of NC_142546.1, read as the reverse complement.
TGGTTGATATAAAGTCTTGCATGTTAAGATCTAGTGCTTTCTATGAAAAATGATAAAGGAACTAAGAATTTGTGCTAACATGATTTAAAATACTCTTTCATTAGGGGTATGCTTAAATTGCTTATTTGGCTTAATTAGTGTCTTGCATGTGTTAATCTAGTGTTTGATTGTTGATTTGTGAAAAGAAAATGATTTTTTGGCTTAACTATGGAAATTTCGAACTTTTGAGGTAAAGTGCTTAAAATTGCTTATTTGGTTTATTTGGTATCTTGCATATGTTGATCTTGTGTTGGTTGTTGTTTTAAGGCCTTGCATGTTAAGATTTGGTGATTGATTGTTGATTTCTAAGGTCTTGCATGTTAAGATCTAGTGATTGATGGTTGATATAAAGTCTTGCATGTTAAGATCTAGTGCTTTCTATGAAAAATGATAAAGGAACTAAGAATTTGTGCTAACATGATTTAAAATACTCTTCCATGTGTAGATCTAGTGTATTTACTTGAATAAATGTAAAGATGGAAGTCTTGAATTTTGTTCTTGTAAAAATGTTAGATTTAATGAATTTTGAATATAAATTGTCTTTGCATGTTAAAATTTCGGTTACTTTTATGTTTTTATGGCTAAATGATTTGATGAAATTTTATTTCTAATTTTCTATATGTGCTCTTGCTTGCTTATGTCGATCATTGGGTGTGAGGATGAGAGAAGGGTAAGTTGAATGGTGCACGTGTGAGTGCATTAGTGTCATGAATTTTTAAAAGGTGAAAATATGATGGAAAGTCTTTCGAGGTTACGGTAAATATCCCGGGTACGCCGAGTCGGTACCGTAGGGCCTAGGGGTGGTTTGATTCCACATAGATAGACGGATTCGAAATATATGAGGTTATTTACCGGGAACTTAGATGGACTCTTCCGAGGGATTCCCGATGATTTTTCATGTCATGCATGTTGGTGTTGAGGATATAGATGGGAAAATCTCACTATATGGTCTTGGGATCGTAGGGTTATAAAGGTGGTAGATTCTCATCCTATAATCCTCAATACGTGTCATGGCATAGGGTTATAAAGGTGGGATATTCTCACTCTATGGCCTTGGGATCATAGGGTTATAAAAGTGAGAATTTATCTCACTCTATGGGTGTGACAATTATGTGATGAAGAACTCCGACAAAAAAGGGAAGTAAATGATTGCTTTAATTTATGTTGCATGTCCATGTATAAGATATATATATGTATATATATAGATATATGTATGCTCTATGTGTTATGTGTATTCGATAATACTTCAAGATTCTCATTGAGTCCTCAAAGGCTCATATAGGTGTTGTATGTTCGTAGGTTTACCCGATTTGGAGCCCGAAGAGTGAAGTTGGGAATCGAGCTCGAAAAGATATCGTATGGAGGGGTTGTGGATTGTGTTGGCTCTTAATTTAGTTATGTGGTTTTATTTGTATAATATGCTTGTAAAGACTTTTGATACGGTTTTAGATATTTTCTACCGTTCGCTTCCTCTGATCGGTGGAAATTATTAAAAGACAATATGTGTAATAGTAATTAGGATTATCCCATTTTAGATATTTAATCGGTAATCCGTAGTATTTTGTAACCAAAAGTGAATTTTACTATCTATATGCATGCACGCTTTTCGGCTAGTAACCTCATCGTGTCTTGTCTCGATGTTTGGAAATTATTTTCATATAGGTTCTCTTCTTATAAAATCATGCAATTTTCGTAGTCTCTGCATCTCTCTATTTTCATCATTCAGATAGGTCTTTTGCATGATTTGGTTAAGTACTTAATTAGTTATGAATTATTTCTCACCACTGCACTAAAACAGGGTCGTTCGTGTGTTTTCTGGTGTAACTGGAGTTTTACTCACTCAAATGCCTTGTTTCCACTTGGAAAATGTTTTAAACTTATCTTTCTACCTTGGAGTAAAATTGGGTAGTTTTTGGGTCAGTGAGGAATGTATTACAAATTTTCAAAACTCTCTCCCCTGTTCTGGATTTTAAACTGAGTGACTGTGTCATTTTATTTATTTCTTCCAAATGGCCAAGCATATTTCAAAACTTTTTTAAGTCAGTGATCTAGACCCATGTTTGATGGTATGGTATTATTTTGGGGTCATATTCATGAGCAGTTTGTGTTAATTTTTAAAGTTTCTGCCCTGAAACTGTCCGAACTTGCATTAAGTCCATCATGCCTAGTTATTTTCTAGTCTTGCATGTAGCATGTATTTGTGTTAATTGTTTGATTAGGGTTTAGTAAGGTGTGACCTCTCTCCCTCTGATTAAAAAGATAAAAAAAATTACGTAAATTTATATCCACAATAATCATTTTAAAAAAGTCTTCCGCTGAGAGTAATCGAAAGTTCCCGTAATTTCATCTCCGAAGCCGGAGGATGATTTTGCTTCCCGTAAACTATAGAGAGTTCCCATTTATCCTCTGCTTGTAGAGCCCTCTTCAGCTGGAAACCACAATTATATTTTTTTCGTGCCAGTACATTTTGTATTTTCTACATCTCTATTATTTCATTTCACCTGATTTTTCCCAAACCGATCATAGGTGACGTATACCCTATCACAAAAAGTATGACCTATACTTAGCTTAATACCATGGCATTCAGTTGTGTCTCTCGCCCACTGATTAAATCGGCTCTACAATTAAACAATTGTACTCCTCGAAAATATTCAGAATAATCAACTTCTCCATTATCGTGAAAAATAAATAAAAAATACAAAAAAATAAAACCCGGATCACATCTAAAGTAGAAGCGAACGCATCAAAGACGGCGCCCACCTTGGATGTGAATACAGTGTATTGTGCGCCCAAGATGTGTGCGCTATCTGTTTCATCTTTCAGGTTGCCCGCACTCTGCGTATGACGAATTTTTGGCAAAAGAAAATTAAATTCTTACATCCGGTTGAAGTTGATTGTCGTTAGAAGGTATTGAACTCATTAGTTGATGATTATTACGTAACAAAAAAAAAATTAATGACTTCTTAGTATTTTGAAAATTCTAGAAAAAAGTTGGAGAGAAGTCGAGAAAATAAAGCGTAGAGAGAAATTATTTTTTTGTATAGAGAGAATATTTTTTTTATGTGCGGGATTTAGTAACTTTTAGGGTGGAAAACCCTAAGTTAGAGAAAATATTATGTAGAGAGAGAATTTTTTTGTAGAGAGAGAATATTTTTTTTATTTATGTTCTGGATTTAGTAACTTTTAGTCTGGGATTTAGCACCCCCGTATCCTAATATGTTTGATGTTGGTCTTCCGGGAATGCCAAAGTTCGTATGGTGTGGATTTAAATGCCTTGGTGTTAACTCTATTCAGCAAATACGCGGCAGTGCGAAGTTCGTGACCCCACAAGTATGCCGGTAAGTTTCTGAACCCCATCATAGAATGAACCATGTCTAACAAAGCTCTATTCCGACGTTCGGACACTCCGTTTAATTGAGGAGTTCCAGGTGGAGTCCATTGAGATTGTATTCCATTCTTTTTTAGATAGTCAATAAACTCGATGCTCAAGTATTCTCCACCACGATCGGATCGTAGTTTCTTAATAGTTCGTCCGAGTTGTTTTTCTACTTCGTGTCTAAAATTGAACTTTTCAAATGTTTCAGACTTGTACTTCATCAATTACACGTACCCATACCTTGAATAATCATCGGTAAAGGTAGCGAAGTAGTTATAATCACCCTTCGCACCAACGCTTAGTGGACCACATACGTCTGTGTGGATCAAATCCAAAAGACATTCGGCCCGCTCCATTTTCCCTTTGTAGGGTGACTTGGTCATTTTCTCTTTAAGGCAGGATTCACAAGTTTGTAGTGATTTCACGTCGTCTAAAGTTAACAATCCTTCACTAACAAATTTGTGCATCCTTCTTAAAGAGACATGACCTAATCTAGCGTGCCAAAGTTGTGCGGGGTTTTAATTTATCTCCTTACGTTTTTCTGATATAATAATAACTGGTATTTCGCTTGGATTTCGTTCATTTAAGTTGTTTAATAGTCGTCCCTTGCAAATCACATTTTTATTCTTTTGTGTAATACAAATCGAATTTCAAAAAACAAAAGTAAAACCTTCAATATCCAAAACATGAATAGAAACAAGGTTTCGAATGAGAGACGGAACAATAAACAATTATTCAAAACAATAGAAAAACTAGAATCCAAAATATTTAAGTAAAAATAGTCCTAATGGCTTCAACAACAACTCTTGCTCCATTCCCCATCCTTAGGTAGGTCTCACCCACTCTAAGCTTTCTACTTCTTGTCATTAGATACAAATAATTACATCGATGTGAGCCACAACCTGCATCCAATACCCAAGAAGAAGAGTCTATAGACAAATTTACATCAATCAAATACGTACTCTTTTCATAACGTTTCTGCAGCCTTGCAGTTGCGGCGCCAATGCCCTTTCTTTCCGCAGTGATGGCAAGCATCATGAGCCTGCTTGCTGACATTTGGCCCCACTACCTTCACCCACCTCGAATTTGCTGTTTGTGAAGGGAACTCTTTCATTTTTCTTCTTTTGGAACGAAATCTTCTTTCCAGAAGTGGCAGCAACGAATAAAGATTTCTCTTTATTGATGGTGGACTCGAAACTGACCAACATGTTCATTAACTCATGCAAAGGAGGATCAAGCTTGTTCATGTTGAAGTTCACTATGAAAGATTCATACGAACTTGGAAGGGACAACATGATCAAATCCAATGACAGCTCGGCAGGGAGGGTGAGGCCAAGGTTCACTAGCTTCTCAAGGAGAGTGATCATCTTGAGACAGTGCTCATGGACCGAAACCTCTTCGCGCAGTCTCGCAGTGGTCAATTCCTTGGTAGCTGCGTACCTAGACGTCCTAATATTCTCACTATACATTCTATCAAGATGATACTTGGTGTCAAAAGCATGTAAGTGAGTCTCATATTTCCTCGCAAGTGCGGGCTCCATAGATGCTATCATGTAGCACCTAGCATGATAGTCATCCTTCTTCTAGGCTGCATAAGTTTCCTTTTAAACATCGGTCGTAGTGTCGGGTACTGTGGCACGAAGTCTCTCATTTAGCACATAGAGACGTCCCTCAACAGTAAGCACAAGTTTTGGACTACTTAACCAATCAAGGTAGTTTGGGCCATTCAGTTTTTGGTCGGGGATTGAGATTATGGAATTCTTAGACATGATTAACTGAGAGGTTAAGAGAAGAGGTTTATTAGATATTCGTATTAAATGATTTACAATTAAATATTTGGACTTTTATTATTTAATTGTTCACCCACTAATTTTACCGAGTACTACTACCCTCTAGTAGACAAACGATAAAACCGATTTTTCTTTAATAACCCGTAGTTGATCTAGCCCGATTATATTTGCGCTAAGGTAGATCACAATCAATCATATCATTTATATGATCTTAAAGTATTTTTTCTCACACTTGATAATGACCTAAGTTAATCTCGCGAATTCAAAATCTTCGTGTGTCAAGTCTAACCTACCAATCAAAGATGCTCATAGAACTATTATACCAAACTAATGCAGTCTCTAGTTAATCTAGCCGACCACGTTAATCTAGCATAACCTTTTCTATGGCTACCTACATCATTATGTCAATTGAATTACAACTTACCTTACAATAGCACTCCCCGCTAACACGGCTTACTGCACTATTGCAAAGGGCTACACATAATTCAACCGTTGGCGGAAGGAATGAAAAATTCAACAGATTATAGCCTAAAACAATTCTTAATAAAATTAAGAGGGAAAGATTTTAGAAAAAAAATTATATCATCAGAAGGTTTGGAACGGTCGATGTAATTCCTACATCTATATTCTCCAAAGGCATACAAAAATTACGCATATTAACCTAAGAGGAACATATGACCTAATTATATAATTAATTATCGGGTTTTCAAAATAACTATAGGACCTCAATTAGCATAAATCAGTCAAATATTATTCAGGTACTAATAATTAAGTTGAAGTATAATCAAAATTATACATGTGTTCTATTAATTAAAATCAATTTTATAATTTTAAATTAATCAATTAATCTAACACCTATTTACTAAAATAGTTGATTGTTGAATCAATTATCTAATAGGGTTTAATTGAAAATATTTTTAAAAAAAAATTAAAATCAATTTGTTTCAAGTTTAATTTTAGAAATCTGAATTTTTTTAAGTCGTAGTTGTTTAATTTAGAAATCTGATTTTTTTTTGTAAGTCACAGTTGTAATACTATTTGAGATCCGATTTTCCAATTTAAAAACATTTTAAAGCTCGAAAAATTCTAAATAATATTTCAAAAATATTTTAAACTTTCGAAAAACACCCAATTAAATAATACAAAAAATACAATTTTAATAAATTCAAGTATGCATTAAAATAAGCAATATATTAACGTAATTAATTGCGCAACGAGCACTGATACCACTGTTGGGAATCAGGCACGTGTATGCAGTGGAAAAAAAAAATGAAAAACGAATTTAATCATATAAACACGTGATCAATCATACCTATTAATTGCGCATCTTAATGCTTCCAGCGCCAATTATAAACAAACATGCATATAATTAATTTGCTAGGAAAATCATGTAGCATGCTCGCTATAAATCACAAATCATACATAAACATTTACACAAAATCATTCAAGTAAAATTCATATTGCATATAAAAACATATCATTTAATAGTATTAACCTAATACATGTTAATTAAAATCAGATCAGAAAATACCTCTTGAAGCGTGAGGCAAACTATCGGAATCGACGAAAACTGCCACGGAAACCAATCTATGCAGTCGGGAGAAGCGGCGGCGAAGCGATAGCGACAGACGCGCGGGGCAGCGGCAACGCGTGCTGTTCAAGTCACGGCGCGTGAGGGTGCGTGCGGCGGCGGTTCGGCGACGGTGTCTCGGTGATTTGAATCATTTGTCTTCTTCCTGTCGGATTTCACCTTGTACACTGAATTGAACTAGTACGTGGAAACACGCAAGACTCAATATAAACGGAAGAACGTAGCAAGGATTAGAACTATCGAAGAGTTAACACCGCGTGAGTGCCGATTTTTTGCGATGGCGGAGTGGTGAAGGTGGCAGCGGACGTGGGCGAGCGGCTAGGTTTTTCTTATTGTTTGCAAGACCTATAAATCTTGTACGAATAGTGTCTTGTATACAAGCCCGAACATTCTTAAGTTGGACCGGGCCAAACAGCTTAAGCCCGTTAGTCTTTCTTTGCTCATTTCTCATAAACCTTTGATCGGAAAACTATAACAATTATATTTTCAGAATCGTTGAAACGTCCTTGTCAATACGAATGCCAATTCTCGATTTCCAATTTCTAAAATTGGAAACCCTAATTTAGTAAACCTTCTAAATCTTGAAACATCCAATTTAGAAAGTTCACTAAGATAATCGTCTAATTCTTTCATTTTCTTATTCTCATTCATAATTCCCAATTATGAATGTTGGATTCAATCGTATTGAGTTCCAATCATGCAAACATTAAACATTTTATCTTTGACCATTTATTCAATGAATTCGGGTACACAAGCAGTGTGACCCTCGATGGTTCAGGTGTAAGCTAGCCATGGGCCCACAACTCTTTCTGATTCAAACTCATCACTAGAGTTATAATTAAGATGAAGCTCGTTTCAACTTAATAACCCAACGAATCAAGATTGGCGTCTAGAAACTACGCATCATGATACCCTAGATACAAATGAAGTGCCTTCAAGAACTGTGTGATATAGTTAACGTACAGTACGATCCCTTCGAGTCATACGTCCCGATTGAACTAGAGGCATTGGTTCATCGAGACCTCCTTTGTAGTTCAATAACTGTCCGATTGTTCTAAGTGTTGTAATCGGTACGTGCATGACTTAGAGAATCAAATTCCCTAATCATCACTTAGTCAGCTCTGGCGAGAGACTTAAAGATTACAAATTATGAGAACACACACGACATCCAAAACTATTCTAGCGATTGAATCCCCGACAATAATGCACATACCTCCCACTAGATTTCAGACTGCACGAATACTGCCCCTTGGGGCCGTCCTCGGTGGAACTCAGGGATAGGTCACGATATAACTGGTCCTCTAGTGAAGTCAAGGTGATGTATAGGTCTTAAGGTCTAATGGTGTACAACTATACCATAGAGATCTCTACTCGATTACTGGGAACCACTTAGAGATTTCTAGGATGAGGGAGTTCAGTGAACTCGTCAAGTTACAAGCACCCATACACTAAGCGCTAGTCTCTAATGGGAAAGGCCGATATCCTCATTGGTGGCGTAACCCGTCGACTAGGAACATGGTTTAACAGTTACATTACTTAAGTAAATATTTCATGATCCTACTAGATCAAATATTAGTAATTATAATAATTGTAAGGATTATATCTATGCTTATGCAAGGGAATAAGATATAGAATGCCAAAAGTTTTTTTATCATTAATACGAAAAAGGATTATTTATTACAAGAATAAATGAAAGAGCACAACCACAAGTTGGCTTGTTGGTCACCTACTCTAACAATAGTTGCTCAAAATGGAGCTCTTGCTAACTCTCGCACAAAAACTTGGAGTGATGTCTACCTTTCCCCTCGATGATATATCACTCATTGTCACAACATTTCTTAGAGGTTGTTCCCTAGGCGTAAAAGAGTTCACTTAATGAGTCTGCTCCTATGACCTCTACTATTGCTCCAGATATTGGTTGTATCAACGAGGATTTCACAAAAATTCAAGTGAGCCTTACAACTGTTCTCACAGCCATGCATGAACAATTTGCAACTTTGGCACAATCTAGTCTAAAGGGGGAATACAACAACTCCAAATGTCCCAGCAAAAACTGCCATACGCAAGGGAGAAACTTCAATCATGATGCCACAGTCCACAACTGCAAGGACAAGGCAAAGCCTCCAGCAGTTCTCATGATGATGATCTACTCTCCAACTATGATTATTAATGGAAGATTTCTTGAAAAACCTTTCGTTGTTTTTTGTTTGTCATTTTTGAACTGCTTTAATTCAGGTCTTTATTTAGGGCCGTTATAATTAGAATTATTCTCCTGCCTTTTGTATATGGGCTTTTTTTATCTTTATTTTGTGTCTTGTGCTTGTTTTTGGATAACTTTGTGTTGCAAGAAATTTGTTTGTGTTACAACATTTGTATGTTGTAACACCTGTGGTGTTAACACTCTTTGTTGCCGGGGGAGAAAATCTCATCTGCATGGGGAGTTCTTGTTAAACATGGATTCTAAACAATCTATGCCTAAGGGGGAGATTGTAGGAACTAGATTTTCGATTATTGAAGATCGAGGAAATCCGCCAAGTTTTTGGAATTAAAAGATTGGCAAAGATTTATTTCAGTGTTTATTTTTGCGAATTATTTAGAGTCCTATGTTTGTAATATTCTTATTCTACTTAGGTATCTCTGTACTTATCTAGAATAGAGTTAGTAATCGGCTATGATTCTACTTACCTAGTTATACGATTTCTTGGAGATCAAGCAAGGGTTTGGGAGGCTAAATTCGTGCTTATATAAAGCCTCACAAGTCATTGAAGATCTCAGCACTTTTATTGGAGAAAGACCTCTCATCGTATTGAAGTCGTGCTAGGGCAAACTGTAACGAAGTATTGTACCCTCGTTGTTGTGTGCCAACATATGCAGAGTTGTTGTATAGATCTCGGGAGAGATCATCCGCATTTCTGAAGGGAGTTCAGGCTTGAAGAAGGTTCAAGGTTCGCGGAGAGGAGCTGTTGTGGAGAAAACACAAAGTTCAAGTTGTGTTCAAGAACGACATAAAAATTAAAAAGGGTGTCTTTGTTATTTTTATTCAGTCCTATTAATGTACACTGTAAATCTGAACTAGTGAAATCGTGTTTGCAGGTCCTCGTGGATGTAGGGCACAATTGTGTCTGAACCACATTTAAATCTTGTTTTCTTTATTCTGTCTTTAATAGTTAATTATTGTGACAACACAAGAATTATAGTTGCAACATAATACTGTCTCAACAAGTAATCTGTTACAACTTAGAATAATTGATTTCAGTAGGCATATAAATCAACAATTACAATAGTAGACGATAATATTATTACCTTAACCGGTCAACAAATCAAACAAAATAAAAAAAACAAAAAATAAATATTGATGTGGTTGACAGTAATGGGCATTTTTTTTTTAAATATAAGCTAACGAAATTAGTAAGTTATCATTTATAAATACATGTATTGTCAAATTAAAAACATTATTGGGGATGTAGCTCAGATGGTAGAGCGCTCGCTTAGCATGCGAGAAGTACGGGGATCGATACCCTGCATCTCCAATTTAATTGATAGTATTTTTATTACTATCAACCAACCACATCAATATTTTTTTTTTGGCCTTCCGTTTTGTTTGATTTGTTGACCGATTAACGTAGTAATATTACTGTCCACTATTGTAATATTACTGTAAACACAATAATATTGATGTGGTTGACAGTAATATTACTATCGCTACAGTAATATTATTGTGGATGACAGTATTATCATTGTCAACCACATCAATATTAATTCTTTTGATTTTAACTATGTTTGCCTTTGTTGAACGGTCAACATGTTAATATTACTCTATTACACAATAATACTGATTTTTGTTGTGTTAATATTACTGTGCTAGAGAGTAATATAGCAATATTAGTGTGTTAAACTGTAGTATAGTTAATATTACAGTGTTAGACAGTAATATAGTTAATATGACTGTCAACCACAACAATATTACTGGTTAAACGGACAAAAAGATGTTGAAGAAAAACCAAATTCAAAAAAAAATGATGTCGCCGGTAGAAAGAAGAAAAAGAAAACAAAATCGAAAAAGTCAACGCCAGAAACCGGCGGAAAAAGCGGAAATAAATAAATAAATAAGTACATGCCCGAGACTCGCGGTTGACCAACGATCAACGGCGGGGACGGGTGAAATTGTGCTGAAAGTTGAGTTTTGGGTCAAAAAATAATAATTTGTGAAATTTGGAGTCAAATTAAGGTTAAATTGAATTAAATGATGAAATTGGAGCTTATTAAAATGTGAGGGGATTTTTTAGTGTTTTACACACCTCTGGATAATGTCTGGATTTTTTTGTAAAATAGTTTTTTGTCTGGACCCCTTTATGAATAAGTATCCCATGATGGACTTATTTGTAATAGACCCAAAGAGTAATTTATAAACAACTTGATTGCGTATACACTTTTCTTTTTTCAAACAATTCAATGCTAGACATAAAAATTGAGTTACCAAATATATATTTGGTATTTGAGTTAAAAATTCATTTACTTCAATCATGGTTATCAAATTAATTATTAATTAAAAGTTTATAGGAGGTTTTATTTGTAAATGCCACATGTCAACTTGTAAAATAAAGTTGAGATGTTATAAGAGAAATTAAGTTTTAGGGTCTTAAGATATAGGTCCCTTGTAAATTTGTTAAAACTAAATGACAAGTCTAACAAAACATTTGCTTCACATCCTTTATAAATTTCATTCCAAAATTGCATTTCACACGCGAAAAATGAAATATGCACCAAGTCATATTTAAACTATATTTATCATTTTTTTATTCTGCATTTAACATTTTTATTTATGTATCTAATATTTTGTTATTATTTTTTTTTAGAACACGTTCTTTTTTTTTCATCCCTAGCCGCCATTCACCATAGACACCCATAGACACTCACATACATCTGTAGACATGAAATCGAAAAATCTTAGATCCGCCCCCACCAAACCGTAGATCTCCTCCACCAAACCCTAGATCCGCGACGCCAACATCACCCACGCCACTAAACATGCCACAAACCCCACCCACACTGTCACTTCCAGCCCCATCCCCATCCCCACCCCCTACGTCGATCGCCACTGGCACCATCCCTCAACCCCGAGCGCCGCCGCCCAATGAGCGTCGCGCCTCCTCCAGTGCAGCTGCCGCCCAACGAGCACCGCGCCTCCTCCAGAGCCGCCGCCGCCATCACTGTCCCTCCCACCAAGCCACCGCCTCCAGCGCCATAGTCGATTCCATCGTCATAGCCACCACCTCCCCTCAAATCATGGGTTGGAGTGGTGGCGAGAGAGATAGGTTGCGATCGAGAGAAATTAATCGAGCAAGAGAGACAGAGAGAGCGAGACAGATCTAAAGAGAGAAGAATAAAGAAGAAAATAGATCTGAGATAGAAACGTGAATATGTATGTAGGTTATAAGATTTAGGGAGTAAGGGCAAGATAGGGACTAAAAAAAATTAAGAATGTGGGTCATATATTATTTCAAACTAAGGCTTTAATTAAAAAAAAAAAAGATTTAGACATGTCATTTAGTTCAAATTAGGTTTCATACAAGGGGCTCATAGCATATTACCCCTAAGTTTTATCATAAATAATTTACTAAAAAAAACTTTATTATAAAGAAAAGAAGAAACAAAAAGAGAAAAAAGAATATATTAATAAAAATAATTATGTATGGCCGAACATAGACTTTTTTAATGGAGTCCGATTTTCAATTGTTAATAGAGTTCGATTTTCTTCATATATCATACCATCCATTCCAATGGGCATCCTAACACTGCATTAATTAATAATTAAATTAAAACGGTGTACCGTAAGTCGAAGGTTTTCTTGAACAAAATTAGGGCATCCTTCGCGTGTCTTCTCCGTATGTGTCTTTTTTTTTTTTTGATGTATACTAGTTTTCTTTCTCCTTCAATTTGTTTTAATGATCGAAATTTCTTTAGGTTCTTAATTCGTTTCTTATTGACATTTGTTTTCTTGTGGCTTTGTTTGTTTATATTTCTTTAAGGGTCCATTTGGATTGAGGGATTTGGGGAGGGATTTGATTTGGGGAGTGGATTTGAAATGACTCAAATTTTGGAGTCATTTGAAATCCATCACTATTACTCCAAAATCAACTAAAAAGGAGGGGTGGGGATTTGAAATCCATCTCCAAATCCCTCAATCCAAACAAGTCCGAGGGATTCGTTATTATGGATTTGAAATCCCTCCCCCAAATCCCTCCATCCAAATGCACCCTAAATGAATTGCGGTTTCGCTCTAGTGTACATAAAGATGCGGCGTCGAAACCCATTAGCTTTCGTACGTTATTCTTTTTTATGTTATTTTTCTTTGTTGTTTTTTGTTTTTTTGTTTTCTTTACCAAAAGACATCTTGCAAATAGAAAGAATGTTGGATATTTTTTTGCAGTATTTTGTAGAAACATGTGAACAATATGAACTAGGAAATAGTTTTGAGTAGCAAATCATTGATACTTAGCACCTATTTATATTAGTTTAGGCATATGAAACACATGTATCCCAATAACTAAAGGTTCATGAAATCCTAAATAAACATTTATCTGATGGTTTATGTGTTGTTTTTATTATATGTATTTTAACATATATACTGTATATATGCGGATAACACTTGTAGAAAGTGCAATCTTGGTGTTGTTGATGATCTCTCTAAGAGAGAGTGTTGGGTGCTAAATACCAACACGCAAGTGTACGTATCGCAAACAAATAGTAAAGTGGACTCGTGAGAGTCGGATGTCGATCCCACAGGGAATACGCAAATTACCTAATTCTAAGTACCAAATTCTAACAATTATGATTTTTATCCACCCTACGCAAGTTTGTCAATTTAAATCAATTAATCAATTAAACTAATTAAGAAAATAATAATCACGAGAAAATATCAATACAAAACGGATCTAGGATTTTATCTTCCCCCTATGCGATAATTCGTCACCCAATTAAACCTCTATCATGCAAGTTACGATTCCCGATTATTAACCCAAGACACGAAATTACTCATAACCCGCTGTCGCGTGTATTATGAGTCTATTATTCATACACGATTCACTATATGTCTATGCAAACCTAGTATGAATAAAGCATTAAAATAACAAGTCTCGTAAACGGCTACCTAAGGTATTATCTGTATGTCTACGATAATACATGCAATTAACACACTCATCCGGTGAAAACTACTCGAAGGCTCTCCTATCCTTGTTCTAATTATTAAAATGATGTGTCAATCAATTCTAACAATAACATATAGCAACATAAATTAGCTACTTTCATGCGCTAAATAAAATCAAATAGGAGAAATAATCGAAGAATTTAAACTTGCATAATATTAGAAAAATAGGTTCGAATCACCATATAGGGTTCCAACAAAATCCTAGAATAAAAACTTAGCTACTCATGTTCTTAACGAAAAGCATAATAAAAATACGAAAGTTCATAAAAATCTAGAAATAAAAGTAAAGGAAGAACTATGATGAAGATTCGTCAAGTCTTCGTCTTCGTTGCTCCCTTCTCTTGCTCCTAGATTGCGTGTGTAAAAGATAAAAGATAGATCCCTAATTGGGGGTATTTGCACTCGGCTCCCCTGTGAAATGTCTAATTGGCAAAAAAACCCCTCGGATAAAAAAATTAGCAAATACCCCCCTATGAAAGGAAGTCAATGACAATAAGGACCCTACGAGCGAATCGTGGGATACACTCGCGGTTCATGCAACTGGGCGTGCGTTTTAGGACATTTTAGGACAGGAAAAGACATAAAAACCCTTCAAAAAAATCAAAAAAATCAAGCCCCTCTTGTCCTGACTCCTGCACCACCACATCCTTCTTCTTCTCTAAAAAAATATATTAAATTATGTATTTCTTTACTTTGTAATAGTTTTTAAATATCTATACTTAATTTCATTTCTAAAATTTTTAATAACATTTCAATTTAAAAATTTTACTAAATTTTTAATAGTATTTCAATTTCTAAACAATCAAAATAAAAAAGACACAATATTAAAAATAAGAAAAAATCAGAAAAAAAGAAACAAACAAAGAGAATTCTGCAAAAAATTGGCCGCTGCCATCTCCGACAACACCACCACCGTTTTCCCACTTTGAAATTGAATCCCGAAAGACAACAAATAAAAAATTTCAATCTCTTTCTTTAACCAGATCCAGAAAAAAAAAGAAAAAAGAAAAAAAGGGAAAGATTTGAGCTTATGCAAAACCCAACAACACCCAAAAAAAAAAAAGAATTCCACAAAAATCCGTCGAATGTAGGGCTTGACTGGGTTCGAATTCGCACCACCGCCGCCGTCGAGGAGGAGCTTCCAAATCAGCGTGAAGAAGATTAGTTGCTCCGAAGTCCTTACTGATTTT
The DNA here is from genome assembly GCF_056151865.1 of Erythranthe guttata. Lineage (NCBI taxonomy): Eukaryota > Viridiplantae > Streptophyta > Magnoliopsida > Lamiales > Phrymaceae > Erythranthe > Erythranthe guttata. Next base: position 10,179,109 of record NC_142546.1, on the reverse strand, counting down.
GATCCCCCAAATCTCCAGAAGCTACTCCGGTTGTCTGGCCACTTGTGCTCGAGTGTGTACTTCGAGCGGCGGCGGTCACGGCGGCGCTTGGAGAGCAACAAGGCGGAGCAGCCATGGTGGAGGATGTGTTGCGGTGGGTGGGAGGCGAAAATGGTGGACGTAAACAAACAACAAAAAGAAATATACATGGACGGAGGCGGCGGATCTATTAATCGGCGGCGGAGAGATCTCCAGTGAGGTAGGGTCGCCGATGGAGTCTCCAGTGATGTTGGGTCGCCGCTCGGAGTAGCCTATGATGATTGGCCGGCGATGGAAGGGGGAGTGCGCTGCCATGGAGGTGACATCCATGGCAGACGCAACAAAGTTGAAGGGGTCTGGGGTAAGGTGTGGCGGAGGAACTAGGCGGTGTCGAGGAGAGGAATTTGAACGAGGGGTGGGCGGCGGTGATGCGAGACGGCGGTAGTGTAGAGGGAGAGAAATTTGAAGGAGTGGGTGGTGTCGGATGGCCAGACGGCGGCGATGCTGAACTTATTAATGGCTGGGAGGTAGGCCGACGGAAATGGGGAAGAAGGTGTAAACTTTGGAAATTACAATTTGGTCCTCTAAATTTAGGTTATTTATAATTAAATCAGTTTGATTTTTTTTTCTTTATAAAGGGGTATTTATGTCATTTCCTTCTAAAAACTAGCGTGAATAATAATTTGGGTATTGGGGTCTTTTTTGCTTTATTTTTTATTAAGGACAATTCTGTCATTTCACGTAAGTCAACGAGCCAGTGCACACAAAGGGGCGGTGGGCTGACTAAAACACAACATAGGGGGTTATATGCTAATTTTTTTTTCCGGGGGGGTTTTTTGCTTCCGAGAAATAACACAGGGGGGTCTATGCAATTAACTCTCCCTAATTGTGTGCTTTTTGGCCTTTTATAGGGTGTAAAAATATAAGCGGCTGGTTTCCTTGTGTAATTAAACTTCCTTCACTGCGCCACTTCGTGAACCCGGACGGCCGTGTGAGAATTAGACTTGAAATACGGACGGCCGTCCGGTCTTTAATTCTTCAGAGTTTTGATTTTCTTACTTTTGGCCCACTTTTTCTCCGAATTTGCAGTTTTGACCCCAAAAGTTTCCAATTCTTCAATGTGTACCTAAAATACAAATAATAACAATTTTAAGCACCAATTATCGTTAAAACACACCAAAAGCCCCAATTAAAAGGTGCAATTAAGTATAAAAATATACACTTAACACACCCCCAAACTTGAACTTTTGCTTGTCCTCAAGTAAAATCAATTTATAGCACAAAACTCAACTACACATCTCATTACATAGATCAATGGCTCAATTTCGCGTTTTCAGAACTTGTAATTATGATGACAATTCTTAGGCATTCGCAAGCTCAACATTCAACGGCACTTAGTCACTCACTATCACCAAAAACCACAAATCATACAATTGCTTCAAGTATCCAATATTTGCAAATTAAAGATAGAAAGAATTTATACTTACATGCATATATTTGACTCCAAATACTCACCAAATTATTCTACTCAACTAATATTGAACATTAAGCTATTGGGATCATTGGGACTTTGTGGCTTTCAATTGTAAGGCTCTTTGGTCCGAGGTAGGTAATATGGGTATGTGTGGCTAATTTCTTGAATTGAGGTGATTACGCCAAAATTTTGAAAGAAAGGCGTTTGAAACAATGAATTCACCTCTAAGGACTTTAATAAACTCGATTCTTAAGAGTTCAAAAGTCTCCACTTTTGCTCTTAAGAGAATGGATCGAGCTTTCAAAACAATTCAACAACTAGTCCTTATTTCTCCCATCTAATCTCTTCTTCTTCTTTTTTTTTTTTTTTTTTTATATATATATATATATATATATATTTTTTATTTATATATAGAAGCATATATATTTGTCTCTTTTTTTTTCGAAGAAGAAGGACCTTATAAAAAAATTCGACCGAACTCCAAGGGTTAATTTTTCAAAAATCTCCACTTTTCTACCTTATACACATTGGCTAAAAGAAATAACACCTTTTCTCCGATGCTCAAATCAAGGTTCTAAGGATAATTTCGATAAAAAGGTAGGCTTGAAAGGCTCAAACGGTTCAAAGAAGGCCCAAATCATATCCCAAATTACTTATTACCCAATACTTCGTATCATAAATGTCCTAAGGTGAGATTTAAAACCGAACAAAGCATGATTTAGCACAAATAAATTCCAGATTTAAAATACAAAACATTCAACCAAAGCAATGCATAAGGTGTGATTCCTAGCAATAATTCACTTCTACGTTCCGTTGAATCGAAAGCTAAACAAATACCACTCCTTATCACATAAAGCAAGCAATTTCATCATCAAACATTGGCCATCTCCCATCATCATAATTCATCGATGCGTCGAACCAATTTTTTTTTTTTTTTTTTTTTTTTTTTAATCAAATAATAAAACGATAACTAAAACAAAAAAAAAATAACGCAAGCAAACTAACAAACAAGCAAAACACAAATAAAACGCACATAAAAGAAAACAAATAATTAACCACCCCCAAACTTAAAATTCACATTGCCCTCAATGTGATTCGCCCGAAGTTTAAGGATAGAAAACACCTGTTTAAGCGTCGGGATCATCGTTGGGTTGCTCACCAACTCCACCTTGCGCATGAGCATCACCATCTTCTTCATCATCCGAAAGCTCGGGTACCGGCTCAAGAATCGGTGCGGGCAACGGAGCCGGTTCGGTGCATTCGGGATTGCCGCATGCCAAGTGGCGCACAATGGCTTGGAGCATCTTCCCCGACCACCGTTGAAGGGATTCGATTGTGCTCACCTTGTGCTCCACCTTGGCAAGCCGATTTCTCGTGATCACCAACTCTCGCTCCATTCTTCTTTGAAAACGGCGGTCCGAACTTGTGCTTGGACCCTCGGGTGGAGCTATTGGTTGGTTATCGACGGGTTGCTCGCCATCTTGGATGGGTGCCTTGTATTGTCGGGCCGCAAGGTTACTCATCGGCTTCCGAATCGGTGTGAGAATATCCGTCGTTTTGATAGGGACCTTCGCCTTCTTGCATAGACCGGTAACTAGGCAAGGGAAATAAAACCCTTTGGAGTTGTTGACCATGGAGGTCCAAAATCGGTCGGATATAATTTCGCCAATATTGATCGGTGTGCCCTTTAGAATGTAGTAGGCAAGAGCACACCGTTCGGGGTCCACGTGAGTCCACGAGCGGGTGGGGATGAGGTTGGCAAAGATGAAAGTAAGGCACGCCTTGCCTATTTGGTGGATGCATTTCCACTCTAACTCGTACGCCTCCTCGGTTGAGAGGTTGGACCAAATTGGGGGCCATCGCACAACACCTCGGCGAGTTGATCTCTTGTGACCGCGAGTTGCATTTGGTCCCAATTGAATGGCTCGTGCCGAAGGTTATAGAATGTATTGATGGCCTTGGCACACCAATCGACCCGCTTTCCTCGAACCGTGCTCGACTTCCGATCCGTTGTAAGGAGGATACGGGTGTTGGCGTAGAACTCGCGGACCAAAGATAAATTGATCGACCCCTCCGGTTCCAATAATGCTTCCAACCCTCGTCGTATGAATTCTTAATGCAACGGGGCAAATTGTGGAAGGGTGATCTCATAAGCGCGCTCCGTCACAAGCTTCTTCACTTTTTGTTTCTCAAAACGAGCCTTGGCGCCTTCGACACAAAAAGAATCGTCGTCGGGTGTTGGAATTTGATCGGTTTTCTTGCCCTTCCCCTTGCCTTTAGAAGTGCCTTCGCCTTGTGAGGTGCCCTCCCCGTCACGTCCTCGTTTCCCCATGACTTGAGAATGCGTGTGGAAGGGATTAGAAGTGAATTGATGTGCAAAATTTCCCCCAAACATGACTTGGGCAATTCGTCGAACACCTTGTGGACGTTCTTGGTGGAATGGGTTTTTAGAGAAAATTGCACCTTGCTTGAATCCTCCCTGCGCAAATCAACAACAAACCACCGAGATTAAGTAATAAATGTGTGTAAGTGGTGAATTTTCGGTGGAATTTGGCCAAGAAAAGGAAAAAATTCGAAAGAGGAAGACTAGGGTTCGAAGTGGGGGTGAAGGGGGATTTGAAATTGTGAAAATTGGGGTGTGGAGAGCCCTTTTTTATCTCGGACGGCCGTGCGAGATTTAGGTCTAAAATCCGGACGGCCGCGCCATCGCTCGAAATTGGGCAGTAGCCTCTTGGAATCTCGGACGGCCGTCCGAGAATTAAGTCTAAATTCCGCACGGCCGCGCCATTTCACGATTTTGGGCAGTAGCTTCCTCCGTTTCTCGGACGGCCGTGCGAGATTTAGGTATAAAATCCGCACGGCCGCGCCCTTTTGCGTTTTTGTCCAGTAGCTGCTCCAAAATCTCACACGGCCGTGTGAGATTCCTGCCTGTTTCTTGCACGGCAGTGTGAATAATTGCAATTAGGCCCCTGAAAAATACAAACGTCTTATTAGTGCCCCTGAAACTTTTTTTTTTTTTTTTTTTTTTTTTTTTTTTTTTTTTTTTATAAAATAAAATAAAAACTAAAACTAACAAAATAATAAAATAAAATAACAAAAAAAAAAAAAAAACGAAATCTCAGGTTGCCTCCCGAGAAGCGCTAAGTTTACAGTCTTCAGCCGGACTTTGTCTGCTTCTTTGTTCAAGCTCACGTGACCGAAGTCACTTGGCGATTGAATTTCTCTCCCCGATGATGCTTGTTTGATTCTTTAGGTGGCCACATCCTCCTTGCACATTCATCACCGTTGGCACCCCAACTCTTTTGACTATCTCTCGGAGGAATTGAAATTGAGTTCGCACAATAAACTTGCTCCTTCCGATTCCCTGTTCCGCCATCATCTCCTGCATTCAACGATGCTTTCCCATGGTCCAAACTCGAAACATCAAATTTTTCATAATTTGTAAAATCCATAAGATCAATAGTAAAGCATTCATTATTATTGCATGGATTTTTACTAAAAACATTAAATTTGATCTTTTGATCATGCACCGTCATTGTAAGATCACCACTGGCACAATCAATTAGAGTTTTCGACGTGGCTAAAAACGGCCTTCCTAAAATAAGAGGTATCTCCTTATCTTCATCTATATCAAGTATCACAAAATCAACCGGGAAGATAAATTTATTCACTTTCACTAGCACATTCTCTAAAATACCTTTTGGGTAAACTAAAGACCTATCGGCTAATTGGAGAGTTATAGCCGTCGGTTCAATCTCACCTAACCCAACATTTTGATAAGTGGAATAAGGCATAAGATTAATGCTAGCACCTAAATCAATGAGTGATCTAAATTTTTTACCTCCTATAGTACAAGGAATAGTGAACTTACCTGGATCGCCGAGCTTTTGCGGAAGAGGCCGTATAAGAATTGCACTGCATTGCTCTGTGAGTTGGATCATCTCGTTCCCTTGCAATTTCTTCCTCTTTGTCACGAGATCCTTGAGGAATTTCACCCACTTTGGCATCTTTTGAAGGGCTTCAATAAACGGAATATTTATGTGGATTTCCTTCAACTTTTCCAAAAATCTTTGATAATCGCCATCGAGCTTCTTCTTTATAAGCTTCTGAGGATATGGAATTGGAGGGGCTCGTGATTTCACTGTGGATGATAGTGGTTCTTCGTGAGTTGCTTCTTTTTCCCCAATCACGCTCGGCTTTTCGATTACCGTGTTTTGCTTCTCTTTTCGTGGGGCTTCCTCCAATTGTCTCCCATTCCTTAAACTCACAGCGTTGCACTGCTCGACGTTGTTCTTCCGAGGATCTTCCGTATTCGACGGCAGTGCTCCCGATGGCCTCGTGGTTAGCTGGGTTGCAAGTTGACCCATTTGTGTTTCCAGATTTTGGATGGAGGCTTGGGTGGTTGTCATAAATTGCGCCAAGATATTTGCGAGATCACCACCTTGAGGTTGAGCTTGAGGCGGATTTTGGAATCCGGGAGCTGGTCGTGAATAATTAGGCGGTTGACCTTGAGGTGGTGCTTGCCTTTGTCCTTGCTGATTTCCTCCCCACCCAAAATTTGGGTGATCTTTCCATCCCGGATTGTACGTGTTGGAGTACGGGTTCCTCTGTTGTCGATTGGTGTCATGCACATAATTTAGAGACTCCGTTTCGTCTACGCCTTGGTCGGGAGTTTGGACTGCATGGACTTGCTGAGTCTGCAAAGCCGCTACTTGCTTCGATAGCTTTTCTAACTAGCCCATCGTAAAATATTTGCAGTTGGCGCCACTCTTGAAGTCCGTGATTCGGGCACCTCCTTACTAGCTGTTTGAACCGCTCCCACGTCTCGAATAACGCTTCACCGGCTTCTTTTATGAAGTTTTGAATTTCTCTCCGGATTCTCTCAGTTTTTGTTGGGGAGTTGTATGTGTTCATGAAAAGTTGTGCTAGCTGGGCCCAAGATGAGATGGAGTGCGGTGCGCGAGTTTGTAACCATTCTCGGGCTGCGCCTTGTAAGGAGTGCTTGAACAGGCGGAGTTGCAGTGCTTCGGGCGTTACTCCGTTCATCTTGTGGGAATCACACGTTTCGAGAAAGTTGACCAAGTGGAGATGTGGATCTTCGTGAGCCAATCCGCTGAATAACCCATTGTTCTGGAGCATAGTGAGGAGTCCCGCTCGAATTTCGAAATTGTTGGCTTCCATGGGGGGCTGCTGGATGCTTGATTGAAACCCATTGAGTGTCGGAACGGTGTACTCATGCAAGGCTCGTTGACGAGGTGGTGGATTAATTAGCTGGCGTTGCTCTTGCTCGTTGACGATTTCTCTCGCCGCATTCGGTGGGCGTCTTTGGTCACCTTCCCCACGGTTAATCTCTTCTTCCATTGTTGCGGGAGCGTTTTGAGCTAACCGTTGATTTCTCCTGGCTTGCCTAAACGTTCGCTCAATTTCGGGGTCGAGAGGTAGCAAGCTCGTGTCGTGTCCTCTTCGCATAAAAGGTACCTAAAACAAAATAATAAAAATAAACTAATTAAATAAAATAAATAAAATGGCTGAAGTAAGAAAAATTGCTCAAATTTAATATTAGGATAAATAAATAATTTAGCCGTATTCCCCAGCAACGGCGCCAAAAACTTGTTGGGTGCTAAATACCAACACGCAAGTGCACGTATCGCAAACAAGTAGTAAAGTGGACTCGTGAGAGTCGGATGTCGATCCCACAGGGAATACACAAATTACCTAATCCTAAGTACCAAATTCTAACAATTATGATTTTTATCCACCCTACGCAAGTTTGTCAATTTAAATCAATTAATCAATTAAACTAATTAAGAAAACAATAATCACGAGAAAATATCAATACAAAACGGATCTAGGATTTTATCTTCCCCTATGCGATAATTCGTCACCCAATTAAACCTCTATCATGCAAGTTACGATTCCCGATTATTAACCCAAGACACGAAATTACTCATAACCCGCTGTCGCGTGTATTATGAGTCTATTATTCATACACGATTCACTATATGTCTATGCAAACCTAGTATGAATAAAGCATTAAAATAACAAGTCTCGTAAACGGCTACCTAAGGTATTATCTGTATGTCTACGATAATACATGCAATTAACACACTCATCCGGTGAAACCTACTCGAAGGCTCTCCTATCCTTGTTCTAATTATTAAAACAATCTGTCAATCAATTCTAACAATAACATATAGCAACATAAATTAGCTACTTTCATGCGCTAAATAAAATCAAATAGGAGAAATAATCGAAGAATTTAAACTTGCATAATATTAGAAACATAGGTTCGAATCACCACATAGGGTTCCAACAAAATCCTAGATTAAAAAACTTAGCTACTCATGTTCTTAACGAAAAGCATAATTAAAATACGAAAGTTCATAAAAATCTAGAAATAAAAGTAAAGGAAGAACTATGATGAAGATTCGTCAAGTCTTCGTCTTTATTTGCTCCCTTCTCTTGCTCCTAGATTGCGTGTGTAAAAGATAAAAGATAGATCCCTAATTGTGTGTTTTTTGGCCTTTTATTGGGTGTAAAAATATAAGCGGCTGGTTTCCTTGTGTAATTAAACTTCCTTCACTGCGCCACTTCGTGAACCCGGACGGCCGTGTGAGAATTTTACTTGAAATCCGGACGGCCGTCCGGTCTTTAATTCTTCAGAGTTTTGATTTTCTTACTTTTGGACCACTTTTTCTCCGAATTTGCAGTTTTGACCCCAAAAGTTTCCAATTCTTCAATTTGTACCTAAAATACAAATAATAACCATTTTAAGCACCAATTATCGTTAAAACACACCAAAAGCCCCAATTAAAAGGTGCAATTAAGTATAAAAATATACACTTAACAGAGAGAAACATAATACTTTTAACGTTATGACGTAAATCGTTGTTATCGTTATTTTCATGTTCTAAATTCAACCAAACCAAACGAAACCTAGTTTATGTATTAATTATTTCCATCTCTTTCCTCAGGCCAGTTGGCCCATTTGGCCCTATACCAGCTCCGTTTATTATATATGTACGCAGGAAGACAAACAATATTGCCAGATCACCAGAGGCGCAAAATCAAGTACGCATTAGAATACGCAATGTTAGCCTTATTGGACCCCTCGCAGCTAGTAAAGCCGCCTTATTGCAAAGACTTTTCGAGTTGAAACATAAGATGGATTTCCGATTCCGGTCCCACATGATTGAAAGCCTTCCCTTAAATTTCCACAACAGATGGTGGACGAGCAACCCCATTCTCACCTATATCAGCAGATTTAACAGCTGAAGGAGATAATTACTAAAGCCTTCCTCGCCCGGACAGCTCACGACTACCTCGTTCACAGCTCATAACTACCTCTACAAGGCTCAAGACTACCTTTTCAAGGTTCGCCTGAACAAATGATGGCTTGTGTTAAGCGTATATTTTTACACTTAAGTATATCTTTTAATTGCAGTTTTTGGTGTATTTTGTTGATAATTGGTGCTTAAAGGTTTGATTTATTGTGTTTCAGGCACAAATTGAAAAATTAGATAAATTGAGGGTCAAAACTACAATTTATAAGAAAATGTGGACCAAATTGGACAAGTCAACGCCACTGGAACGGTCCATATCTCGAACAGCCATCCAAGAATTACACTTGAAGTCCAGTCGGCCGTCAGAAAAAAGAAAGAGAAAAATAAACCACGGCATTTCTGGCGTTCGTCCGAAATGAAGAACGAATCTCCAGACGGCCGTCCGAACAGGCGAAGTTGCGCAGTAAGGAGTTTCCAATTGTACAAGGAATGCAGTTTCCCCTATTTTTCCCGCCTTATAAAAGGTCATCTCAAGCACAAAGCCAGGAGTCCTCTTTTTACGCAATTTTGAGAACAAAAGAGCAATAACGAAGACGAAGAATTTGAAGACTTCAAGCATAGTTTTTATCTTATATGTATTCTTTTTATTTAGCTTTAAATTTAATCTTGAGTAGCTAAACTCTTTATTTTTACGATTTTATTTTGAACCCTATGTAGGATTTATGAACCATTTTCTATGATTTATTTTTTATGCAAGTATTAATTCCTGATTATTTATTCTACTCGTTTTATTAAGTGCATGAAACTGGCCACTTTATGTGCTTTTCTATTATTGTTAAACGCATGAATTTGAAGATCGGTTCAATAATTAGAAATTGGGTAGAAGAGATTTTGTTGTAATAACTTAGAATATAGTTAATCTCTTAGGTAGCCATTATTGAGTTTTGTGCATTATGTTGTGTTCTAGATTTAATTGTGTAGGAATACAGTAATTCAATCTACAATATTAGAATCGTAATACACGCTAGCATCTCTGATTAGTAATCCGATTTAATAACTTGCATAATTGAAGGAATTGGGGAATTATTAATCACATAGGGGGAAGAATAAAATCCTAGGTTTGTTTACTTTGATAAATCTTCGTGTTTAATTGCTTTCTTGCTCTTGCCTGTTTAATATAGTTAAACCAATCTTCTCTCGACCGTGTAGGGTGGACTTGATCACAATCAGTAGAATTTAGCGATTAGAATTAGATATTCTAATATTCTCTGTGGGATCGATATTCGGACTTAGTTGTCCACTATATTACGTGTTCGATACGTGCACTTGCGTGTAGGTAAAATCACCAACAAGTTTTTGGCGCCGTTGTGGGGGAATATTTTAATTATCTATTTTATTCTAACTCTAAATTTGAACAATTTTCACGATTCACTCAAAATTTTGATTTTTTATCCAAAGAAGCAAGTGAGGCTAGGGCCAAAGAAGCGAGCGCTAGGGCAAAAGAAGCGAATACTAGGGCCAAGCGAAAGAAGTCGGTCCATGGTCGTGTGCTAATCCATGATGTTTATTTTCTCTCGAAATAAACATCTATGTATTTTCTTTTACGTAGATTAATAAATTTGCCTCATTTTTTTCGTTGGATTGATTATTAATGTCTATTTATTTTTCTCTATCTAGGTTTCTATCATTTCTATTGCATCAACTATCACTTAAGTCAATTTTGATCGTGAATATGTTGTTATTTGGTGAGAACTTGTAATGCATTCACACTTGTAAGCATATTCGGTGAAACTATTTATTGTTATAAGTTATAACAGTAAAATCATATGAGGAAAAACAATGTAATCGAATTTAAAAATTTACAAAATATTATTTTTATTTTGGAGGCTAAAGTGATACGGATTTAAGAGGGGCTCAACATTCTCTCCGTATTCTCGGTGTGGATTTTATATTAGATGCGTTTTAAATCGAAGTTGGAAATTGCAATGATTTTTTTTGTCAGAATTGGAAATTTTGGTTAAAATCGGAGTGTCCTATATATTCCAATATTCGGAATTGTCCCGCAAGTGATGGCCTAATGGTTGGAGCAAGTGAGCATGTGTCAATCCACCCAGGTTCTAACCCCCTTGTTAATGGTCGCTAAGTCAAGCTTGTCACACATGGTTAGCTCAGTGTGGTTTACGTCTCTCGTATGTTTTAGAATGGAATATTCCATCCAATAAATAAAAGAATATGTTAAAGTTAACTAAATTATAGAACGAAGCATTGTATTGAAATAGATTGTAGAGTTGAAGAATGATAATGACACAATTGGAACATGAGGGACTAAAGTAAAGCTAGATACTAAGATGAAGGAGTGTTAGTGAGATTTGGCCTATATTAAAATTCATATTATGTTACATGGTCATTTTCTTTCTCGAATAAATTTTACGTTGGTTTGTAAAAATGTCTACCTATTTTATAACAGTGAAAAAAAATTCATCTTATATATAAGATGCAATTAAGAATTAATATATATAAAAAAATTCTATGTCTAGGGGCTTGTGTTACATAATTCGATGACATGGATTCTGGCTACATAACTCGGATCTTGGATTGTGGACTTTCATGATTCATAACCTAGAACTATTATTTGGCCTTTTTTTTTGCTTTGCTATTGATCGGAACTCGTTTTTGGGTTGATGACGTGTGCCTGATGTCAGCTTCCAGCTAGGAGTCTTGATCGGTCTTCGTTCCTGCAACACCGGAGGGGTTTCCCGATGTAGAAGCTCCGAGGATCAAGTCAGTTTTTATTCAAAGATAATTGATTGTAATATGTAAGAGAGAGTATAGAAAATGACGGTTTGAGTGACTCCGTCTTTATGATACTTGGCTGTCAAGAAATAAGAAAACTTGCCATAATTCCTCTTCTTTGGGCGTGCTAGCTAAGACTTTGGGCCGAGTATATGGGTCTCAACTCGAATTAATACATATGGGTCGGTCACAAGGCCTAATAGAAGTAGAAAAATCCAATCGAGAATCCAATAAATTTGGTTCGGATCAACTATTTATTATTTCTTGTATGTTTTACGATTATAACTACTTAAAAGGGGAGAACATAGCTTCTACTTGGAATTGTTGAGAACTACATGTTTTAGGATAAATTCTATTTTCTTCCATTATACTATGGAGCGACAGTATCGGTTACCCGTACCGATGTGGCCATTAACATTTGTTTTCACACGGTTGGCCAAATCGTTATGTCAAACCTCCGAAATTACAAAAAACGCATACCTCCTAGTTGAAACAATTATTGTTGGCATTGATTGTTCTCAACAGTATAATGTAGTATCAACCCCAACCCCCTTCATGGTCATGTACTCTTATATACCAAGCCTACATATGTATGAGACGCCAAAAGTAGTGGAACTTAGCTTCATCCAAGTATAAGTGTAATTACTCTTCCCCGTCAAAAATTCGAACAAAATTATTTCAAATGCGTAAACATCACTCTTTATAATGTAGTCAAGATTTATAAAGAGCGATCAGTTCTTCATAAACTCATAAACCAATAACCTCTCATCCATCCCTCTCTTCACAATAACCGACCAACCTAACCAAATGCGTGTGATGAAATGAGACTGGTATAATTTCGAATCAAATGCATTCTCTTCAATTCTCTTGATATTTCTTCATTTTCGGACCCAACTCTCTTCTCTTAATAACGATTTCATGGCCCTTAGGTAGTTTCTCTGTGTGGATGACCCCAAACACCCAATTTTAACTATTGTTTTCTTTTTGCTATACCTATATTTTAAAAATGATTTAATTTTATCCAATCTTATTTAATCAATAAGAATGAAAATAATGAGATGCTTTAATATTAAACAACAAAATTAGGCTTTTATATTCAAGAATTGCCTAGAAGACAAAGGAACATGCCTATAAGCGTGGTACTAGACTATGTTGTACTGGTGATCATGAACAGAGAATTGAGGAATGATAAAGATAAGCGAAGGACAAAAGATGTTGGTGTTTTTGTAATTTTGGAACCTTGATCAAATGGTCTCAATAGTCTGAAAATCAACCTCAAGGATGCATGCATATTGGGAAAATTTTACAACCGCATGGAGGGTAAAATGATGCCATCCAGAGTAAAAGGGGAAGGGCGTTACTTAAAATGATCCTACCATTTACGTAAGTGTAAAATGTGTTACCCTTTAGTAATTATTTAGCATCCTATCAGAACACCCATGAAATAGTGTAAAGAATTCTCCCAACTCGCAAGTGTTGTATCAAAAGTATGATTTTTATTATTAAAATAGATAGAATAATTCTCTTTACTATCAAGCCAGCTGAAGTTTGGAGATCGAAATATAATTATCTTACCAATTTTTATTAAATTCAAATTATCATTATTTTCATTGTTATTTATTGAATAAGACTGGGTACATATTTTATAATATGTAGGTATACAAGATTGTTTAATTTGCAAATTGTTGAGTGTAGATTTTACACTCAATTTATACTTTCTGACGAGAATTTTTGTGGAGTATTTATCGATATAATGGTTCTTAATGATTGTTTATTGTATTTAATTTGAAGATTCGGAATGTTGGAGAATGAAACGATCAAAACCAGGTCAAAACCGAGGAAACATGAAAGAAAACATGTTCGGAGGTTGAAAATTGGCCTGAGACAGTCATGTGAGATCTGGCCTATTTTTGACATGGCCGTGTGAAATGTTGAATTTTGGCAGAAAGTTTAAAAATTTGTGACGATCGTGTGAGATTTGTTCTGATCTCACATGGTCGTGTGAAGACACGCGGAAAAGCATTTTTGAGTTTTAATTGCACAAGGAAATCCTGATCTTCTACCAAATTGGAGCACCAATTTAAGGGCAAATACAAGCACGAATATGACTTTTACACAATCTTAGAGCAAGAAGAGCGAGAGAATGGAGAATCGAAAACGAATACCTGACAAATATTCATCATAGTTCTTCCTTTATTTCTCTTTTCTGAATCTATGTATGTTATTATTTTTATGATTTTTTCGCTTAAGAATATGAGTAGCTAAACCTTTTAATCTAGTATTTTGTTTGAACCCTATGTGGTAATTTTGAACCTATTTTTCTAATAGTATGCAAGTTTAATTCCCTAATTGTTTCTTCTATATGATCTTATTTAGTGCATGCATCTAGCTAATTTATGTTACTATGTGTTATTGTTAAAATTGAATCGACAGATCGTTTTAATAATTAGAACAAGGATAGAAGAGCCTTCGAGTAGTCATCACTGGATTACTGTGTTAATTGCATTTGGTATTGTAAACATACATATATCACCTTAGGTAGCCGTTTATGAAACTTGTTAGTTAATGTTTTATTCGTAATTGGTTTGCATAGACATATAGTTAATTGTTTATGAATAATATACTTATAATACACGCAACAGTGAGTTAAGAGTAATTTAGCGTCTCGAGTTAACGATCAAGAGTTTAATTTGCATAATAGAGGTTTAATTGAGTGAAGAATTATCGCATAGAGGGGCGATAGAATCTTAGGTTCTTTTTTAATAAATATTTTCTTGTGTTTATTTGCTTTCTTAGCTAGTCTAATAATTTAGATCGTAAAATCTTGACAAACTTGCGTAGGCTGGATAAAAATCATTGTTGTTAGAATTAGGTAATTAAGATTAGGTAATTTAAGTATTCCATGTGGCATTGACATATATCCGACTCTCTCGAATCAACTTTTAATAGTTGTTTGCGATACATGCACTTGCTTGTTACGATACATGCACTTGCTTGTTACTATTTATACCAAGACAAATGCACTATAAAATAAATTTTGATTCGAGATGGTTTAATATGTTGCAAACATACATGTCTAAAAATTAACGGTATATTACAGTTTTACATCAATACAAATGATCAAGATACGCACACATACACGACATATAATATATATATACATAAAAGATATGTAAATATATGTATATATATAATCATTTGAACTTGGGTGCAGGTCGCATGTCTGCGATTCCGATCCCACGACGAGTAGTGGGGAAGATGATGAAAAGAAAGCTGAAGAAAATGCCAGCTGCCAATGGCAAATTCATGACAAGTTCATCCAAATTCACACCTCCGAGAGGAAAGAAACAGTTTCGTACATCACTGTAGCAAAATGAAAACACCAAGAACACAAACAAAGAAACAAACGCATGAACAAAGTCGATCATACTTATGCTAAACCTCGACAAACATTCTGTACTAGCACTTTTATCTTCTTCTTCTTCCAACTGATCCACCATCGTTTTGTCGTCTCTCGTAGTATTGTCCTGATTCAAAATGTAGAAATCCTTAAGTAGCAACAAATTCTTATCTGTGATTTAAACAAAAAAGAAATACTTATACAAAGATAATTTTATTGAATTAAAAATAAATATTGCGGGTTACAAACTCTAATTTAATCATCTGATTCTTCTCTCATGAACAATATATGGTTGACTTTGAAAGTTCGTAGTCGGGTCGTTGACTTGATCTTCTCCGGATTTGATTTTGAATTTGAATAACGTTTTCCGAGGGTCTTGCGACTTGAATCTCGGATCGAAAGCAGAACTTTGACGAATTTTGATTTGAAGATGTTGGAGTTCTTGATGGATTTCGCCCTTTAATCTTCCTTCAATCCTGATTCGCTTTAACGTCTTGATTTGATGAAGAACACCTCCAATTTGATGAAGAACGCCTTTAATTTGATGAAGATGACTTGAATTAGATGACTTCAAAATTGTAGAGAAAATTTTCTCCTAGAGTTTTTCTTCTTCTTGAGTTCTTTTTTGAATTGTGTAGAGAGGGTCTCTATTTATAGTAGTAGAATAAGAGTCCTAGATAAACCTTCTTTAATGATGTGGCACGATTTGATTGGCTCTTTTTAAATTGGTATTTATCTCTTATAACTTGGAAGAGAGGAAATCATCCTATCGCCGAATAATTAATTGATAATTATCTCTTATAACCTGGAAGAGAAGAAAAAATCCTATTGGCGAAAGATTAATTAATATTTATCTCCATGACTTATTTTACAAGATACCATCAGCGTCGTCCGTAGTGCCCGACTTGTACTTCAACGTGCAGTCGAACTCCACCAAAAATTCTTGCCATTGAGCTTGGTTCGGGGACAACTTTGTTCGAACTTGGAAGTAACTCGTTGCAACTAATTGGTTAAAACAATAGTTACAATATTTATTATTTTCAAATTAATAACAAATTATGTGTATTTAATAATGTATTTTTAAATAATCCTCCATAACTGAAGAAAAAAAAAAAAAAAAAAAACTGATCTTTTAACTACCGGTAGTAAAATTGTTTTGCACCAAATTAAATCGATATGATGGTAGAAAATTTACTGGCAACATTAGGAAATCCACACTGCTAATTCAACGTCTTATATTCTACCTAAACTCGTAAATGTTATTTCTGGATTTTTGTCTTATTTTTCGATTTTTTTCTTATTCTATTGTTACACCTGGCTGATAAATTCAATATAAAATCAAATGCGATGAAATTTGTCAGCTGCAATATATATGTTAGTTATCTAAAATGCACATTTTATTAGGCGAGAGAGATAATTAAAAGATAATTGCAAATGCTACCTCAATAGATAATCGAATGATTCAGCAGCTATTGTCATTGTCAATGTGGATTGTGAGAACAATGGTAACAACATATGTGAAGATTGAGAAAGACAAAGGGGATCGATACCCCGTATCTCCAATATTTTTGTTTTAAGTTTCTAAATTTCATCTTTTCGGCAAAGATTTGATCAGTACATAAAACCCAACCCCCCGCGCGCATAGTAGTCAATACATACAAAATTCAATTCAACTATTTCATAAGGAAAAGGGGGCCGAACATTGCGAAAAGTTCAAGCAATGGGTGGTTATAGTTTATTTCAATTTTAATAGAAACTTCATTGTTAATAATTTCGTGGCTCAAATTGTTTTTTTATAATAATAATTTCTCAATGACTTTTCATGCTGATTGACATAATTCATTAGAACTTTAGGAGCATTATTTGTTTTTTCAGCATCAGTGGATGTCTGTATATATAGAATTATAACTGTATGTTAAAATTCTTATGCTATATTGTTTAAGTGGAGTTGTAATGTTTGTGCAGCTGTTTAGATGGATGCTGTCGTTTATTTAGTGGATGCGTATGACAAGGAAAGATTTGCAGAGTCGAAGAAAGAGCTCGACGCTCTTCTCTACGACGACTCGTTGGCTAACGTTCCGTTCTTGATATTGGGCAACAAGATAGATATTCCGTATGCTGCATCCGAAGAGGAGCTTTCGTACCACTTGGGTTTGATGGGCATCACTTCTGGCAAGGGTAAGGTTAACATTTCCGACTCAAATGTACGTCCGATTGAGGTTTTCATGTGCAGCATCGTTCGCAAGATGGGTTATGGAGATGGCTTCAAATGGGTCTCTCAGTTTATCAAGTAGAAGGCATCCATCCCATCCCATAAATCCGTTTTAATGATGTTGTTTTTATTTTTTTCTTTAAAGATTTACAATTCGGTTTGTCGTTGTTGTTTGTTTTGAAATGATTAAATTTTGCTTTGTCCGATTCTCGATTATTAGACGTTTGTTGATCGTTGTGCGTCTGAAAACATGATTAATTTTCTATGTTTACTAAAATCTGTTGGGTTAAGCGTGTACTAGAATATTAGTTATTGAGACTCAATTGTCCTTGATTTGTTTTGTATTTTCTTCTAGTAGAGAACACTACTTGGAATGAATCAATTGTCCAAATAGCACTGATAGGTATATTTATTCTTTACATTGCAATTAAATGGAATATACGTTGTTTTCTTTGTGAATGATTTTGAGTTCGGGGGTGTTTATTGCAGGCGGATTTTAGTTGTTGCAGGTGAAAATATTCTTTATTTTGGCCAAAAAAATCAGACTCTCTCTCCTTTCTTCTCTTTTTACACCAACTTCATGCACTTATATCTAGCCGAATTCAATGTATTGAGTTCGGCTAGATCTAGTCGAACTCAAGGTTTTTTTTTATTTGTTTTTTTTTTCCTTATATTCGAAATATTAAAAAAACTAAAGTAATGAGTTCGACCAAAACAAGTTGAACTCAAGGAGTGGAGTTCGGCATTATTCTGTTGAGCTCATGCACTTCTTAGGAATTACTTGTTTGGCTATGGCATATGTTCTTGCTTTCTCATATTTGCACATTACTCGACTTTGTACCCGATTTTATCACAGTTAGGTTCCGAATATGGAAATATGCTAGAAATAAAAGTTGTAGCCCATCAAGTATTGTTTTGGATGCTGCTAGAATCAATCCATATAGAGTCCGTATGTTAAAGTTACGATGGTTACATCTAACACTGTCAAAGCTGAAGTATGAAAGTTCAACACATTCTTGTTGAACTCAGTTGGTTGTAGTTCAACCCATGGATGTTGAACTCAATATTTCAAAAATAATAGATTAATTTGAAAAAAATAAGAAAAAAATATTTGTTTTAGGAAAATATTCGGGACAACAATATATACAAATAGAAATTGAATTAGTCCACAAATAACCCACTTAGAATCGTTTTTTTTTTTAAATAAAAAAATAATAGTGATTTTTTTTTGGAAAATGGATAATTATTATTATCTGATTAAGTCGAATAAAAAATTAATCCGTCAATAATAATACAAACATTATCACTTACAATCCGAAAACAAATTATACTGTACTCCAAACATAATTCAACATTGTCACTTACAATCCGAAAATAACATAAAATTCGTCCATAAGTAATACAAACTTTGTCACTTACAATCCGGAAACAAATTATACATTACTCTACACATAAACCAAACACTGTCTCTGACAATCCAAAAACAAATTATACACTACTACAAACATAATCCAAACATAGTAACTTATAATCCGAAAATAACTTAAACATTCGTCCATAAATAATACAAACATTGTCACTTAGAATCCGAAAACAAATTATACATTAGTCCAAACAGAAGCCAAACATGTCACTTACAATTCGAAAATAAACTATACATTAGTCCAAAAATAAATATTACTACTTCATAACTCATAAATTGCACTTGGTCCGGCAACTCTCTAGAATAGTCGAAGCCATATTTGTAATCGACATTCATATATTTTCCGTAACGGCAGTAAATTTTGATCGCAATAATGGCACGACTGAGGTTGGATAGACTGAAGAGGGCACTTATTCGGTAATTGAAAGAACATGAATTGAGAATTATGTAAAGATGTCGGGATAATAGTAAATATTGCGCCATTAGCAATGAGAGGTAAATAAGTTACAAAGCTCGAACATCTCAATACTATAATCAACATTTATGTTATCATGAAAACCAGCCTGTATGATAATTGAGAGATAATTGAAACTGCTGTCAATATCGTTTGAGCGTTCTTATTTCGTAGCTCAGATGGTAGAGCGCTCCCTTAGCATGCGAGAGGTATCGGGGATCGATACCCCTGTTGGGTTTCTGGCACGCATACGCAGCGGAAAACAAAAATTTATGTGATTTAAACGACTTTAAAACACATATAGAACATGCCCGACAAATTAAATCAATTAATTGCGTACCTTTGCGCTTCCAGCGAAATTAAAAACAACATACATGCTAAATAATTTAACCGAATTTAAATCAATTAACATGCTCGCGTTTAAACCAATTAACATGCTTGCAAAGATTAAAACGATTACATATAATCACATAAAATCATACGATAGCAAACATGAAATCATAGTTTAAACATAAACGAATCGAAACTAGGGTTTCGTGTATTTACCTCTTGAAGCGTGAGGTAGGAGCGTTTAGCAAGTCGAGATTGCTACGGAAACCAATCCGTACAATCGGGGCAGCAGCGGTGCAGCGGCAGCAGCAGCAGATCGGCCCACGGCGGCGCGTGAGGTACACGCGCGGTCTTCCGGGGCGGCGCGTGGGGTAGCGTGCGGCTTCGGCTCGTGCGCTGCTCTTCGATTCCTCGATCTTCGATCTTCCTCCTCTCGGATTTCACCTCGTATACTTCGATCTACTAAAACGTGGCACTAGACACGAAGTAGTTAGAATTAACGGAAGAAAAAGAAAGAAGAAAAGACTACCGAAAAGGATCGGCCAATTGATGGCCGATTCCGGTCACGGCGGAGCAACGGCGGCGCGGTGGTGGCCGATGGGAGAGAGGCCGAGAGAGAGAGAGTGTAGCGGCTAGGGTTAGGGTTTTAGTTGTGTGTGTGTGCAAGACCTATAAATCAAGTATTTATATGTCTTGCATAAAACCCTAGCGGGCTTAAGTTGGACCGGGCCCAACAGCTTAAGTCCGTTAGTATCTTTACTTGCGCGTCTCTCTTAATTCAATGACCGAAAAATTGCAACGATTACATTTTCGGATTCATTATAACTTCCTCGTCATTACGAGTGCCATCTCTCATTTTCCAACTTTCCAAAAGTGGAAACCCTAGTTCAGTGCACTTTCTAAATTTGGAAACTTCCCGATTTAGAAAGTTCACTAATACGTTCGCCTATTCTTTTCCTTTTCTTATTCTCATTCATAATTCCAAATTACGAATGTTGGACTCAATCATATTGACTTCCAATCATGCAAAGATAAACTATTTTATCTCTGACCGTTTATTCAAAGATCTCATGTGCACGAGCAGTGTGACCCTCGATGGTTCAGGTGTAAGCTAGCCGTGGGCCCACAACCCTTTGTGGTCAAAACTCGTCCCCTTCGAGTTACGATTAAGATGAAGCTCGTTTCACCTTAATCACCCAACGAATCAAGATTGGCGTCTAGCAACTACGCGTCATGATTCCCTAGATACAAATGAAGTGCCTGCAAGAACCTTCAGATATAGTTAACGTACAGTACGGTCCCTTCGATACATATGTCCCGATCGAACTAGAGGCATTGGTTCATCGAGACATCTTTATCTGTTCGATGACGGTGCGATCGTTCTAAGTGTTGTAATCCTTACGTGCATGACTTAGAGAATCGAATTCTCTAATCATCACTTAATCAGCTCTGGCCAGAGACTTAGAATGATTACAAACTATCAGAACACACAGGACATCCAAGACTATTCTAGCGATCGAATCCCCGACTACAATGCACAGACCTCCCACTAGATTTCGGACTGCACGAACACTGGCCCTTGGGATGGTCCTCGGTGGAACTCAGGGACAGGTCACGATACAGCTGGTCCTCTAGTGAAGTCACGGTGATGTCTAGGTCATAAGGACTAATGGTGTACAACTATACCATAGATATCTCTACTCGATTATTGGGAACCACTTAGAGATTTCTAGGGTGAGGGAGTTCAGTGAACTCGTCAACTTACGAGCACCCACTTATGCATGCCGATATCACAATACCGTTTACTGATGAGATGCAGTACACATACACTAAGTGCTAGTCTTAATGGGAAAGGCCGATATCCTCATTAGTGGCGTAACCCTTCGACTATGAACACGTTTGACAGTTATAATACTTAAGTAAATATCTCACGATCCTAACGATCAATTACTAGTACTTGTAATAACTGTAAGGACTATATCTATGCTTGTGACAAAGGGACAAAGATATAGAATGCCAAGGTGTTTTATCATTAATACGAATAAAGGTTCGTTCATTACAATAATAAATACGAAAGACCACAGCCACATGTTGGCTTGTTGGTCACCTACTCTAACAATCTCCCACTTGACCTAAATCCAACTACCCATGAATCGCAATCCCATCGACTCTCGATGTTTCTCATGGACCGATCTCGGTAAAGGCTTCGTGAAGGGGTCTGCAACGTTCTCTTCCGAGGTGACTCGTTCAACCTTGACTTCACCTCTATCAATGATCTTCGTATCCCATCGAGTCTTCGGGATACCCCACAAAATAGCACAAGTCGGATTTACTATCCAACTTATCTCCCACTAATCGCTTCACATAAGCGGGACAACCCCATATCCTAATATGTTTGTAATTGGGTTTCCGGGAATGCCAAAGTTCATAAGGTGTGGATTTAACTGCTTTGGTGTTAACTCTATTCAGCAAATACGCGGCAGTACGAAGTGCATGACCCCACAAGTATGCCGGTAAGTTTGTGAACCCCATCATTGATCGAACCATATCTAATAAAGTTCGATTCCGACGTTCGGACACTCCATTAAGTTGAGGAGTTCCCGGTGGAGTCCATTGGAATTGTATCCCATTCTCTTTTAGATAGTCAATGAACTCGATGCTCAAGTATTCTCCACCACGATCGGATCGTAGCTTCTTAATACTTCGTCCGAGTTGCTTTTCCACTTCGCGTCTAAAATCTTTGAACTTTTCAAATGTTTCAGACTTGTACTTCATCAAGTACACATACCCATACCTAGAATAATCGTCGGTAAAGGTAGCGAAGTAGTTATATCCACCCTTCGCACTAACACTTAGTGGACCACATACGTCTGTATGGATCAAATCCAAAAGACCCTCGGCTCGTTCCATTTTCCCTTTGTAGGGTGACTTGGTCATTTTCCCTTTAAGGCAGGATTCACAAGTTTGTAGTGATTTCACGTCCTCCAAAGAGAACAATCCTTCACTGACAAAATCGTTCATCCTTCTTAAAGAGACATGACCTAATCTAGCGTGCAAAAGTTGTGCGGGGTTTTGATCTATCTCCTTACGTTTTGCTGATATAACATTAATAGGTATTTCATTTGGATTTAGTTCATACAAGTTGTTTAATAGTCGTCCTTTGCAAATTAAATTCTCATTCTTTTGTATAATGCAAATCGAATTTCCAAAAACAAAAGTAAAACCTTCAATATCTAATACAGGAATAGAAATAAGGTTTCTAATGAGCGACGGAACAAATAAACAATCGTTCAAAACAATAGGAAAACTAGAATCCAAAACATTTAAGTAAATTGTGCCAATGGCTTCAGCACCAACTCTTGCTCCATTCCCCATCCTTAGGTAGGTCTCACCCGCTCTAAGTCTTCGACTTCTTGTCATTAGCTGCAAATCATTGCACAAATGTGAGCCACAGCCCGTATCCAATACCCAAGAAGAAGAGTTAATAGACAAATTTACGTCAATGAAATACGTACCCTTTTCAGAACTTTTCTGCTTTAGGTAAGCCTTGCAGTTGCGGCGCCAATGTCCTTTCTTTCCACAGTGATGGCAAGCATCATCATCTTGCTTACCAACCTTTGCTTTGGGGCCCCCACTACCTTCACCCACTTCGAACTTGCTGTTTGGGAAGGGAACTCTTTCCTTTCTCTTCTTTTGGAAAGAACTCTTCTTTCCAGAAGTAGCAGCAATGAGAACAGACTTCTCTTTCTTAATGGTGGACTCGAAGCTGACCAACATGTTCATTAACTCATCCAAGGGAGGATCTAGTTTGTTCATGTTGAAGTTCACTATGAACGATTCATAGGAACTAGGAAGAGACAACAGGATCAAATCCAACGAGAGCTCGGCCGGGAGGGTGACATCAAGATTCACTAGCTTTTCAAGGAGAGTGATCATTTTGAGACAATGCTCGTGGACCGAAGTCCCTTCGCGCAGTCTCGCTGTGATCAACTCCTTTGTAGCAGCGTACCTCGATGCCCTAATATTCTCACTATACATGCTATCGAGATGAGCCTTTATATCGAAAGCATGCAAGTGAGACTCATATTTCCTCGCAAGCGCGGGCTCCATGGCGGCTATCATATAACACCTAGCATGAGTGTCATCTTTCTTCCAAACTTCATAAGTTTCCTTTTCAGCATCAGTCGCTGTGGCAGGTATAGTGGCGGGAAGCCTCTCGTTCAAAACATAGAGACGCCCCTCAACAGTTAGCACAAGCTTAAGACTACGCAACCAATCTAGGTAATTAGGGCCATTGAGTTTATTGTCGAGGATTGACATTATGGGATTCTTAGACATGATTATCTGAGACATATAGAGAAGAGGATTATTAGAGATTCGCGTTAAATGATTGTTACAATTAAATGTTTGGACTTATGTTATTTAATTGTTCTCCCACTAATTTTATCGAGTTCCACTTCCCTCTAGTAGACAAACGAGAAAACTGATTTTTCTTAATGGGCTTTAGGTCCAATAGACAAATATAACCCGTAGTTAATCTAGCCCGATTATATTTGCCCAAAGGTAGATCACAATCAATCATATCCACAATATGAACCTAAATAAAATTTTCCTCACACTTGATAATGACCTAAGTTAATCTCGCGAATATCAAAATCGTCGTGTGTCAAGTCTAACCTACCAATTAAAGATGCTCATAGAACTTGATTATGCCAAACTAATGCAGTCCCTAGTTAATCTAGCCGACCACGTTAATTCAACATAACCCTTTTCTATGGCTACCTTCATCAATATGTCAATTGAATTACAGCTTACTCTACCATAGCACTCCCCGCTAACACGGCTTACTGCACTACAGTAGAGGGCTACACATAATCCAACCGTTGGCAGAAGGAAAGAAATAACTCAACAGATTGGGTCATTCTTTATAGCTTGAAATGATTCTCAATTAAATTAAGAATGAGGGGTTTTATTAAAAGTTTTATCTCATCAGAAGGTTCGGATTGGTCTATGTGATTCCTACATCTATGTTCTCTAAAGGTATATGGAAACGCATATTGTCCTAAGAGGAACATACGACCTAACTATATAATTAATTACATTAATTAATTATCGGGTTTTTCAAAATAATTATAGAACCTCAACTAGCATAAATCATTCAAATAATGTTGAGGTACTATTAATTAAGTTGAAATATAATCAATATTATATATGTGTTCTATTAATTGAAATCAATTTAACAATTTAAATTAATTAATTAATCTAACACCTATTTACTAAAATAGATGATTGTCGATCCAATTATCTAATTGGGATTAATTGAAAATAATTTTCCAAAAATTAAAATCAATTTGTTTTAAGTTTAATTTTAGAAATCTGAAATAAATTTTTTTTTTTTTTTTTTTTTTTTTTTTTTTTTTTTTTTTCAGTGAACCGGTTCGGCCGACCGGTCTGACCGGTTCGGACCGAAACGGTCCGGTTCTGTCCGGTCCAGCTGACCCAAATCAGTGGGCCGGGTCAGTCGGACCGGGAACCGGTCTGACCGACCCGAATCCACGTGGATTCGGTCAACTAAATCGCACACAACCATCGAACCGGCCGGTTCGACCGGTTCGATCCGAACAATTAAAAACCGACGTTTTAAAAACAATTTCAGATCCGATTTTCCAATTTTAAACAATTTTAAAGCTGGAAAAATTCTAAACAATATTTCAAAAATATTTTAAACTTACGAAAACTCCCAATTACATAATACAACATTCACTACTTTAATAAATCGATCATGCATAAAATCATAGCATATTATACGACGCAATTAATTACGCAACGAGCTCTGATACCACTGTTGGGTTTCGGGCACGCATACGCAGCGGAAAACAAAAATTTATGTGATTTAAACGACTTTAAAACACATATAGAACATGCCCGACAAATTAAATCAATTAATTGCGTACCTTTGCGCTTCCAGCGAAATTAAAAACAACATACATGCTAAATAATTTAACCGAATTTAAATCAATTAACATGCTCGCGTTTAAACCAATTAACATGCTTGCAAAGATTAAACGATTACATATAATCACATAAAATCATACGATAGCAAACATGAAATCATAGTTTAAACATAAACGAATCGAAACTAGGGTTTCGTGTATTTACCTCTTGAAGCGTGAGGTATGAGCGTTTAGCAAGTCGAGATTGCTACGGAAACCAATCCGTACAATCGGGGAAGCAGCGCTGCAGCGGCAGCAGCAGGAGATCGGCCCACGGCGGCGCGTGAGGTACACGCGCGGTCTTCCGGGGCGGCGCGTGGGGTAGCGTGCGGCTTCGGCTCGTGCGCTGCTCTTCGATTCCTCGATCTTCGATCTTCCTCCTCTCGGATTTCACCTCGTATACTTCGATCTACTAAAACGTGGCACTAGACACGAAGTAGTTAGAATTAACGGAAGAAAAAGAAAGAAGAAAAGAGTACCGAAAAGGATCGGCCAATTGATGGCCGATTCCGGTCACGGCGGAGCAACGGCGGCGCGGTGGTGGCCGATGGGAGAGAGGCCGAGAGAGAGAGAGTGTAGCGGCTAGGGTTAGGGTTTTAGTTGTGTGTGTGTGCAAGACCTATAAATCAAGTATTTATATGTCTTGCATAAAACCCTAGCGGGCTTAAGTTGGACCGGGCCCAACAGCTTAAGTCCGTTAGTATCTTTACTTGCTCGACTCTCTTAATTCAATGACCGAAAAATTGCAACGATTACATTTTCGGATTCATTATAACTTCCTCGTCATTACGAGTGCCATCTCTCATTTTCCAACTTTCCAAAAGTGGAAACCCTAGTTCAGTGCACTTTCTAAATTTGGAAACTTCCCGATTTAGAAAGTTCACTAATACGTTCGCCTATTCTTTTCCTTTTCTTATTCTCATTCATAATTCCAAATTACGAATGTTGGACTCAATCATATTGACTTCCAATCATGCAAAGATAAACTATTTTATCTCTGACCGTTTATTCAAAGATCTCATGTGCACGAGCAGTGTGACCCTCGATGGTTCAGGTGTATGCTAGCCGTGGGCCCACAACCCTTTGTGGTCAAAACTCGTCCCCTTCGAGTTACGATTAAGATGAAGCTCGTTTCACCTTAATCACCCAACGAATCAAGATTGGCGTCTAGCAACTACGCGTCATGATTCCCTAGATACAAATGAAGTGCCTGCAAGAACCTTCAGATATAGTTAACGTACAGTACGGTCCCTTCGATTCATATGTCCCGATCGAACTAGAGGCATTGGTTCATCGAGACCTCTTTATCTGTTCGATGACGGTGCGATCGTTCTAAGTGTTGTAATCCTTACGTGCATGACTTAGAGAATCGAATTCTCTAATCATCACTTAATCAGCTCTGGCCAGAGACTTAGAATGATTACAAACTATCAGAACACACAGGACATCCAAGACTATTCTAGCGATCGAATCCCCGACTACAATGCACAGACCTCCCACTAGATTTCGGACTGCACGAACACTGGCCCTTGGGATGGTCCTCGGTGGAACTCAGGGACAGGTCACGATACAGCTGGTCCTCTAGTGAAGTCACGGTGATGTCTAGGTCATAAGTACTAATGGTGTACAACTATACCATAGATATCTCTACTCGATTATTGGGAACCACTTAGAGATTTCTAGGGTGAGGGAGTTCAGTGAACTCGTCAACTTACGAGCACCCACTTATGCATGCCGATATCACAATACCGTTTACTGATGAGATGCAGTACACATACACTAAGTGCTAGTCTTAATGGGAAAGGCCGATATCCTCATTAGTGGCGTAACCCTTCGACTAGGAACACGTTTGACAGTTATAATACTTAAGTAAATATCTCACGATCCTAACGATCAATTACTAGTACTTGTAATAACTGTAAGGACTATATCTATGCTTGTGACAAAGGGACAAAGATATAGAATGCCAAGGTGTTTTATCATTAATACGAATAAAGGTTCGTTCATTACAATAATAAATACGAAAGACCACAGCCACATGTTGGCTTGTTGGTCACCTACTCTAACAACCCCGCATCTCCATTTTTTTTTATTTTAAGTTTCTAAATTTCATCTTTTCGGTGAAGATTTGACCAGTACATAAAACCCAAACCCCCGCGCACGTAATAGTCGATACATACATTAAGATTCAATTCAACTATTTGTCTACGTATGGATATAATCATTTTGTCTTTGAGTAAAATGATTTTTTACAGCTAATTAACATTTGAATTTTTTATTTTATTTTAACCCTGTCAAAAAATGATGATAACTTAAAATCTTAAAAAAAAACAAAAAAATAAATGGGAATAATTAATAAGAAAAAATAAATGAAAATATTATATATAAAAGTAAGAAGCGCTAAGGGAACCTAAGAAACCCTAATGACATATTTTTCATTTTTTAATATTAATTATTAGTATTTTTGCATCTCGTATTTTCCGGCTTTTTTCCTCTAATGACCTTCATAGCATATCAGATTTGCAAATCCGCTAGCAAAATTCTAATCCGTTGAGATAGTATATTTTTTACTCTCTCTCCCCCTCTCTCTCTCTGATACACACCTATGTGGATTATTTTAATAAAATTAAAATTCTAATGTGGCACCGCTCTCTCGATTACTCTGATTATATGTAATCTCAGCGGAAGACTTTTAAAAAAAAATGATTTTTGTGGATATAAATTTACGTAAATATTTTTTCTTTTTAAATCAGAGGGAGAGAGGTCACACTATACTAAAACCTAATCAACCAATTAACACAGATACATGCTACATGGAAGACATAGAAAATAACTAGGGATGATGGACTTAATGAAAGTTCGGGCAGACTTAGTGCAGAAACTTTAAAAATTAATTCCTCTTAAACTACTCATGAAAATGACCCAAAAATAATACTATACCATCTCACATGGGTCTAGATCACTTATTTAAATCAGTTTTAAAAGATGCTTGGCCATGTGGGAGAAATAAATAAAATGGCACAGTCACTCAGTTTAAAATCCATAACAGCGGAGGGAGTTTTGAAAATTCGTAATAAATTCCTCACTTACCCAAAAACTACCATGTTTTGCCTCAAGGCAGAAAAATGAGTTAAAAACATTTTCCAGGTGGAAACAAGGCATTTGAGTGGGTAAAACTTCAGTTACACCAGAAAACACCCGAATGACCCTGTTTCAGTGCAGTGGTGAGAAATAATTCATAACTAACTAAATATTTATCCAAATCATGCAAAAGACCTATAAAACTGATTACAACAGAGTTATTTAGAGACTCCTAAAATTTCATGATTTTCTAAGCAGATCACCTATATGAAAATATTTTTCAAACATCGAGACAAAACACGAAGAGGTTACTAGCCGAAAAGCATGCATGCATATAGATAGTAAAAATTCGCTTTCGCTTACAAAATACTACGGATTACCGATTTAATATCCAAAAGAGGGTAATCCTAATTACTATTACACATGTTGTCTTTTAATAATTTTCACCGATCGGAGGAAGCGAACGGTAGAAAATACCTAAAACCGTATCAAAAGTTTTTACAAGCATATTATACAAATAAAACCACATAACTAAATTGAGAGCCAACACAATCCACAACCCCTCCATACGATCTCCTTCCGATTCTCGAGCTCGATTCCCAACTTCACTCCTCGGGCTCCAAATCGGGTATACCTACAAACATACAACACCTATATGAGCTTTTGAGGACTCAATGAGATTCTTGAAGTATTATCGAATACACATAACACATAGAGCATACATATATCTATATATATACATACATATATCTTTTTCGTCGGCGTTCATCATCACATAATTGTCACACGCATAGAGTGAGATAATTCCCACTTTTATAACCCTATGATCCCAAGACCATAGAGTGAGAATATCTCACCTTTATAACCATATGCCATGACACGTATTGAGGTTTATAGAATGAGAATCTCCCACCTTTATAACCCTACGATCCCAAGACCATAGAGTGAGATTTTTCCCATCCATACCCTCAACACCATAATGCAACATGCATGACATGAAAAATCATCGGGAATCCCTCGGAAGAGTCAATCTAAGTTACCGGTAAATAACCTCATATATTTCGAATCTGTCTATCTACGTGGAATCAAACCACCCCTAGGCCCTACGGTACCGACTCGCCGTACCCGGGAAATTTACCGTAAACTCGAAAGACTTTCCATCATAGTTTTATCTTTTTAAAATTTCATGACACTAATGCACCCACACATGCACCCTTCTACTTACCCTTCTCTCATCCTCACACCCAATGATCCACATAAGCAAGCAAGAGCACATAGAAAATACACATAAAGTTTCAGAAAATCATTTAGCCATAAAAACATAAAGTAACCGAAATCTTAACATGCAAAGACAATCTAACATCAAAAGTTCATTAAATCGAGCATTTTTACAAGAATAAAATTCAAGACTTCCATATTTACATTTATTCAATTAGATACACTAGATCTTCACATGCAAGAGTATTTTAAATCAAGTTAGCACAAATTCTTAGTTGTTTCATCATTTTACATAGAAAACAATAGATCTTAACATGCAAGACTTTAGATCAACCATCAATCACTAGATCTTAACATGCAAGACCTTAGATCAACAATCAATCACCAAATCTTGACATGCATTGCCTTAAAATAACAATCAACACATGCAAGATACCAAATAAACCAAATAAGCAATTTTTAGCATTTTACCTCAAAAATTCGAAAGTTCCTTAGTTAAGTCAAAAATTCAACTTCTTTTAACAAATCAACAATCAAACACTAGATTAACACATGCAAGGCACTAAATAAGCAATTTAAGCATTTTTCCCCAAAAATCCGAAAGTTTCATGGCTAGGCCAAAAATTCATTTTCTTTTCACAAATCAACAATCAAACACTAGATTAACACATGTAAGGCACTAATTAAGCCAAATAAGCAATTTAAACATTTTTCCCCCCAAAATCCGAAAGTTTCATGGCTAGGCCAAAAATTCATTTTCTTTTCACAAATCAACAATCAAACACTAGATTAACACATGCAAGGCACTAATTAGGCCAAATAAGCAATTTAAACATTTTTCCCCAAATTTTCGAAAAAGCATAAAACTTCAAGAACAAAGTTATATTTTCAAAACACTAACATGCAATCATCATCTAAGCCATATAATCACATAATATGCAAGGATAAACACATAAAAACCGAAAATACTAGTGGTGTGGCATGTTTGAGCAAGAATTCAAGAATTCTCACCTCTCTCTTTAGGGGAAGGATTTGTTAGCTCTTTTCTCTCTAATGCAAGAAGAGATAAAGAGTTAGATTACAAAACAATATGAAGAAGGAAGAGAGGAAATTTTCGAATAAGAGAGGAGATGAAGCTCTTACATTCAAATTGAAGAATCTCTTGAAGAAAATATTTTGAGCTTCTTCTACTACTAATTTCGAAAATGGAAGAAGAAAGAAGAGAAGAGAGATTTCTTAGGATTGTAGTGGGGAGATGAGAAAACACTTGGTAATGGGTTCTATTTATAGAATGAGGAGGCTTGCAACCTTAATGGGTAAGTATTGAGGAGGGCTTCTTGGCAATTTAATCTTTAGGTGGGATGGAGGTGATTCAAAGCCAATGGAGAAGAAAGGAAAATACATCTTTTTGTGGGGGTGATTTGCAATTTTCGAAAATGGGAGTGGTGGTGGTTCTTGGGTGGTTCAAGCTTGAGAAAATGGTGGCTATGGTGGTGGGGGTGTGGCTGCCGAAATGAAGGGAAGAAGAAGAAGAAAGACATTTGGTCTTACTTAAAGTGGAGTGAAAAGCATGCCTAGTCTATAGAGTAGGGGGCTAGGCTTGGGTATTTCTTTCTATGCTCAAAGTACAACCACACTAATGCATGTCTTTTCTTAATTAATATGCAAATTCTAAATCATGTGTGTGTGTGTGTATTGATGTCTGGAAATTTCAAGAAAAAATGAGGGGAGGATTTTCTAATTTTCCACATTAATTAAAAATCCTAAAATGCATGAGAAAATTTATTTTCTAAAATTTTGTGCATGCATAAATATGATGAAATGCTCATTTAAATTCACATGCAAGAATAAAATCCAAGTTTATGAAAAATAATTTATTTCGACATACTATCTCGAAATATTTCCTAAGCACATAATTCACATACTCACATAATTCACATATTCACATAATTCACATAATCACATAATTCATATATTTCACATAATTACCTAATTCACGTAAATACTAACCATGCAAGAATTATTATAAATTCTAATTTCACAAATATGCACATAAGGGTGGTAAAAATTATTTTACCGAAAATGCGGGGTGTTGCATCTAATCCGTCTGGATAGTATATTTTTTTACTCCCTCTCTCTCTCTCTCTAATTCATACCTATGTGAATTTATTTAATACAATTAAAATTCTAATCCGTTCGGATAGTATATTTTTTAACTCTCTCTGATACACACCTATGTTGATTTATTTAATACAATTAAAATTCTAATCCGTTCGGATGGTATACTTTTTTTACTATTTCTCTCTCTCTCTCTTATACACACCTATGTGGATGTATTTAATATAATTTAATTATCATTATATTTAAATTTTCTTCCTTTTTGCAATTTCGTGCATCGTATGGGGAGATTTGCTACTTATGTATAAATCAAAAGGTAGGGATATGATTTAATAAACCCTAAAGTACGTACAAATTATCATATACACTTATTCGATGAACCCCTTGTTGCGGAAGCTATTGCAATCTTTCTATGTGCTAATGCCAAAACGCAAAAGTTATTGAGAAATTTTAGAAGCCAAGATTTATAGACGATCAACTCATTAGCTAACGTCTAAGCTGTTGGGTCTTATTTTCATATATTTTATAAACTCTGATAAAATATTTTTGGAAATTGATAAGTTGTTTGGTCTGATTTAAAAATGATTTTTTAAATATAAAGATTTCAATATTATCATATTACACATTATGATCATCAAATTTATAATTTCTTGAATAAAAATAGAGTTGTATCATATCATATATATTTCAAATATTACGATATACATACAGTATTAACTTCAAATAAGAATTTTTGGTTATCGGCTGATTGAAAGTTGAGTTATCGAAGGGCCAAGCAGTTTATCTATGTTTCCTTTTATTTTTGATAAATAAGTTATCTCTATTTCATTTGATTAAAGCATCCGAAAGTTGGCCTTATTCAATAGTATAAGTCGGAACAATTGGATTGCAATTATTTCCTACTAATTAATGAACTATTATTAGAATGTATAATCAAATAAACATACTAATATTAATTGGGAAGTGATAGAATTAACTGACGTTTTTGCACTTCCAATTTTATCAATAGTAGCAATTAATTACGTTTTTTTTACACCGTAGACCACAAAAAAAAATCGAATTACCGATTTTAGGATCGACAAATGTCAAAATTTTGAATATACACAGTTTGTACAGGTAAACCTAACCAATGAACACCCATATTTCCAGCCCCTACTTGACAATTCCGTCAATTTCTTTTTTATTGGAGAATTATTACTAAAAGACAATTATTATGAATTATTATTATATTGTGTCCACGTTTCTGGCGATGATTATAATCCGATTTTATGGTATAGCAAAATGAAATATAAAAGAAACCAATTAAAGAGAAACTTTGTATTGATTTTTATCATTTACATATTACAATACTCATGTATTTATATACAGAGTGGGATGATATCAATTTATCCAACGGTAATATATGAGATGGAGCAAATTCCTTGTGTATTTATATACAGAGTGGGATGATATCAATTTATCCAACGGTAATATATGAGATGGAGCAAATTCCTTGTGCAGGAAAACAACTTCCATATTTAAATCAAATCTTAGCAACGGTCATATTATTCCCTTGATTATCGTCAAATTTGTTGCCTTGATTCTCTCCTTGAATTCATTGTTGAATATTTTCAGCTTTATCACCCCCATTCAAGATTGGCAATGCGAGTGAACAAACGCCAACCCTGGTACGAAAATCTTCGAATGAATCCTTCGATAATGGCTTAGTAAAAATATCAGCAATCTACTTTGTAGTAATAAATATCGAAGGTGAAAAGCTCCACCTGCAACTTTTTCCCGAATAGAATGATAATCAATTTCAATATGTTTTGTTCGAGCTCGGAAGATGGGATAATGACATATGTAAATGGCACTCTTGTTGTCACAAAGAAGGATTGACTTTCGTTCAAGGGTGATGCCAAGATCATGAAGAAGATATTGGAGCCATGTAAGCTCTGTTGGTTTTATTGCCAAAGCACGATATTCGGCCTCAATACTAGAACGTGACACTGTAGGTTACGTTTTCGAAACCCAAGATGCACAATTTGCACCGAGAAAAAAACAATAACATGTAGTGCTCCTTCTTGTCATCGGACAACCAGCCCAATCTGCATCACAAAATGCATTAAGAGGGGGAGAACTTTGAGATAAAAATCGTATTCCATGAGTTAGCGTCCCTTATAAGTAACACAAAATGCGTTTGACAGCTCGGAGATCCTTCATTGTGGGATTTCGAAAGTGTTGGCAAACAAGGTTGACTGCATGAGTATGGTCGGGTCTCGTAACAGTAAAGTATTGAGGAGAACTGCATAATTTGCGATATTCAGAAGCATTGGTCGGCTCATTGTCATCCGGATGGGGGTTGGGTTTAGGTTTATTGCTATAGGAGTGCTTATTTTGGACGCCTCAACCATATGAGCCTTAACCAGGAGATCACAAGCATACTTAGTTTGAGAGAGTGTAAGACCGCCATGAAAATATTTAACTTCCAATCATAAGAAGTAATTGAGTCTTCCCAAATCTTTAAGAACAAATCCCTTGCTACGACATAAAATGAGGTTAGACATGAGGTGACAAGTATTGTCGGTGAGAATTGTATCATCTACATAGACAAGTAAAAGAAGAATGTTAGCACCATGATTATAAATAAAAAGTGAGAATCAACGTTGCTACAACTAAAACCAAATGTATAAATACAATGATATAATTTATCAAACCAATCGTGCGGGGCTTGTTTAAGATGATACAAAGATTTATGTAAAAGACATACATGTGTAGAGAGTTTAGGATGCACAAAACCTGGGGGTTGTTCCATGTAGAGCCGCTCATTTAGAGTTCCATGTAAAAATTAATTTTTCACATCTAATTGTTTTAAATGCCACTTGAATTAAGTGGCAAGAGAAAGTATGACATGAATTGTCGTTGGCTTAACCATGGGACTGAATGTTTCGCCAAAATCAAAACCAGGAATTTGCTTGTACCCTTTTGCTACTAAGCGTGCTTTGAACCTTTCTATGTTACCCTCTTCTTTATACTTGGTACGATATATCAATTTAAAACCAATAACATTGGCATTTGTCGAGCGGCGAACAACAGACCATGTTTTATTATGGTGAAGAGCGTCTATTTCTTCTTTCATGGCACCTCTCCAATTTTCAAATTTTAGAGCTGTTTTTAAACTTTTTGGTTCAATGAGAGAAACAATAAGAGCAGTATCATGTTTAGAAGTAATAGAGGGACAAAAATAATCCTTAAGATTTAGGGGGATTTTTATTCTATTTGGTCGAGAAGCTAATAAGGGCAAAGATGGTCCAGGGGTTAATGTAGCAGTGGTCTGACGTGCTTCACTATTTTGAGAATGTGTTGAAGTAGAGGGTATCATTTGATGAGAAGAAATAGTATTATCAATGATATAAGGAATCTTAGTGTCATTCAGAGGTGAAGTGGAAATTACATGATTCTGAGGTGTTGAGTTATTTCCAATTAATAAGTTGTCCGGATCATCAAAGTCAATTTTTTTTAAATATTAGCTTAAAGTACTATCTAATGAAATTTCATTTGAAATGGGCTTTTGTGAGTTCCCGTCAAACCATTTTTCTAAATTAGGAAAGTGGTGAGAGATAAATGATTGGAGTAGAAGAATATTTTTCTTTTGAGGAATAAGGAAAACATTGTTCATTGAAAACAACATGTCGTGAGATATAAACACGGTGAGTATTTGGATCTAGATATCTATAGCCTTTATGCATAGAACTCCTGACAAGGAATAGTTCTCTTCGAGATTTATGCATTTATGGAGTTTTTAAATAAGGAAAACATTGACAACCGAATATACGAAGACTAGAATAATCAGAGTCATTACCAAATATTTTGAAACAAGGCGTCTCTTTACCGGTTGACAAGAGAGGCATTCCATTAACTAGGTACACTGCAGCAAAGAATGTATTTACTGAAATGTTTAGAGGAGCATCGGCATGAAATAGCAACGACAAACCTGTTTCGACAATATGATGATGCTTGCATTCTGCAAGAGCATTTTGTTCCGATGTATATGGACAAGAAATGTAATGTGTAATACCACAAGAAGCCAAGTGATTCTTAAATTGGTTGGAGGTGAATTCTCCACCACCATCACATTGAATTTTTTTTATTTTTCTATTAAAGAATTTCTACAAGAGCTTGAAATTTAATAAAACACCGAAAAAAGTCGGAATTAGTTTTTAAAGGATATAACCAAGCGTAACGAGTAAAATCATCAACAAAAATTACATAATGTTGGAATTTTTGAGAGGAAAGTACTGGGGCAGGATCCCATAAATCACTATGATTTTTTTTCCAACGGAGATTGGAAATAATAGTCGAAAGATTAAAAGAGAATTTAAAACGTTGTCCATAACTACATATCATGGTTTTTGCCGTCCAATGAGAAACATCAATGACATATTTATATTTTAAAGTTTGTAAAAATTTTGAATTAGGATGTTTTGAGCGAGCATGCAACATTTCAAAAGAAACTCCTCGGGATTTAGCTGCACGAAAGCATTATTAAGTTGTCCTCCTTTTATTGCATATAAATCTCCTTCTGTATGCCCTTTGGCCAATAACTGGTTCTTGCGATCCTTAATAACAGAATAGATAGAATCAAAAGTAATAGTGCAACAATTATCATCAACATGTTTAGTCACGGATAATATTTTTTTCTTAATTTCTGGTACTACTAAGACATTATTTAATATAAATTTTTCATGTGGCCTATTTAGCAAAGTTGAACCAGTGTGTGTAATAGATAAAGCTTGTCCATTACCAATAAAAAAAAAAGAATTATCTCCAAAATAAGGTTTAAGGATTTTAAAGTGCCTCCTTGATTTGTGATGTGGGCAGTAGCTCCCGAGTCAAGATGAAAATTTGAATCATGCTCATTGTTCGAATTCACGGATGCAAAGGCTTCTTGATTATTTTCACCTTTTGTTTCATAGTTGTACATGTAGTAGCACTGGGTGGCAATATGATTGCTTCGTCCACAAATTTGACAAGAAACTTGACTTGGAACTTGCCTCTGACTTTGGCCTTTCCAGTTTTGGCTCAACTTGGTCTGGTGATAGTAGTAGTAATAATAGTAATTACAATAAATAAAAAAAAAACAAAATCCATGTAAATAATCGTAAGTATTGTTTCAACTATAAAGTAATATTAGTTAATGATGGGTCAATTTACCACAATAATAGAGTTTGAAACAAAATTCAAATATTATAAATTTTGAGTGTTTTTTACAACATAAATGCTTCATTAGTTAATGATGGTTCAAATTTTCACTAACAGAGGTTTAAGATCATTCGATATTTGCAAATCTTTTTCCAAAATTTTATAATTCTTTTATTGTTTTTTCTGCTCCAAGAGCTTCACCCAAATTAATAAATGTGAACTTTTAAACAAATAATATGAGAAAAAAAGATTTCGCTTTCAAGCATAAATTGTGAAATACTTCTAAAATTTCAAGCAAATTGGATGTACAAAATCATGCTTGAGATGGAATTTCATTAAATGAGTTAGTTAGAGAAATTGTCTCATGAAAAAACCCATTGTTTTGTTAATGCATGCAAACATGCTCTTTGTTAACTTGTACTAGTTCTTCGCGTATTTTCGCACATACTCCTGCAAAGAAATGTTAACATATTGAAGTTAATTTACTTACATTCAGAATATCGAATACGTAAAAAAATATGAATTTGCACAAACCTCGATGAGTTTAGCGAGCTTAGAACGTGAACATTTGATATATAGGTTGATCTTTCTTTTTGTAGGGAAATTTTTGTTTCCAAAGCTTTTAATGATTTTGTCAGCCGATTTCCAGACTATCACTTTGTATATATCTCTGTTGATCTTCTTTTCATTCCAATATGGGGTAACTAGAGTTTTCAAATATTCTACAAGAATTGCCTTGAACGTGTTCAAGGCTTTAACACGATTACTTTTGGAGATCTCCTTTGTTTCCCCTACATTTATTAGAGGGCATTCAACTTCAGTATGTTTTGTATCCTCTTGCAGTCATTTTCCTTGTCCATTTATATGGACTGGACTATATCCACTATCACTGCATATCAAAAGTATTTAATCATTGTATAATTACAAAGAAAATTATGTCAAAAAGTACAATAGTATATTGATGAATATCATATTATGTCGTTGGCAAATTAAAAAATAATTTGAAGTACAATATGTATTTAATGGAATCTAAATAATAAGCATCGGAAAAGATAGTAAATGAACCTTTCCAGATGCATCATGTCATCATGACCAGAGGATCCACGGCACTCCAATTTCCAATTATTCATGCCGGGTGACATTGGTGATATCTTAATAGATTTTAAGTTGTGTGCTCCATATATGTCCATTTCTTCTGCATGTAGTATAGATAAAAAAAATATAAACCAAGAGAATACAACTTACGTTGAATCTTTGCATTGTTTATTGGCGTCAATCAACAACCATCTCACCGAAGAAGTATACTACTTTTGAGAAAAAAAAACAAAAATACTATTGGATCTGATTGGAAAAAATAAGACCATAAATTTCAAAGACTTCTTATTTAACATATCAAATATTGATACAAGTTTCTAATTTAGATAGGATCTTCAAAAGACAAAATAAATATCATATTTTGTAAGTATATATCACTTTAAGTGTTCAAAATAAATTCTTATTGTTGATAATGGCACCGGTGATTGATAATTTTTTTTTCAAATAATCCAATGTACTAACCACTTAGGGATGCAACTATATGTTATTTATGTTATTGGAGTAATCAATCATCACTTGATGTATAATTTAAAGGAAATACATATTATAGTAGCCCTTACATAGGAGCGAATCCAAGAAGAGGTGTACCATTTAAGAGTAGTGGTTAAACAATATTATAACCTTATATAGATAATATTTATAATAGGGAATATATGACGAATATATGTATACAATTTAAAACAACAAAATCACAATATTTACTACTAAAACTAGAATCTCAAAGAACATTCACAAGTGAACATCAACAAATGACAAAGTATTTTACAAATCTCATCAACAACCAATTTAGGAACATGATATTTCTATGTCTAATGTAAGTTCATACTTCGTAAACAATAACTATCTCATAAACAATAACTACAGGCTATCATACCTGTTCAATGAGCTAAGTATCAACCTCATTATCTTTTTCAACACGAATCTTCTGTGAGTTAAAGAAATTAAGTTGATATGTTACAATACATAATGGGAATGTAAATAGTGAATTGGACTAAAAATTGTAATAGTTATATTAACACAAATGCATATTCGAATGTAGACATATTTAACACAAATCCATCTCATATCTCTCTCTCTCTCTCTCTCTCTCTCTCTCTCTCTTGATGATTAATGGAGATTATGTTACACGAACAGAGGACATGGGTGTTTACCCTTGAGACTGTGGTATGAGGTTAGATCGGAGGTGGGAGGCTGATGCATCAACATAGGCCTCTTTGATGGTGCTATGGTTTGGTGGGCGAATGAGGTTAGGTTGATAGGATTTCGCGGCGGCTGCTGGTTACCAATACCAACCATGGCAAAGAAGAAAAAAAATTATCTTCTAGATTGGTCATTTGGATGACTACAAGTGTATATAGTTGACTACGAGTGACTATAGACGACTACAGATAAAATGCAATCAACTTTCTATACTACATTATGATAGCTTTAGATGACTACAAGTGTCTATAGTTGATTACGTATAACTTTAGATGGCTACGGGCAGTGGCAAGTCTAGAAATGGGTTACATGGTGGGTTTGCATTAGGATTTTGGTGGTCTAAATAATAAAAATTGGGTGGACTATATGAAAATATATGTATAATATATTAAAATTTATTTTAATTGAGGATGGGTTTGAGTGTACCCATGCCAAATAAAGCGCTCGCCCTTGACTACAGGTGAATTTAATTTGACTTTATATGAAATACCACATTAATTGACATCATATAAATAAAAAATAATAAAAAAATTAACATAAATATTAGATGCAAAAACGTAAATATTAAATGCGGAACAAAAAAATGCTAAATGCAGTTGGGATATTATTGAATGTAGAGGAGGGGCTGTTTTCGAAGGAATTTAGTGAGAAATGTCTAAAGAAGATTTAGATGGATTTGTCATTTAACAAAAATTTGTGAAAGGTGGCCCCTTTCAATTTTACCTACAGATTATTTATCTTTCCCCTTAAAGGTAAAACATAAGCTTATTTTGTTTCCCGCAATAGCTGGCCTAGCGGTTGCAGTAAGTGAGTCTGTGTCAATTGACTCAGGCTTGAATCCCCTTTCCAACGGTTGCAAGGTGGATCTTGTCATGCATGGTTAGCCTAGTGTGGTTTACATTTCCAGTATTCTTTACAAGCTATTATACGAGAGTATAGGTTTACACAGTGCACCTATATGGTTGGATGCATGGTTCCTTCATTACCAAAAAAAATACATAGAAGTTTACATTGTTACTTATTATTACAATCCAATAATAGATTCACATAAACACAACTTTCATATCGAAGGGTTTGTTTATAATTTTTTCTTACCAGTTGGATTTCACCCACCCTCCTACAACAACAAATTTAGTTAGTTGGCTTCAAAGGGAATTGCAACTTAAATTGACCATATTGCTAGCAGTATGTCCACAATATAATAACGTATTACATATATTAAATATAATCTTCTTGTGTCAAATATAAACTAAATCATCTTTATATTCTTGTAGTGTTGTTAATGTTTGGAAAAGTTTACTACTAAAACCAAAATACATTATTTTATAAATTTTGAAAAAATTACAAATTAAAGTCTGATACCATTCCATGGGTAAAATCATTTTACTAAACATTTCAAAACATTCATTTGGAGGTGTTGCTGATATTTTCAAATTTGTACCAAGATTGACCATCAAATCAAATAATAATGTTTCGCATGTAATAATTCCTACAAATAATAAAATTTAAAATATTGTTTCTTTATTAATGCATTCAATCGCAGTGAACTTTCAAGTTATAAATAAGATACATTAATTTATCATTGCTACCAAGACACACATTCACTTTCTATAAAGTAAATATAAAATTACATACTGGTTAAAAAAACGAACTTGAATCATTTCATTGCCATCAAAAAGTGATTCCTAACAAATAAGTAGCATCGTTCGTTCATATTTCACAACTTTTCAGTGTACATCAAAAAAAAAAAATTTGCACATAAATAAACAAGAACATCACTTTAAGAACATGTAATTGGAGTAACATTTAAACAACACAGTACTAAATCCAACAAAATTATAAATAAATAAATAAAATCCCTAAATTCAATCAAGATTTTCCAAGGCACATAAAAACAGGAAAGACAAAAGATAAATGAAATATATGTTAATTTATCAAGAGGTAGAGAGATAAAAAAAATTACATGGATCAAACGATGCGCCAATTTGCTTCGGTGAGCACCCCGGTGTATTTATGTGTTTTATACAAATATTCATGAAATGGAGAAACGCAAATGGACCGTTAAGGTATGTGACAGATAAGGATTATTTGTCTTTCTTTTCTCCCTATGAATAGACGACTTAAAATAGGCATACGATAATTTTATTTATTTCTTATTTAGTATTTAATTTTGGACAAATTGCAAAACACTCCATTCCATGTTTATAATATTTCAAAAATCTTATGTATAACAATTCAATTTTGGTCTCTTTAAATGTACAAATACTTTAATTAAATAGAAAATACTTATTTAGAGTAAATAGTTATTAATTTTTTGATTATAAATAAGAAATCATGTTTCTCATTTTTGTTTGGACTAATGAAACTTTTATATCCATTTAGTTTTTAAGATTTAAATTAATTAATTCACCAAATAGGAAAATTACAGTTTTGGTCCCTATATTATAGACCTTTTTCGATTATGGTTCTTAATTTTTTTCCGCCACGAAATTGATCCTCAGATAACCATTTTTTCTACACTTTCACTCTGCCGTTTGATTTTGGCGGTACGTTGGATGGAAAATGCACATGGAGGCACGTGAACATGCTATTTTAGCCCCTTTTTTAAATATGTTTATGATTTAGCCTCCTTTTAATTTATTTTGCACAAAAAAAGAATAAAACATGAGTTGCAATTGGTACCCATGTTGTAGAAAATGTCCACATATTAAAAAATTTGCAAAAACCCCATGTGTGTGTCTCTCTCTCTCCTCATTCCTTCTTTGTCTTCTTCGTTCAATTTTTTTTTCATCCTAAATATGAGTTTTTTTTTAAAGCGGCACATCTATTATAGGTCTAATTATAAAAAGTACGTGTGTTAAAAATATTAGTACGTGCCCAGAGGCGGAGCCACCCTTTGGCAAGGGTGGGCTCCAGCCCACTGAGGATTCAATTTTTTTTTTATAAAATACTATAGCTATATGTAATTAGCTCACCCAAATACTTTAATTTAGCCCACCCAAGTAATTTTATTTAGCCTATTCACAAAAAAAAATTATGTGTTCGTAGTTAAGTTTATAAATTTTGTGATGCTTTATACGAATGAATCAAAAGAAATCTTGGGGGCTCTGCCCCCGAACCCCCGTAAATATTAAGCCCACCTTGTCTCGAATTCTTGGCTCCGCTACTGTACGTGCCCCTATCTTTTTAAGTTAAAGCCAACAAGACCCTTATGAGCAGATCGTGTGTTTCACTCACAGCATGTGCGTGTATTTCTTCAATTCTTTTTCATATTTGGATTAAAAAAATATAATGTTGTAATTTCTAAAAATCCTCCTAGGGCATTTATGTTATTTAATCTTTTGAGTAGATTTATCCAATTTTATTTTCTTTGGACAAAATTGTGAGCAAAAAGATGATATTGGGGCTAAATAAAAAATATAGGTGAAAACATGATTGAAGTGCATCGTCACATGCCCAACATGTGACTTTTTACATCCAAAGCAATTTCAAACGGCAGAGTGAATGTGTGA
Source organism: Erythranthe guttata (assembly GCF_056151865.1). Lineage (NCBI taxonomy): Eukaryota > Viridiplantae > Streptophyta > Magnoliopsida > Lamiales > Phrymaceae > Erythranthe > Erythranthe guttata. The sequence goes on along the minus strand of NC_142546.1, from coordinate 10,136,324 downwards.
AATAACTGGTTATTTGAGGACCAATTTCGTGACCGAAAGAATTAAGGACCAAAATCGAAAAAGATGTATAATATGGGGACCGAAATCGAACAATTTGTTGGGCCTTTACTAGAAGGGGACGGCTGAAACAAATACCGTTTCTTTCTCACCTCAATACTACCAACATAAAAAATAGAAAATAAGTAGGTAATGAAATGAATACCCTTAATAAAATCAATATCAAACAAATTTTGTGTGTGGTATTGATTTTCATCAAGGGTAATAATGTCATTACCTTTTTTTATTTTTTTAAAGTTGGTGGTATTGAAGTGAGAAAAAACTAATTTTTGTTTTAGCTACTCCCTTACTAGAAACATTGACATTGCGTCTAATAATAATGCGGAAATATGGGCGTTTCATGATGGGCTCAAACTTGCTTATGAACTTGATCTAAAACGTTTGATTACTGAAACTAACTCTCTCGTGTTGCTTCCACGTCTTTCCAGGAAAGAAACGATGCATCGGGAATTCCTCACCCTCCTCGAGGAATTATGGAGGATGTTGAGTAACTTTCATGTTGTCCAAGTCCAGTTTGGCTACAAGGAAATTAATGAAGCTGCTGATGCTCTAGCAAAAATGGGATTTCTTTTGAAGCAAGACAAAGCTTATGTTTTTTGATAATGCCCCTAGTTTTTTTTTAACAATATTTTGGAATGCAATATATATGGTAACTATTCTTGTAGATGTACTATTCCTTGTACCGAAACTGTTATTTTGAAGTAGTAATATAATATTGCGTTTTTTGTTCAAAAAAAGCTATTAAGTTCATAATTATTTAGTTCACTCATTATATTTTAATTAAACAAATATGAATATACGAAAATTTAAAAGCTTAAGTAAAATAAGCCCATCATGGATTACTTATCTCCCTACCTATAAAAGCATAAATGTTTTTTGTTTCTTAATTTTTATGTGATACCTATTCTACCCTTATTAGTAAGTTATTATATATCTAAGTATATTACATATTATTATGTAAGTAAAAATATTATTTATATTGCAATCAATACATCCAATTAATATATTGACACCTTACTGCTCGCTCTCTCGATCACTCTTTGTTTTTTTTTCTTTTTTGGTTTTTTTTTTATTTAACACATAGACAAAAATAAAGGTTGGGAACTTTGTATTCCATTTATTGGAGAAATCAAATCCGACTAGGATCTATGGATCATCGGAAAATGATATTTTTCTAATAATCTGTAAAATATTTTTAGTGGCGTGATTTAGTTTTATGATTTACATCTCAAACCTCTAGAATGTTTATATTTATTATTTTTTTATTTGATATAAATTTATAACTTTTCTTTTATCGAAATATGTAAATTTAATAAATATATTTAGTAATAAAGAAATTATATGAAACTTTTATAACCCGTAAAATGAAGCTTCATTTGATTTAGTATTCCATTTATTGGAGAAATCAAATCCGACTAGGATCTATGGATCATCGGAAAATGATATTTTTCTAATAATCTGTAAAATATTTTTAGTGGCGTGATTTAGTTTCATGATTTACATCTCAAACCTCTAGAATGTTTATATTTATTATTTTTTTATTTGATATATATTTATAACTTTTCTTTTATCGAAATATGTAAATTAAATAAACATATTTAGTAATAAAGAAATTATATGAAATTTTTATAACCCGTAAAATGAAGCTACATTTGATTTGGTATGTCTGCGTAATATTTTTTTATTGAAAAAATATGATAAGATCGACGATACTTTCATAAATGTTATGCAAGTGACAAAACAAATAGAATGTTATTATAAAAATCAATCAGTTAAAATTTTGGTAGTAATATGTCTATTTTAAATAATTAGCTTATATTTTTCTTTGCTGATGAAGGAATCTATTGCATTTTTCTTATATCAGAAACTCTATGTTGCATATCGTTTTTTCTAGACATGGTTTTATTTATTGTAATTTGCTGAAATTGTTTTTGGATGTTCATGCATTTAGCTATAAAATTCCGAAAAAGAGTGAAATTATTGTGCAAATTCCTATTATGTCCGAATTTGGATCAAGGCTCAAGAGATTATAAACTAATGCAATTTATGTAATTTCCGAAATGCTTATAATATTATGATCATTGGAAAACTCTTGAAATGTCAATCATTATAAAATATATTGTTGAAATTTAATGTATAAAAATAATTACGATAACAAAAAAAAAAAAAATTAACATATTTTGTAGTATACTAACAGGTCCTTGGCATGAAAATTATAATACTAAAAAGAAATTTAACATGGCCATTTCATTCAGGACTTTTAGCAAACAGTTGTCGGTCATCACAAAAGTCACACACTCAATTAAGTAACGAAGTACAAAAGTTTGAAAGTAATAATAAAAAACGATGATTTTCTTCAAAACAGAATAAAATAAATTGTGGAAACGATATAAATAAGCAAATGAAAACCAAAATTTTAAATCCAATAGTTACCAATTTCATGGTTGAATCTTAGGGACCCTCCTCGGTGCCTCGAATTTCAAGATGAATTTTTTGGATGAAGGGTCTCTGCCTGGAAAACAGATGTTGAGAGCGGGTGAATCGTCGGCTGGAAGAAGAGAGACGGGAAGAGAGAAAGAGAGGTTTACAATGATGAACGCACAAACATTAACGACAAGTTAATCGACAATAATTATGTTATTATTTTAGGATCATTATTGCTTGTAATTATTTTTAGTCATTAGGTATTAGTTAATAATTAAGTTTTAGTATTAGGGGTTTTAATGTAATTTTACTTATAGGGTAGGTATCGTACATTTTTTTACTGGGTACGTACTAATTCTACGCGGCACATTCTTATTGGCTGATTACAGTCCGAGAAGTGCGACCCTCTCGGACCCTAGACAACCCCTAAAAAGGTTATATAAAAAAGGCAATAAATAAGTCAATGGGTGATGTTAGCATATTCAAATGGAATACAAATATGAGGGGTACTTTGGTACCACTACACCAAAAAGAGGATTTTCTAACAGCACAAATTTATTAGTTCTAACGGATATAGAGTGTTAGAAATTGCTAACGGTAATTGTCTGTTAGAAACGCAATTTATCTGTTACTATTAATAATAAATATATATTTTTAATTGAAAATGTATTTGTAACGGTATTTAAGTGTTAGAAGTCCTATGGAGAAAAAGTGTTACTTGCAACTTTAACTTGAGTTGTATTCTTTAAATATTATATATATTAAAATTGTTAGTGGGGTAATTTAAGTAAAAATAAAACGAATATTCATGTGTTCCTTTAAATATTAAAGGAAAAGGTTTCAGCAGTACAGTGTGAATGATAGAAAGATAGAAAACAGAGTTTTGAGTGAAAATTGAGAAACGACGAGAAGAGGAGAAAGGCAAACCACTAATACCTGCACGATCCTGCAACGACACCACAACCACCAAAAAGGTAATTTCCCCTACACAGCGATTCGTACGGCGTATAACTTTCTCATACTTAGTAGATCTTGTTGTTTATTGGATATAATCTTACTTCAATGCTCATGTGATCGTATTTAACTTTCTTCTTGTCATTAAGAAAATTGCCATCTGACTTCTGAGTTTATTCGAGATATAGTCACTTTGACGACTATACAAGTAGTTTTTCTGTGAATAGATTAAAGGAGATCGATGGATTGCAAATCAGTTTTGTCGAGACACATTCATTCTGACACATATTTAGGAGTAATAACAGATGAGCTTTTTTATTTTGTGCCTATAGTTAAAACTCAATTGTTATTTGTCCTTATAGTTTAATTAAATTATGCTCTAACGTATTATATCCTATCATTTTCAATTTATTTTCTTCTGTAGGCAATGATCACATAACTGCTTGGAATGGATGTGGTGATTTAAGTGGTACAATTGATGGAGATGATTATCAAGCATTTCCTTCATAACCATACTAAAATTCGCATAAGGTATCAAGACAAAATATGCTCATCTTCTTATAATTTGTTTGATTCTCAACTATTCTATGTATTTTAGTTGTTCAAAATTGTTATGTCGCAGTTCTCGATATTGTCGGGAGCTAGAAAGCAAGAAAGACCATGTAAGTGCATGTAAAACTGATATACATACTTAAAGTTTGTTTTGTGTCTATAGGTGATTATGTTGCCAGTTACGTATGCATATAGTTGGAAAAATATTTCTGGATTTGCAAAAATCCTTAAGAACTTCTTTTGCAAATGTTTCAATCATTCTAGTTTTTACATTTACCACTTATTTTAAATTATATATCTGTCAATCAAAATTCACTGGCCTTTGCAGGTTCGATCTAATTATGTTGCAGACTGACGAATACTACTTTAATGTTGGCAGATGTTGCGATGAATATTTATCTGAAGACAATAACTCAGGATGATGATAATGAACTTATTGATCATGCCTTCAAAAACATTCTTGACATCATGAGGAATTTTTGGTACATGGATCTTTTGGATACTTCTGTTAATGTGTATGAATGGTAGGAAATAATGAAAACAATATTGTAATAGTTGATAGTACATGGATACTTTTTGTACTTAGGATTGAAATTTTTGTGTGAATGATGGATAAATATATTTTATAATAAATGTATTCTGATAGAATAATTTGAGTTTATTCTCTATGGGTATTATTTTATTAATGATTTATATTATTAGTATTTATAAATTTTAAATCAGGTGAGAATAAAAAAATTCTAATATTAATATTTTCATATTCTTTCAAAATTTCTAACATCTATATCCGTTAGAAATTTAGCTATAAGTTTTACAGCAGGACCGTTAGAACACTATTTCTAACAGCAATAATTGTTAGAATATTTATTTTCTAACGGTCTTTGTTAATTTATCTAACGGTTATATCCGTTAGAAAATCACAGCCTTGAATTTCTAACGCAGTATTTCTAACGGTTTTTCGCCGTTAGGAAAATTATTTCTAACGGATATATCCGTTAGAAAATGGCCTTTTTGGTGTAGTGTACATTACGTAATTGAGGGGTGTGTTTGCAACACCGTAAAAGCAAAAGAAAAAAGATAGCATTAGAATGTCATCAATTAAACATGTTACTAACTCGTGTAATTTACTTAATAGGGTAGGCAATAAGTTAGTATATCTAAAGATTGAAAGCCGAGGGGGAGAAAAAAACACTATTGGAACAAGGTAGGAAACTCAGAGGACTCGGCTCTGCTGAGCGTCGTGAGTACTCGGACGAGATAGTCAGATAGAGATGATTCTGGAAGACATCCGTGCAACAATCGCAGAAATGGCGGGATATCTCTCCTACATCGATTGCATTCCAGTTAAATCGAACGCCGACGTGAACACTGTGAAAGTTCGCGCAAATATGCCTTCATTGGACAGGTCGCTGTCAAAGTTGAAGATGAACCTCAAGAACCATGCAAGTGGTTTGAGTTTCACTGTGGTTGATTTACATCGATGGATTTGGGTGTATTTGTTACTATATACTATTTCCTAGGTTCAATTTATTTTATTATGTTTTCATTTATTAATAGTTTTTGCTTTTCTGCATTCTAGACTAGACTCCATTGTGTTTTGGGCCTTTGGCATTATTTTGAATTCATTATCCTACTAAATTCTAATTTGTTTATTCAATAAATCTTTCGACAATAAATATACTACACTCTAAAATTATAGTATTTATTTTATTAAATAATTTCTACTAAGAGGTAAGTTGACATAGTGCATACTAAATGTTCTAAAAGTTACCGAAAAATGAAAAGTTATTAAAATTTCCGCAAGAGACAAAATATTACGCTAATTGACATAAATTAATAATTGTAGCATGTATTATTCTCTATTTTATAAAATAAATTAAAATTGAATCATAATTGTTCAGAATTTTATAGCGAACCATATCTATATAATTAATAATTTTATTAAAGTAAATATATATAAATTTTAAACTACTAGTTAGTATCACGTGCAATGCATGTGCAATGCATGTGCAATGCACGTGCAATGCACGTGATTCTTACTGTTTTAGTCAATGAATTTAAACTACTTAATATGTAAGTGAGTAAAATTGTACATTATTAATTGTTTTACAAATAAAAATGTTTATGTATAATTAATTTTATATAAAATAAGTTGTCAATTATTGTGTAATATGAATGATAAATAAAATATTAGAATAAAATTCAATAAAATTTTAAATGTTTACCCACTAATATAATCTTTGTATGGGTTCGTGTCCACGGTAATGGTTATAATGATCTTGGTTCTCTTAAACTCTTATGTGTACAATAGAAAATTTCAAGATATGAATAAATTATTAAGTTAAAATTAAATTATCCTTAATTAACTTTAAAAATATACTATTTTGTTTATTATGTAGTTCTACCAAAATATGCATTGATATATAATGTTTAATATATATTTCAAATAGCAAATAAAATAAAAATGAAAATAAGAAAAAAAAATATTAATAAAAATAAAAATAAAAATAAAAATAAAAATAAAAGAATAGATATATAAATGGATAATATTAAGTTTAGCGAATTAATTGGCTGATCCTTGCTAATTATTTAAATATTTAACACACAATAGATCCATGAGTTAATTAACTTGATTTGATGATAAGCTTAACATCATTAAACATCCTTTCAATAACATATTTTAATAACATCTAAAATTATCAGACATATGACGACCATGAAAACATCATCATGCATATCTCTCATAAAATAAAATAAATAAAAAAAAAAGTAAAAAATGCAATGTGGTTAGGGCTAGAAATTGGAATGGAATTTTGGAATCACGTCGATTGGTCCGAAAATATCCGACTTTGGAACTGTATTTTTCATTCAGATTTCAGAAGTTCCGATTTAGATTTTTCCTGTTTTTTTTTTGGAACGAAATTGGTATTGTTTATAAAATTACCGGAAATTCATATTTATGATCCAATTTTTGTTCCGAAATATTTTGATTGTTTTTATATAGATCCAGGAGTTAATTAACAGATCATGTGATGATAAGCTAGTATAGGCAATCTTAATACATTTATAATTAACATCAGTAATCTCCTTTGAATAACATATTTTAGTAACTTGTAAAATCATAGACATATGACAACCAAGAAAACATCATATATCTCATAAAATTAAATATTTTATAGGAAACAAAAAAGTAAAAAATCCAATGTGGTTAGGAGTAGGAATTGGAATGGAATTTTGAAATCCCATCGATTTTGGTCCGAAAATATCCGACTTTGGAACTGTATTGTTCATTATGATTTCGGAAGTTCCGATTTCGATTTTTCCGATTTTTTTTTTGGAATTGAATTGGAATTTTTTATTAAATTACCAAAAATTCAGATTTCTGATCCAATTTTGGTTACAAATATTTTGATTGTTTATCAAAATATATAATATAATTTTATGATATATTTTTGTAATTCCATAATATAATGTATGTTATATTTTATTTAAAAATATGAATACCCAAGGGCCAAATAAACTGCAAATCATAGAAAACATAAATTGGTATCATAAACTATATGTTGCATTTTTTTTCCTTTTTTTCTTTTATCAGAAACTTTGTGTTGCAAATTATTTTTTCTACACGACGTTTTATTTATTGCATTTTGTCGAATTATTTTTTAGATTTTCGTGCATTTTGCTAGAAAATTCCGAAAAAGAGTGAAAATACTGTGAAAACACCCATTATGTCTGAATTTGGATCAATAGGTTACAAATTTTCAAAATTCCACTAATTCCGAGATATTTCTTAATCAGAACGGATTTTTGAATTTTGATTTTTTCGGAACGGAAATCGAAACCCATTTTTCAATTCCGATTCTTTTTTTTTTAATTTTGCGAAAAAACCATTTACAATCCGTTCCATCCGATTTCAACCCTAATTGTGGTTCGCGCTGCACATTTTAAAAATTATGATTACAGTTTAATCACTATACGTCAATTATCTAGATTTTTTAATTAGTTTAAATTAATTTATAAACAATGTTAAAGATAACTTCAAAATATAGGAAGGACTTTGACCAAAAAAAAATATTTATAGTAACGAAATAGATATTATAAAAAATAGGGTTAAATATACTTTGGCCCATGAAGTATGACCTATGTAACAGTTACCCCCTTAAAGTATCGTTTGTAACACTTACCCCCTCAACATCAATTATTTTATACGGTAAAGAGCATTTAAATCCCCTATGGTTTCACTGTTTGGCACTTCACCCCCTCTAATGTCGATTTGGGTACTTAACCACCTATGGTTGTCAAATTGTAGCGGCCGTCTAATAAACTAGCGGAAAACACCGAATGTCTGAAATGCCCTTTTTATATACTATTTGCTTGTCCAAACCATGACTAAAACTCTTATATTTTCTATTAATAAATAAATATAATTCAAAAAGATTTAATTATAAACAAGACAAATTTATAGGAGTAAACTACAATTTTCATAACTTCTTAATTCCCTAATCATCTTCTTTTCCCTCACCATCAAATCGGTCCAAATTATTACAGCACGTTCAAGAAATCAAAAAATCCTCCAAAATATTCATAAACAATTTCCAAAAAATTCAGAAACCCGATAAAAAATAAAGAAAGAAGCCCGGATTTTTACCTCAAAACCCATTGCTCACAATTTTTTTCTTCTCCAGCAATATCTTTGCAACTTTCGGTTTTTCTTCGTGGTGGTTCATCCCCCTTCTTGTTGTTTCTGTGAATTTTTGATGTCTTTGTGAAGTGGTTGAAGAGTATTTTGATAGTGAAAATTGAAACCGAGAGTTCCACAATCAAATTAGAGGTATTAGTGGTGGTCGGCGGCGGTTTGATGGTGGGCTGTTGGCGGTGGTCGGCGGCGGGTGGATGTTTGAATATCTAAAAGACTAAAACCCTCATCTTCTACATCCACATTTTCTTCAGCCCTAATCTTTTTTTTTTTCGATTTTTGTCTTTTTTATTTTTTATTTTTGGCTTTTAAATTTTGGTGCATAAATCCTTAAGCCCTCACAACAAGTCCTTATTTTAATTTTCTTATATAATTTTTAATTTATATTTTATAATTTATATACATGTATACTTTTTATTTAAACATAAAAGGCTAAATTTACAACTAATTGACCATAAGTTTATTGAAGAAAAATATAAAATAATTATAATGTCATATATGTAATTTTAGAAAATAATTAATTTAGCATAAAAAAATATGTCATATAAATTTCAAACATAATTTTATTTAATCTATTTTGATTTTCTAAATAAGAGGAAAATGAAAGATTGGTGTAACAGTTTTTATTAAAGGCAAAAGGATAACACGTGACACCCCTCTCTCGATTACTCTTATTATATGTAATCTCAGCGGAAGACTTTTGAAAAACATGTTTTTTGTGGACATAAATTTACGTAAAAAAAATTCTTTTTGAATCAGAGAGAGAGAGGTCACTCTATACTAAACTCTAATCAACCAATTAACACCAAAGCATGCTACATGCAAGACTAGAAAGTAACTAGGCATGATGGACTTAATGCAAGTTCGGACAGATTCAATGCAGAAGCTTTAAAAATTAATTCCTCTTAAGGTACTCATGAAAATGACCCCAAAATAATATCATACCATCTAACATGGGTGTAGATCACTTAGTTAAAACAGTTTTAGAAAATGCGTGGCCATTTGGAAGAAATAAATAAAATGGCACAGTCGATCACTCAGTTTAAAATCCAGAACAAGGGAGGGAGTTTTGAAAATGCATAATAAATTCCTCACTGACCCAAAAACTACCAAATTTTACCCCAATGCATACAACTAAGTTTAAAACATTTTCAAAGCGGAAACAAGGCATTTGAGTGAGTAAAACTCCAGTTATACCAGAAAACACCCGAATGACCCTGTTTCAATGCAGTAGTGAGAAATAAATCATAACTAATTGAATACACCCAAATTATGCAAAAGACCTATCAAAATGATGAGAACAGAGAGATGCAGAGACTCTTAAAATTTCATGAATTTCAAAGCAGAGAACCTATATGAAAATAATTTTCAAACATCGAGACAAAACATAAAGGAGTTACTAGCCGAAAGGCATGCATGCAATAGATAGTAATATTCGCTTTCGTTTACAAAATACTACGGATTAACGATTAAATATCCAAAAGAGGGTAATCCCGATTACTATTACACATATTGTCTTTTAATAGTTTCCACCGATCGGAGGAAGCGAACGGTAGAAAATACCTAAAACCGTGTCAAAAGTTTTATAAGCATATTATACAAATAGAACCACATAACTAAATTAAGAGCCAACACAATCCACAACCCCTCCATACGATCTCCTTCCGATTCTCGAGCTCGATTCCCATCTACACTCCTCGTGCCCCAAATCGGGTATACCTACAAACATACAACACTTATATGAGCCTTTGAGGACTCAATGAGAATCTTGAAGTATTATCGAATACACATAACACATAGAGCATACATATATATATATATATATATATATATATATATATATATATATATATATATATATATATATATATACATACATCTTATACATGGACATGCAACATAAATTAAAACAATCATATACTTCCCTTTTTCGTCGGCGTTCTTCATCACATAATTGTCACAAGCATAGAGAGAGATAAATTCCCACTTTTATAACCCTATGATCCCAAGACCATAGAGTGAGAATATCCCACCTTTATAACCCTATGCCATGACACGTATTGAAGATTATAGGATGAGAATCTCCCACCTTTATAACCCTACGATCCCAAGACCATAGAGTGAGATTTTCCCATCTATATCCTCAACACCATAATGCAACATGCATGACATGAAAAATCATCGGGAATCCCTCGGAAGAGTCAATCTATGTTACCGGTAAATAACCTCATATATATCGAATCATGTCTATCTACGTGGGATTAAACCACCCCTAGGCCCTACGGTACCGACTCGCCGTACCCGGGAAATTTACCGTAACCTCGAAAGACTTTCCATCATAGTTTTATCTTTTAAAATTTCATGACACTAATGCACCCACACATGCACCCTTCTACTTACCCTTCTCTCATCCTCACACCCAATGATTCACATAAGCAAGCAAGAGCACATAGAAAATACACATAAAGTTTCACAAAATCATTTAGCCATAAAAACATAAAAGTAACTGAAATCTTAACATGCAAAGACAATCTAACATCAAAAGTTCACTAAATCTAGCATTTTTACAAGAATAAAATTCAAGACTTTCATCTTTACATTTATTCAAGTAAATACACTAGATCTTCACATGCAAGAGTATCTAAATCAAGTTAGCACAAATTCTTAGTTCTTTCATCTTTTTACATAGAAGACACTAGATCTAACATGCAAGACTTTAGATCAACCATCAATCACTAGATCTTAACATGCGAGGCCTTAAAACAACAATCGGCACAAGATCAACACATACACGATAGCAAATAAACCAAATAAGCAATTTTAAGCATTTTACCTCAAAATTCGAAAGTTCCTTAGCTAAGTCAAAAATTAAATTTCTTTCCACAAATCAACAATCAAACACTAGATTAACACATGCAAGGCACTAATTAAGCCAAATAAGCAATTTAAGCATTTTTCCCCAAATTTTTGAAATGTTTAATGGCTAGGACAAAAATTCATTTTCTTTTCACAAATCAACAATCAAACACTAGTTTAACACATGTAAGACACTAATTAAGCCAAATAAGCAATTTAAACATTTTTCCCCAAATTTTCGAAAGAAACATAAAACTTCAAGAACAAAGTTATCTTTTCAAAACACTAACATGCAATCATCATCTAAAACATATATCACATAATATGCAAGGATAAACAATAAAAACACATAAAGACCGAAAATACTAGTGGTGTTGCATGTTTGAGCAAGAATTCAAGAATTCTCACCCCTCTCTCTTTAGGGGAAGGATTTGTTAGCTCTTTTCTCTCTAATACAAGAAGAGATTAAGAGTTAGATTATGTATTAAGAAAAGAAGAGGAAGAACAAGAAGAACTTGGATGAAGAAGAGCTAAGCTCTTTTCGAAAAAAGAAAAGGAGAGGAAGAAGAAGCTTACTCCTAAGCTTGGCCGAAAATTCTCCTTTTGTTTAAATAGAAGGAGACCTTAAACTTATAGATAGCGAGATTGGAGGTGGAGAGTGTATTTTGATCTTGGGCATTGGATGTATTTATAGAGTTTTTGGAGAGTTCAAAGCCAATGGAGTTTTTTGGAGAGTTCAAGCTTGAGAAGGTGGTGGCTATGGTGGTGGTGATATGGCTGCCGAAAAATGAAGGGGAGAGGAAGAAGAAAGAAAGCCTTTTGGCCTTAAAGTGGTGTGTGGGAGTGGAAAAGCAAGCATAGTCTAGAGGGTAGGGAGGCTAGCTTTTAGGTATTTCTTTCTATGATCAAAGTACAACCACACCAATGCATGTCTACTACTAATTAATATGCGAATTTTAAAATCATGTGTGTGTGTGTGTTATGTCCGAAAAATCAAGAAAATGTGGGGAGGATTTTCTAATTTTCTACATTTATTAAAAATCCTAAAATGCATGATAAAAATTTATTTTCTAAAATTGTGTGCATGCATAAATATGATGAAATGCTTATTGAAATTCATATGCAAGAATAAAATCCTAGTTTATGAAAAATAATTTATTTCAACGTAATATCTCGAAATATTTCCTAAGCACATAATTCACATAATCACATAATTCACACAATAATTCACATAATCATATATTTCACATAATTACCTAATTCACGTAAATACTAATCATGCAGGAATTATTATAAATCCTAATTTCACAAATATGCACATAAATGTGGTAAAATAAAATAATATTATTTTACCGAAAATGCGGGGTGTTACATAACATGGGTATTATAAAAAAAATCATTGGCAAAATCTTCAACCACTTCAATTTTGGGCGGGTGAGATGCACGGATTTTTAGACGGCCGCTACAATTTGACAACCCCAGGGGGTTAAGTGCCCAAATCGATATCAGAGGGGGTGAAGTGCCAAATGGTGAAACCACACGGGGGTTAAATGCTATTTACACTATTTTATATTTTAAAATCTAAAACATAATAAACATAACAATCTAATAATTATTGCATCATACAAAATTGAAAGTTAACTAAAATTAAATTATTGGAAAAAATAAAAAAGTAATATATATTTTATAATAATGAAAGAAAACATATTTTAAGAAATTAATGAGCTAAAATAAATTTAAATACTTAAGATAACTACTAGTTATGTAATGATTTCTTAAAATTTATCGATATGAATATATTCGATTAATTGGTCCAAATAACACTTAAATGTCATTTATTAAATATTTACCCAACACGAGATAATATATTTTAAAATTTAAAATATTACATTTTTTAACATATATCTTTAGTTGTATAATTTAATTATTCCTTTTGTTATTCTTCTAAATAACAATGGAAATTTTAAGGTATTAGGATTTAAAATATAAATTAAATTGAGCTTGAGGGGGTAAGTATTACAAACGATACTTTAGTGGGGTAAATGTTATAAAGGGTATACTTTAAGGGTGTAAACTGTATTTAACCCTAAAAAATATTTATCAATATTAAAACGGATTTATATTAGTCAAAGCTACTAAAATCATCCAACACATGTAATTCATCAAACAATAACTTTAAACGCATAATTTTTTTAACCGTGAAAAATTGACGTTTTATTCGTTTGTTGAGTCTTGTATCTGTTTATGATAACGAAATACATATTTTAAGAACATATGTGTTTATCAACATTAAAACGGGTTAATGGTAGGAAAAACAATTAACGTCGTCAACGGACGAAATCACCAAACAATAAGTTTAAACCCGAAAATAGTTTTTTGAACCATTAAAAAATTACGATTTATCCACTTGTTGAGTACCCTAGTTATGTGAGAGAGTTTTTTGAAAGGTCGGTACTCATATTTTTTATTTGAATAAACATTTCTATGTTGAGAGAGAGAGAGAAGCTTAGAGGTCTCACTTGAGCTCTCATTTAATGATCAAATTTACTTAGAAAGTGAACTCTCATCTTGGAAGCACACTTAGCATATGAGATCTAATAGTTTTAAATAATAACCATCATCTCCAAGTCATCCGAGCTAACAAAGCGTGTTAAAAACTTTATATTGCATCTAGTAACCATCTGTTATACCGAATTGGTAAGAGCTTCTCGTGTTATAAATTTAGGAAAGGGTAAATAGCACATTACCCCCTTGTGGTTTGCTGATTTGGGACATTACCCCCTTGTGGTTCTAAAATAGGCACATAAGCCCCTTTGTTTATCAAGGGTAGCTCCCATCCCATTTTCCGTCAAATATAACCATGCGTGTCTTTCACTCGCGCGGTTGACGAGTGGTGCACTATTTTCAGTGTATAAATTTCTGAAAATACCAATTGCACCCTAATGCGATTAAGAATACCTACCCATTCCATTTGGTCAAACATAAAAATCCTAGTCATTCATGTTCCTCTGGTCTTGGTCATTTGCAAGTTGCAAGAGTTCCACCTCTTCCACGGCTTCTGGACCAGCAAAATATAGAATGGGGTTGAAAGTTTGGACGATATTTATCAAGTTTTGCTCTTGTGACACTTATCAAGTTTGTTGGAGGTTTATTGTATATTTTTATTTCTCTGTACGTTATTTTTTTTGTATGTTTCGAAACACTGAAATTTGTCTAACTGGATGGAAGCTACCCCTTGATAACCACAAAAGGGTCATGTGCTTATTATAGAACCGCAAGGGCGTTATGTGCCAAATCAGATATAGCTAACTATTCAAAATGGACATATTACTACCAAAATTTTAAGTTTTTATTTTTTATAACATCGTTGTTTCCTTTCAATGAGATTTGCTACTTACATATCATGTATGATAGTATCATCTTATCATACTTTTTCATAACAAAATATTATAAGAAGACATGCTAAATCAAATGTAATTTTATTTTACGGGTTATAAAAGATTCATATATTTTTTTTATTATTAAAGATGTTTATCTAATTCACACATTTTGATACCCAAAAAGAAAAAAAGAAAAAAAGAAAAATCGAGAGATACCCCGGGGTCAATATATTAAGAGTGCTGCTATTTGCAGCGGTATTATTACTGAATACATCGGAATCTTTTTCATTTTTTTTTAATTCTCTCTCTCACTCTCAAACTCTCCCAATACACTCTACATTCGGAACACATTTCGGTTTTTAATCCGTAGCAAATAAGGCTCGATTCCGGTAATTTTTTCATATCTCACTACTTTTTATTAATTTCATTTACAATTTAGATAAAAAAAGCATGTTTAGGACCTCCAGGTCGCGACGTAGTGGGCCGGAAGTTGTCCGGTTGAGAACCTCCAGGTCGCGACGTAGTGGGCCGAAGGCCGTTGGGTCGAAAACTTCCGGGTTGCGACGCAGTGGACCAGAAGCCGCAGGGTTGAGAACTTCCGGGTCGCGATGGGCCTAAAGCCGGAAGCCGTCGAGGACCTCCGGGTCGCGAGGTAATTGGCCGGAAGCCGTCGGGTCGAGAAATTCCGGGTCGTGACGTAGTGGACCGGAAGCCGTCGGGTTGAGAACCTCCGGGTCGCGACGTAGTGGGCCGGAAGCCGTCGGGTCTAATGGGCCGGAAGCCTCCGGGCCGAGGACCTCCAGGTCGCGACGTAGTGGTCCAAAATCCGTCGGGTTGAGAACCTCCGGGTCGAGGCGTAGTGGGCGGATCGAAGGATGTCGGGTAGGGAGCCGGCGGATCTGGGATGCCAGGTTGGGGGATGTCGGTTCAGGAGCCGGCGGGTCGGGGTATGCCAGTTCGGGAGTCGGCGGATCGAGGGATGCCGGGTTAGGATCCAGGTAAACGGGGCGACGACCGACCCAGGTTCGCGGCTTCGACCGATGTCAAACCGTATGAACGAGCCGTTAGGTGATTGGGATGGACATGTAAAATAATTTCCCGTCTTTTGTACGGCTCCGTCGGCGTTGGGGGTGGGTATTTTGGAAAGACTTGGACAAAATTCGCCCGTCTTTTATACGGCTCCGTCGGCGTTGGTAATGGAAGACGGGATAATGGCCGAAACTAGAGGTGCGGCTAGGGTGATCGACTTGGATTCTAGTTTGGAAGATGACCCATGAGAAAGGATTTTTGGGCGGAGAGGGTGGGTTGGTATTAATGGAGTGTTTAGACACCAACTCCTTTCCTATCTCTTTATATCTACCCATATATTGTTTTTTGTGGAAGATGCCGACGTCTAATTTGCCGGCTATTACTCCAGTGGTCGATTTTCTTTCAGGAAAATATCAATGGCAAGAAGCCATTCTCTTGCAAATAATGAGTTATACTCTATCTTTTTTGGGTAAGACAAAATCCCATGGTTATTGCCTGGTGGGAAGTCCGACTTTCATAAAGGATGAGCTACGCTTTATCTTTTTAAGCAAGGCGGTATCCCTTGGTTATAGCCTTGTGGGAAGTGCACTTTTTGCAAATAATGAGTTTAGCTTTATTTTTTAAAGCGATGCCGTATCCATTGGCCTTTTGCCTATTGGTAAGTCCGACTCTCGTAAAGGATGAGCAATGTTATCTTCTTAAGCAAGGTTGTATCCCTTGGCTATTGCCTAGTGGGAAGTACGCCTTTTGCAAAGAATGAACTATGCTCTATCTTTTTAGGAGAGACGGTATCTGTTAAGTGTATATTTTTACACTTTATCGTACCTTTTTATTGGAGCTTTTGGTGTGTTTTAACGATAATTGGTGCTTAAGAAGTTGATTTATTGTATTTTAGGTACAAATTGAAGAATTGGAAAAGTATGGGGTCAAAACTGCAATTTTGTAGAAAATATGGGCCAAAAGTGAAGAAATCAAAATTTTGAAGAAATTAGCCCGGGACGGCCTGTTAGAGTAGGTGACCAACAAACCAACATGTGGCGGTGGTCTTTCGTATTTATTATGGTAATAAACGAACCTTTATTCGTATTAATGATAATGTATATCTTTGTCCCTTTGTCACAAGCATATATATAGTCCTTACAGTTATTACAAGTACTAGTAATTGATCGTTAGGATTGTGAGATATTTACTTAAGTATTATAACTGTTAAATGTGTTCCTAGTCGAAGGGTTACGCCACCAATGAGGATATCGGCCTTTCCCATTAAGAGACTAGAACTTAGTGTATGTGTACTGCATCTCATCAGTAAACGGTATTGTGATATCGGCATGCATAAGTGGGTGCTCGTAAGTTGACGAGTTCAATGAACTCCCTCACCCTAGAAATCTCTAAGTGGTTCCCAATAATCGAGTAGAGATATCTATGGTATAGTTGTACACTATTAGTCCTTATGACCTAGACATCACCGTGACTTCATTAGAGGACCAGCTGTATCGTGACCTGTCCCTGAATTCCACCGAGGACCATCCCAAGGGCCAGTGTTCGTGCAGTCCGAAATCTAGTGGGAGGTTTGTGCATTCTAGTCGGGGATTCGATCGCTAGAATAGTCTTGGATGTCCTGTGTGTTACGATAGTTTGTAATCATTCTAAGTCTCTGGCCAGAGCTGACTAAGTGATGATTAGAGAATTCGATTATCTAAGTCATGTACGTAACGATTACAACACTTGGAACGATCGCATCGTCATTGAACAAATAAAGAGGTCTCGATGAACCAATGCCTCTAGTTCAATCGGGACATATGTATTGAAGAGATCGTACTATACCTTAACTATATCTGAAGGTTCTTGCAGGCACTTTATTTATATCTAGGGAATTATGACGCGTAGGTGCTAGACGCCAATCTTGATTCGTTGGGTGATTAAGGTGAAATGAGTTTCATCTTAATCGTAACTCTAAGGGACGACTTTTGACCACAAAAGGTTGTGGGCCCACGGCTAGATTACACCTGAACCATCGAGGGTCACACTGCTCGTGCACATGAGATCTTTGAATAAACGGTCAGAGATAAAATGGTTTATCTTTGCATGATTGGAACTCAATATGATTGGGTCCAACATTCGTAATTTGGAATTATGAATGAGAATAAGAAAAGGAAATGAATATGCAAACGTATTAGTAGACTTTCTAAATCGGGAAGTTTTCAAATTTAGAAAGTGCACTGAATTAGGGTTTCCACTTTCAGAAAGTTGGAAATCGAGAGTTGGCACTCGTAATGACGAGGACATTATAATGATTCCGAAAATGTAATCGTTACAATTTTCCGATCATTGAATTGAGAGAGACGAGCAAGTAAAAGAACTAACGAACTTAAGCTGTTGGGCCCGGTCCAACTTAAGCCCGTTAGGGTTTTATGCAAGACACTATAAATACTTGATTTATAGGTCTTGCACAAAGCACACACAAACCCTAACCCTAGCTGCTCCCCTTCTCTCTCTCGGCCACTCTCCACGCGGCTACCACCGGCGCCGTTGCCGGAATCGGCCATCTCTTGGCCGGTTCAGATTGGTATTTCTTTATTTCTTTCTATTCTTCCGTTTTTCTAACTATTACGTGTCTAGTGCTACGTGTTTAGTAGATCGAAGTATACGAGGTGAAATCCGAGAGGAGGAAGATCGAAGATCGAAGAATCAAGGAGCAGCACACGAGCCGACGCCGCACGCATTCCCACTCGCCGCCCGAAGACACCGCGTGAGCCACACGCGCCGCCGTAGCTCGTCTTGCCGCTGCTGCCGTTCCGCCGTTGCTGCCCCGGATTGCACGGATTGGTTTCTGTGGCAAGCTAGCTTTGCATAGTCCGCCTACCTCACGCTTCAAGAGATAAATTTTCGAATCCATTGTCGTTAGATTCGATTACACTTAAATTGAATATATATGTTCGTTCCAGTATGAAACTTGTATGATTTTATGTGACTACATGAAAACGTTTATTTATTGCGATCATGATTATTTGATTTAAACGCGAGCATCCTAATTGATTTAAATTCGGTTGAATAATTAAGCATGTATGTTGTTTTTAATTTCGCTGGAAGCGCAAAGGTACGCAATTAATTGTTTTCAATTATCGGGCATGTGTTTATGTGTTTTAAATTCGTTTAATTCGCATAAAATTTTTGTTTTCCGCTGCGTACACGTGTCCGATTCCCAACACGACCGTCTCAGATTTACACTTAAAACATGGACGGCCGTCTGAGAAGCAGAAGCTGCCTCTGGTTTTGGGACTGCCGTCCGAGTTTTAGTGCAAAATCTGGGACGGCTGTCCGAGATGACGAAAAGGCGCAGTAAAGGAATCCTAATTGCACAAGGAAACTACCTTATTCTTCAAATTTTCCACCCTATATAAGACCAAACCAAGCACACAATTGGGGATCCATCTTTTGACGCAAATTCAAGAACAAAGAAGATCAACGAAGATTCAAGCATAGTTTTTCCTATTTTATTTATTTATTTTATTTTCTTTATCATAAGAACTACGAGTAGCTAAGTCTTTATTTCTAGGATTTTATTTGGAACCCTATGTGGGATTTATGAACCCAATTCTATGATTTTATGCAAGTTTTAATTCTGGATTATTTCTTATACTTGTTTTATTATGTTCATGAAACTGGCCACTTTATGTGCTTTTATGTTATTGTTAATCGCATGAATCGGAAGATCGGGTTAATAATTAGAACTGTGGTAGAAGAGCGTTTGTGGTATTAACATAGGAATATAGTTAATCTCTTAGGTAGCCATTATTGAGATTTGTGCTTAATGATGTGTTCTAGAATTAATTGGATAGGAATATAGTAATTGAATCTAGAGTATTATAATCGTAATACACGCGGAAGCGGGTTATGATTATTTTAGCATCTGAGGTTAATAATTCGGGTTAATTACTTGCATAGTTGAAGGAATTGGGGGAGTAACAATCACATAGGGGGAAGAATAAAATCCTAGGCTTGTCTACTTTGATTAATCTTCGTGTTTAAATTTCTTTCTTGTTTTTGCTTGCATTTTAATTTAATTTAATTTAGTTAATTCTCTCCAAATTCGACTGTGTAGGGTGGGCTTGATAACAATTGGTAGAATTTAGCGTCTAGGATTAAATAATTAAATATTCTATGTGTGATCGATATCCGAACTTAATTGTCCACTTTATTACTTGTACGATACGTTCACTTGCGTATAGGTATTACAACCAACAATGTTATCTTTTTAAGCAAGGCTGTATCCCTTGGCTATTGCCTAGTGGGAAGTGCGCCTTTTGCAAAGAATGAGCTATGCTCTACACCAACACGTCACGAGAACCCATTGTTGAGGAGTGTTATTTGAACTCCGTCCGTGAAGAATTTATGAAATCCACCCAAGCATCTATCCGAAGACTGGAGATACGGTTGGAAGAATTCAAGCGCCAGAGGTGTCTTGAAAATATTTCAGACGATATCGAGAATGGTTGCAACAAAGAAAATTCGTCTGAAACTTGTAGTGAGAAAAATCCTTTAGACCTAGAAAATAGTGTCGATGAGAGGGAAAAATAAATTACGAAGACGCTTAAGGATGATGAATCTGAAAATACAATCGAGCTAAACTCCAAAGATGTCTCGGAACAAGAGAAGAAGAAGATGGATGTGGTTAGTGCAAATACTCAAATTGAGGATATTATCGTTGTTCATGACGTGGATTTGAAGGCATCAGTAGAGGCTGATGAGAAAATGAATGTGTTTGAAGTGGAGGTTATACGCAGACTTGAGGTTTTTGTGTACCGATTTGAGGGAGCGGGTGATGAAGATCCCAACTTAGCTTCGTACCGATGGATTACAACTAAGAAAGACTAGAAGCTCAGGTGAACCCTGACATATTGCAATCCTATCCCTGTATCGGTTGCAATTGAAGTGAAAGAGCTCATGGATGGATGCACAATCTACAAGGCTTTGGATTGGACATAACAATTTTAAGAAGCAAAGTCTGGCTGAAGACTTAAAACTTAGCGCTTCTTGGGAGGCAACCCGAGCTTTATTGTTTTCGTAGTTTTGTTTAATTTTTCGTTTCGTTTTTATCGTCATAGGCATGCATTCTAATTAATCTATTTGAATTTTAATTTTCAGGGTCGAAAACATGGTCAGGAGGTCCAGACGGTCGTCCGAAATTGCAAGCAACATCCCAGACGGCCGTCCGGGAAACAGAAGGCAAAATCCAGCATCATAGCATGTGGGACGGTCGTCCCAAAACATGCCTAGTTTGTGGGACGGCCGTCCCAAAACCAGTAAGGAGAGAAAAATTTCGTACGGCCGTCCGAAATGTAGGACAAAAACGGGGACGACCGTCCGATTATTTTGGGGCGTTTTAACTTTATCAAATTATATTTTCTCCCCCATTATTTCCTAAACCCTCCTCTTTCCTTCGCTCAAACTCCCACACACAAATGGAGGCTACAGAACCGAACCAAATTCTTCAAAATCTACTATTTCAAGGCACGCCCACAAGTTGTTCGACAATTTGCTCCAACCAAATTTTGAGTTCGATTCTCGACCAATTCTCACCGAATCTATTCCATCCTCTCTCCCAACTATGTCGTCCAACAAACGAGGCCGCACGAGCGAATCATCATCTTCCAAAGGGAAGGGAAAGGGAAAGAAAAGTGCCACCGCCCAATGAGGACGAGCGTGAGAGAACTAGGAAGGAACACCCCGATCACATCGACTTCGACTAAATCAGGTGTTTTCTATCCTTAAGCTCTGTGCTAATTTAGTTGAGGGCAACGAAAATTTTAAGTTTGGGGGTGAAAAAAACATGTTTTTGTGCTTATTTGTATTAGTTTGCATGCATTAGGTTTTATTTTTTTTATTGCTTTTATCGTTTTTCCGGAATATATATAAAAAAAAATTGCTTGAGTCGAATGCATCAATGATTTATGATGATGAGAGATGATCAATGTTTGATGATGAGATAGCTTGTTTTGTGTGATAAAGATTAGATGTTTGTTTATCTTTCGATTCAACGGAACTTAGAAGCGAATTATTGCTAGGAATCACACTTTGTGCATTGCTTTGGTTGAATGTTTTGAATTTTAAATTTGGAATTAATTTGTGCTAGAGCATACTATGTTCGGTTTTAGAACTCACCTCAGGAAATTTATGATACGAAGTGTTGAGTAGTGAGTGATTTGGGATATGATTTGGGCCTTCTTTGAACCGTTTGAGCCTTTCAAGCCGACCTTTTTATCGAAATTATCCTTAGAACCTTGATTTGAGCCTCGGAGAAAAGGTGTTCTTTCTTTTAGCCAATGTGTATAAGGTATAAAAGTGGATATTCTTGAAAAATTAACCCTTGGAGTTCGGTCGAAGAATTTTATAAGGTCCTTCTTAATCAAAAAAAAAAAAAAATAGAGAAAAAGAGAAGAAGAAGAGACTAGAAGGGAGAAGTAAGGACTAGTTGTTGAATTGTTTTGAAAGCTCGATCCATTGTCTTAAGAGCAAAAGTGGAGACTTTTGAACTCTTAAGAATCGAGTTTATTAAAGTTCTTAGAGGTGAATTCATTGTTTCAAACGCCTATCTTTCAAATTTTGGCGTAATCACCTTAATTCAAGAAAAATAGCCTCATATACCCATATTTCCTACCTCAAACCAAAGAGCCTAACAATTGAAAGCCACAAAGCCCCAATGATCCCAATAGCTTAATGTTCAATACTAGTAGAGTACAATCATTTGGTGAGTATTTGGAGTCAAGCATTTGCATGTAAGTATACATTCTTTCTATCTTTAATTTGCAAATATTGGATGCTTGAAGCAATTGTATGAATTGTGGTTTTTGGTAATGGTGAGTGACTCAGTGTTGTTGAATTTTGAGCTTGCGAATGCCTAAGAATTTTCATTATAATTACAAGTTCTGAAAACGTGAAGTTGATCATTGATCTATGTAATGGGATGTAGTAGTTGAGTTATTTGCTTATTGGTAGATTTTGCTTGAGTACAAGCAAAAGTTCAAGTTTGGGGTGTGTTAAATGTATATTTTTATACTTTATCGTACCTTTATATTTGAGCTTTTGGTGTATTTTAACGATAATTGGAGCTTAAAAAGTTGATTTATTGTATTTTAGGTACAAATTGAAGAATTGGAAAAGTATGGGGTAAAAACTGCAATTTTGGAGAAAAGATGGGCCAAAAGTGAAAAAATCAAAATATGAAGATTTAAATCTCGGAAGGCTGTCCGACTTTTAGTTCAAAATAAGTTCATAAGTTTCCTTTTCAGCATCAGTCGCTGTGGCAGGTATAGTGGCAGGAAGTCTCTCGTTCAAAACATAGAGACGCCCCTCAACGGTTACCACAACTTAAGACTACGCAACGAATCTAGGTAATTAGGGCCATTGAGTTTATTGTCGAGGATTGTCATTATGGGATTCTTAGACATGATTATCTGAGAGGTATAGAGAAGAGGATTATTAGAGATTCGCGTTAAATGATTGTTACAATTAAATGTTTGGCCTTATGTTATTTAATTGTTCTCCCACTAATTTTATCGAGTTCCACTTCCCTCTAGTAGACAAACGAGAAAACTGATTTTTCTTAATGGGCTTTAGGTCCAATAGACAAATATAACTCGTAGTTAATCAAACCCGATTATATTTGCCGAAAGGTAGATCACAATCAATCATATCCACAATATGATCCTAAATTAATTTTCCTCACACTTGATAATGACCTAAGTTGATCTCGCGAATATCAAAATCGTCGTGTGTCAAGTCTAACCTACCAATCAAAGATGCTCATAGAACTTGAATATGCCAAACTAATGCAGTCCCTAGTTAATCTAGCCGACCACGTTAATCTAGCATAACCCTTTTCTATGGCTACCTTCATCGTTATGTCAATTGAATTACAACTTACTTTACCATAGCACTCCCCGCTAACACGGCTTACTGCACTACAGTAAAGGGCTACACATAATTCAACCGTTGGCAGAAGGAAAGAAAAATTCAACAGATTGGTTTTTCTTTATAGCTTGAAATGATTCTAAATTAGATTAAGAATGAGGGATTTTATTAAAAAAAATTATCTCATCAGAAGGTTCGGATTGGTCTATGTGATTCCTACATCTATCTTCTCTAAAGGTATATACGCATATTGTCCTAAGAGGAACATACAACCTAACTACATAATTAATTAAAATAATTAACTATCGAGCTTTTCAAAATAATTATAGAACCTCAACTAGTATAAATCAATCAAATAATGTTGAGGTACTAGTAATTAAGTTGAACTATAATCAATATTATATGTGTGTTCTATTAATTAAAATCAATTCAACAATTTAAATTAATTAATTAATCTAACACCTATTTACTAAAATAGATGATTGTTGACTCAATTAACTAATTGGGATTAATTGAAAATAATATTCCGAAAATTAAAATCAATTTGTTTTAAGTTTAATTTTAGAAATATGAAATAATTTTTTTTTTATTTTTTTTTTATTTTCAGTGAACCGGTTCGGCCGACCGGTTCGGGCCGAAGCAGTCCGGTTCTGCCCGGTCCAGTTGACCCAAATCAGTGGGCCGGGTCAGTCGGACCGAGAACCGGTCTTACCGACCCGAATCCACGTGGATTCGGTCAATTGGATCGCGCACAACCATCGAACCGGCCGGTTCGACCGGTTCGATCCTAATAATTAAAAACTGTTGTTATAAAAAATAATTTTAGATCCGATTTTAAAATTTTAAACAATTTTAAAGCTGGAAAAATTCTAAACAATATTTCAAAAATATTTTAAACTTAAAAAAACTCCCAATTACATAATACAACAATCGCTACTTTAATAAATCGAACATGCATAAAATCATAGCATATTAAAACGAACGCAATTAATTGTGCAACGAGCTCTGATACCACTGTTGGGAATGTGACATGTGTACGCAGCGGAAAACAAAAATTTTGTGCGAATTAAACGAATTTAAAATACATAAACACATGCCCGATAATTGAAAATAATTAATTGCGTACCTTTGCGCTACCAGCGAAATTAAAAACAACATACATGATTAATTATTTAACTGAAATTAAATCAATTAGCATGCTCGCGTTTAAATCAAATAATCATGCTCGCAATAATAAAAACAATTTCATGTAGACACATAAAATCATACAAGCTTCTTATTAAAACGAACATGCATACATTAACTTAAACGAAAAACGAATCGAACGACAATGGATTCAAAACTTTACCTCTTGAAGCGTGAGGGAGGCGCACTAACCAAAGCTAGATTTCCACGAAAACCAATCCGTGCAATCCGGGGCAGCAACGGCGATGCAACAGCGGCGATGATCCGAGCTACGGCGGCGCGTGTGGTTCACGCGCTGTCTTCGGGCGGTAAGTAGAGGCGCGTGCGTCGTCGACTCGGTGGCTGCTCCTCGATTCTTCGATCTTCCTCCTCTCGGATTTCACCTCGTATACTTTGATCTACTAAAACGTGGCACTAGACACGCAATAGTTAGAAAAACGGAAGAATAGAAAGAAGGAAAGAATTACCAAAAGGATTGGAAAATTCGATGATCGGAAAATTACAACAATTACATTTATGGAATCATTATAATGTCCTCGTCACTACGAGTGCCAATTCTCAATTTCCAACTTTCCAAAAGTGGAAACCCTAATTCAGTGCACTTTCTAAATTTGGAAACTTCCCGATTTAGAAAGTCCACTAAGATGTTCGCCCATTCTTTTCCTTTTCTTATTCTCATTCATAATTCCAAATCACGAATGTTTGACCCAATCATATTGACTTCCAATCATGCAAAGATAAACCATTTTTTATCTTTGACCGTTTATTCAAAGATCTCATGTGCACGAGCAGTGTGACCCTCGATGGTTCAGGTGTAAGCTAGCCGTGGGCCCACAACCCTTTGTGGTCAAAACTCGTCTCTTAGAGTTACGATTAAGATGAAACTCGTTTCACCTTAATCACCCAACGAATCAAGATTGGCGTCTAGCAACTACGCGTCATGATTCCCTAGATACAAATGAAGTGCCTGCAAGAACCTTGAGATATAGTTAACGTATAGTACGATCCCTTCGATACATTACGAAGCATTGGTTCATCGAGATATAGTTAACGTATAGTCCTTCCGATTGAACTACAAGCATTGGTTCATCGAGACCTCCTTAGTAGTTCAATGACTGTGCGGTCGTTCTAAGTGTTGTAATCATTACGTGCATGACTTAGAGAATCCAATTCTCTAATCATCACTTAGTCAGCTCTGGCCTGAAACTTAAAGTGATTGAAAACTATCAGAACACACACGACATCCAATACTTTTCTAGCGATCGAATCCTCGACTACAATGCACAGACCTCCCACTAGATTTCGGACTGCACGAACACTGGCCCTTGGGATGGTCCTCGGTGGAACTCAGGGACAAGTCACGATACAGCTGGTCCTCTAGTAAAGTCACGATGATGTCTAGGTGATAAGGACTAATGGTGTACAACTATACCATATATATTTGTACTCGATTATTGGGAACCACTTAGAGATTTCTTGGGTCAGGGAATTCAGTAAACTCGTCAACTTACGAGCACCCACTTATGCATGCTGATATCACAATACCGTTTACTGATGAGATGCAGTACACATACACTAAGTGCTAGTCTCTAAATGGGAAAGGCCGATATCCTCATTGGTGGCGTAACCTGTGACACCCCCTAGTTATAGTATGGTAAACCGATATAGTTTGCCATTAACAGAATGAACGGAAGCTTTATATATTTTATATAAGTCTTTATATATATATATAGGGAAATCCCAAAATTTCAAAAAGACATTTTTCAAGACCTATGACTTAAGGACGAGGTGGGCTTCGGAAGAAAAAATTTTTTTTGGCGAAGGGATTTAGTAGGGTGGGGGAGTATTCATCGAGCTACTCTATTAACCCCTTATAGAATCTGGAATTGGTGTCACCTTGATAATACATAATGATAATATATAAGTGTCCATAGCTAAAAAAAATATTAATCTAACATAATATAGCCATTACTTATAGCGAAATATTATACATGGACCATAAATATCAAAAGGGGGTCCATATTCGGGGGAGTTATCCTCCTTTACCACGGATAATAATACACATGAGCTACTACGGAAATAGTAATTGTCCTAAGGACAATATACACAAAAGATAGGATTACAAGACTTATAAGTAGATCCTCCATACGAGCAAAAACCCGGAGTCGGCTTCTCGAACCGTCGACTAGTCCAATCCGGCGGAGTTAGTACCACTAATACCTGCAAACGGAGAATATCTATATGAGCTAACAAAGCTCAGTAAGGATCTCGAAAGATACCGAGATTTGAAAATATAGTTCTACTACGTATATCATATTGTATTCAATGCAATTAAATTGAAAGTAGGTATAAAACACATATCTTGGATTTACGAATCGTAAACTTTAGAAAGCTTTTTCATTTTATCGGATCCGATGAGAAATTAATTTCTTTACTTAGATAATAAGAAGATTATTCTGAGCCCGTTTTGGTGGAATCAAACCACCCGACTGTAGTATCTATGGTTGGAATACCGGCCCCCCGTATCCTTTCTCATCCTTTCTAAGTATTCCATTAACCTCCCCAAATTATTTTACTTAATTCCAAAAGTGGCATGGTCGAAGTATTTAGAATCCCGTTTGGGTACATAAAGATACAAATATTTCACAACAACCCATAAGGAATTTGGACCACCATAAGACATCACAAATATCAATCAAGTGACAAACAATCACAAACTAGACAAAAGATCAATTATCACCATATATCAAGTTATGTATTCATGCATGCATACCCGCATATGCACTCAATTCAATCACAAAACAAGACTATTAAAGACCTACTTAATTTCCATAATTTCCTTAAGCTACTTAACCCCAAAATTTCTTTACTAATTAACTTAGGATCAAGGAAACATATCAGTTTAGTAGATTTTGAATATTCAGCACAACACCCCTCAATTTCTGGAAATTACAGTTTTGACCCCAAAGTTCAAGACCTACACATGCAATTAACCTAAAAGTTCAAAATCCACATTTTCATGAAAATCAACTCCTAACCCATCTGAATATTTCGATAAATGCATAAAACCAAGTTTAGAAATTACTTTATGCGGAATTTTCGTAAATTACATACTTCACCCTAAATTCTCTCGATCTACACATGCAAGACCATAGAAGTTCCAAAAGTCCTTTTTCTTGCAAAACCTTTTAAAAACTGGAATTGTCCTTCACTAAATGCTGGAAAACAGTTTTTGGAAACCTATATAGAACTAACTTCTTAAAAATTATAGATTTGGCCCAAAAAGCTTTTGATTTACACATGCAACCACACTACAAGTTCAAAATTCACCTTTCTATGAAAAACCCCTAACAAATCGAAATTTTTGTTCAACATATGCAGAAAACGAAGTTTAGAAAGTTAATTTGTGCAACAACTTCGAAAATTACATTTTTCACCCCAAAAATCTTTAGATCCATACATGCAAGACCACTAGGAGTTCAAAAATCACTTGTTCTTGTAAAACTCCCTTAAATCTGGAATTTTCGTTCAATAGATGCTAGAAAACAGTTTTTAAAACCCATATAAAACCGACTTCTCACAAATTACAGATCTGGCCCGAAAATATGCAGAGTTACACATGCAACCCCAAAACTTTGCCCAAATTGATTTTCTCCACAATTTTCGAAATAACTAAAAATTTCTTTGAAAGTAAATAACTCGAATCCACCATTTATGACCTCTGATCATACATGCAGTGATATAAATCATATGAACTAACAAAAATGAACATTTAAATGCAAGAACAACATAAAACAAGAAAGAGGAGTGTCTTTTAGATTATTTTCGAAATTATTTTCTTGATACTTGATACCTCCATTTGCAGCAAGGATTTCGATAGAAAGAACAAAAGCTAGCTGAAAGGGAAAGGTTCTTGAGGTCCTTCAAAGGAAACCGAAGGTTAGAAGAAAAAAGGAAAGAAAGAAGAAGGAAGGGATTTAGAACTCAAATGGCAGTTCTTACCTCTTCAAGTATGGAGATTCAACCAGGCTACTTTGATGGAGAATGACACGATATAGATTTCAAGGTGAGAGGTGTTTTCACTAGTGAATGGACACCATGTATTTATAGTGTTTTTGGAGTATTCAAGAGCAAGGGTTAGATATGGAATTCTCATCTTTTGATTTGAGAAATATCTTGATGGTTTTTGGGGTGGCTCGAGCTTGATGGAGGCTGATGACAATGGCGGTTTTGGTGGCTGGAGCAAGAGAGATAGAAGAGAAGGGGGAGATAGCCCAAAGTGTGAGGGAGAAAGGGGAAGGGTCTCTTGGGCTTCTAATAGGCATGCTTGAGGTGGAGTGTGGGATTAGCCTTAGTAGGTATTAGGCTAGGCTTATATTGTTATTATTATTATTATTATTATTTAAAAGTTTAATAATACCCCCCTTAAACACACACCCACACGGTACCCTACCCACACATATATAGTTATTATGTATCATGGCATATGTGATGAGTGTGTGAATATGCTAAGTTATAGCATACATATATAATTCATCTGTAAACACCTACGCACATAAGGTCACATATTCAATTTGATATCTATCAATTTGGCACATAATAATTCAGGTATAGCCCTATTACTAGCAGATATTTAATATTTAAGTGATGTGAAATTAACTGTTAGTAAATTTAGTGTTTTGAAAACGTGGGGTGTTACAATCTTCCCCCCTTAAAAAATTTTGTCCCCAAAATTTGTAACCTGTCCCGAATAATTCGGGATAGAGGCTTCTCATTTCCGATTTGCGTTCCCACTGTACTTTGACTAGGCGAATCTCCCGGATTCGAAGTGTCTTGGTTTTGGAGTCGAGAATTTGGAGGGGTTTTTCTTCGTAAGATAGGTTAGGATTTAGCTCAATAGGTTCGGTTTTGAGAACGTGATCGGGACTGGAAATATACTTGCGAAGCATGGAGACGTGGAATACGTTATGGATTCCGGATAGGTTAGGGGGAAGTGCTAGGCGGTAAGCGCGACTGCCTATTCTTTCGAGTATTTCAAACGGTCCGACATATCGCGAGGATAGTTTGCTGCGGTTTCCAAATCGCAGAATTCCCTTAAAAGGGGCTACCTTTAGGAACACTAATTCTCCGACTTCGAATTCTAAATCTCGCCTTCTATTGTTAGCGTAGCTCCGTTGTCGGTTCTGAGCAACTTGCATATTTTCTCGGATATCTCGAACTAGGTTCACCGTTTGTTGGACCAAGTCGGGTCCGAGAAGTTTTCTTTCTCCAACTTCATCCCAGTAGAGGGGAGACCTGCACTTGCGTCCGTAAAGTGCTTCATACGGTGCCATTCCGATTGATGATTGGAAGCTATTATTATATGCAAATTCAATCAACGGTAGCCGAGATTCCCAGTTGCCCCGAAAGTCGAGTATACAAGCTCGAAGTAGGTCCTCAAGAGTTTTGATCGTACGTTCTGGCTGGCCATCGGTTTGGGGGTGAAAGGCAGTGCTGAAGGACAACTTGGTTCGAAGAGTTTCTTGCAAACTTTTCCAAAATTTTCTTGCAAAATTTTGGAATTCCATGGAGCCGAACGATTTCTCGCATATAGAGTTCTGCGAGTTTATCTAGGCTAAACGTCATGCGGATTGGAAGAAAATGGGCCGATTTAGTTAGCCGGCTGACGATCACCCAAATTGAGTCGGATCCGCGTTGGGTCCGTGGAAATCCTTGAACAAAGTCCATTGTTATCACTTCCCATTTCCATTCGGGAATTTGATTTGGCTATAGTAATCCTCTAGGTCGTTGGTGTTCAGTCTTGATTTGTTGGCAAGTGAGACATTGGGCAACGAACCGAGCTATATCTTTCTTCATTCCAGGCCACCAATATAGTTTCTTCAAGTCTTCGTACATCTTGGTTGATCCGGGGTGACAGACATATATGGTTTGATGTGCTTCGGCTAAGATGAGTCGTTTGAGTTCTGCATCGTCGGGAATGCAAATGTGGTTTTGAAATTGGAGAAATCCGTCCTTGGAAATTTGGAAATGAGGGTTTGATTCGAGATTTGTGCGAATTTTCCGAAGTTGGAGGTCTTGATCTTGAGCTGTTCTCACGCGGTTCCGAAGATCCGATTTAACCACTAGAGCGTTTATCGACTTCCGACAAAGGGCATCTGCCACAACATTCGCCTTTCCGGGGTGGTATAGGAATTCACAGTCATAATCTTTAACCAGATCGAGCCATCTTCGCTGCCTCATGTTCAATTCCTTCTGTGTGAAGAAATACTTCAGGCTTTTGTGATCGGTGTAAACGGTGCACTTGTCGCCGTAGAGGTAGTGACGCCAGATTTTAAGTGCAAAGACTACTGCTGCGAGTTCTAGATCGTGAGTTGGGTAGTTCTTCTCGTATTCCTTGAGCTGGCGGGACGTGTAGGCTATCACTTCTCCGTTTTGCATAAGTACAACACCTAGTCTGAGTTTGGATGCGTCGCTATAAATCACAAACTCTCCGGATCCATCTGGTAGCGAAAGAATTGGAGCGGTGGTCAAACGTTTCTTTAGTTCTTGGAAGCTAGCCTCGCGGTCTGGGGTCCATTGGCAATTGACTCCTTTCTTCGTGAGTTGAGTGAGGGGTGATGCGATTTTTGAAAAATCTTGAACGAATTTGCGATAATATCCGGCTAAGCCAAGGAAACTCCTTATCTCCCTTACATTCTTTGGGGTGGGCCAGGTTGAGATTGCTTCTATTTTGCCAGGGTCGACGGAGAGTCCTTCGGCGGAGATGATGTGGCCAAGGAAAGTTACTCTGGATAGCCAAAATTCACATTTACTGAACTTGGCATAAAGTTGATGCTCTCTGAGTGTTTGAAGTACTGTTCGTAACTGGGAGGTATGTTCTTCTTGGTTTTTGGAGTATATAAGAATATCATCGATAAAAACAATGACAAATTTGTCTAGGTACTGATGAAAAACTCGGTTCATAAGGTCCATAAAAGCGGCAGGGGCGTTGGTCAATCCAAACGGCATTACTACGAATTCGTAGTGGCCGTATCGGGTTCGGAAAGTAGTTTTAGGGATATCAGTTTCTTTGACCTTAAGCTAGTGGTAACCTGACCGAAGGTCGATTTTGGAGAAGACGGATGACCCTTGGAGTTGGTCAAAGAGATCGTCGATGCGGGGTAGAGGATATTTATTCTTTATGGTCACTTTATTCAGCTCTCGGTAGTCGATGCAAAGGCGGAAGGATCCGTCTTTCTTCTTAACGGATAATACCGGGGCTCCCCATGGGGAGTGACTGGGGCGGATATAACCTTTATCGAGGGATGTATTCCTTTTATTGAGTTCGCGTATAATAGATCTGTGCATTCTTCTACAAAGTTTTCACCTTTTGAGATTGTTTATGATTTTAATCCGCTAAGTCCTTGGGATTTGTTACCTTTACCTGTTAATGAGATTTCTAGTTTAGATGGGAACCGCAGGGCTAAGTTAGTGAAGAAAATACCTTAAGAAGCACGCGAGCACATTGTGAAAAGGAATGAGCAAGTTGCGAAGCAAGCTAATAAGGGGAGAAAGCACCTTACTTTTCAGCAAGGAGATTGGGTTTGGGTTCATTTTCGAAAGTAAAGGTTTCCCAATCAGCGGAGTTCAAAACTTAAGCCACGAGGAGATGGACCTTTCCAAGTTCTGGAAAAGATTAATGATAATGCCTATAAGATCGACCTTCCAAGTGAGTATCAAGTTAGTTCGACATTTAATGTTTTTGACCTATCTCCGTTTGATGTAGGTTCAGATTCGAGGACGAATAATTTTCAAGAGGGGGAGGATGATATGATCCAGCCAATTACGCGAGGTAGTGCCGAGCTGGGTGAAGGAGTTGATGACTTGGAGGAGCTGCATGTGCCAAGAGGACCGATTATCCGAGCTCGGGCCAAGCGCATTGAAGCAGCCGTGCTTAACTTAGTAGAACACGAGCTCCAAAAGGAAGAATTGACGAAGTCTAGTTCGATCCCAACTCAGCTTAATTGGAGCGAATTATCGGGCTAGATTGTGAAGCAAGCCGAGGTGAAGGACTTGAGCCCGTCTAGTCATCCAGCCGAAGAAGACGTGACTTGGAAAGGATGATTATTATTAGTTTTTCGTATTTTATTATAGGTCAATTTATTTCTTGTTATTTAGAGTCCGATTTGGACTAGATTTAGTTTATTTCGTTATTTCCTTATAATATATAAGTTAGGATTTATTTTCCTTGTTAGATTAGGTCTCTTTGACACTTATAAATAGGTTGTTTAAGGGTCATTATTATTTGGACGTTTTTTTAAGTATTATTTTGAGAGATTAAAATTCTCCTTCGTTGTTCTTCAACAACTCTTCGGGATATTTTGCGAGTGGATTCTTGTGAATTATTCTTAGCAATATAGTATTGGTTTCTGATTCATTATAATCACTGGGTCAATACTTCCATCTTGATAATATTGGTTTCTAGCTCTCTATAGATACGGGGTCAATATTCCGAATTCCGCCAATCGAAT
The DNA here is from genome assembly GCF_056151865.1 of Erythranthe guttata. NCBI lineage: Eukaryota > Viridiplantae > Streptophyta > Magnoliopsida > Lamiales > Phrymaceae > Erythranthe > Erythranthe guttata. Next base: position 10,102,770 of record NC_142546.1, on the reverse strand, counting down.
CATTTATTTTTTGGACGTTTCGTTCTTGCTTCCGCGTAAGATTATTGAGTCCTGTAACAAGTTCTACGGGGTTCGTATCAATTATTTTCTTTCTTGAAGAAGTTTTACGCTGACTTTGAAAAATGGTTACATATTTTGAAAGTTCTTATAATAGTGAAAAAGTTTCCATGTTAATAATGAGATGCAATTAAGGATTAATATTTAATAATTTTTTTAATAAGATGTGCAGGACTCGCGTTACATAACCCAACAACATGGATTTGGATACATAACTTGGCTATTTGATGGTTGACTTTTACGATTTGTGACATAGAAATATTATTTGGCCTCTTTTGTTTTACTATTTCATATTTCTTATGAGTATGTTTTACGATTATAACGAGTTAAAAGTGTGAAAAAATTTATACATGGAATTGCTGCAAATTATTTTTTAGGGTAAATTCAACTTTCCCTCATTGTATATTATGAAGTGACGACATCCCTTTACCCCATTTGATTATCGATTGCATCATTTCACCCGTCTCAATGTGTCCATTAACATTAGTTTTCAGACTGTTGACCAAACAATTAAGTCAAACCTGCAAAAAAAAAAAACGTATATCTCCTATTTGAAATAAGTTAATTTATAATTGACGATATTTGTTTCGTGAAGAAGAAGATTCATAATTTTGTGCAGCCAATTATTACTAACTCTGATGGTGCTCAATAATCGCAACCCCCCTTCACGCTCGTGTACTCTTAGACGTCCAGCCTCCATATTTATCAGATGACAAAAGAGTGGAACTTTGCTTCGTCCAAACATAAGCGTAATTACTCTTCCCCTTAAAAAAATTCCAAAAAAATTGAAGTTATTTCAAATGCGTAAACATCACTCTTTGTAACGTAGTCGAGATGCATAGAGAGCGATCAGTTCTTCATAAACTCGTAAACTCATAAATCAACAACATCTTATGCTTATCTTCACAATAACCAATCAACCTAACCAAATTCTTGTGCTAATGAAACCGATATAGAAACGACACCAATTTTGAACCAAACACATCCTCTCTTATTCTCTTGAAATTTGTTCGTTTTCAGACCCAACTCGTTTCTCTTAATAGCAACTTCTTGGCTCTTAGGTAGTTTCCCTCTGTAGATGACCCCTAAACTCCCTGTTTGTAACATATTTAATCATCTCTAATTCAAGTCGATTTTATAGTGGATTTGCAAATTAGAGAATCACAATTTTAATTTTAGGTTTCTATACTTCCATTTTAAAAAGGATTTTCCATTCTTATTTAATTAACAAGAATAAAACTAAATAATGAGATGCTTTAATACGGGACAACAAAGTTACGCTTTCATATTCATGAATGGCGAAGACGAGAGTCCTATTAGTGTGGTACTGGACTATGTTTTAATGTTGATCATGAATGGATAATCGAGAAATAAAAAGATACGTAAAATAGAAGAAGTATGGGTGTTTTTTCTAATTTCGAAGCCTTGATGAAATGGTGTCATTAGTCTGAAAACCGACGGTGAGGTCCACATTGTTACAATTTCACAAGTGCAGTGTGGGTCAAATGATACAATGGATAGTAGAAGCGTAAATGAGTACTTATAATGATCATATGTACGTGTTACTATATTTTAAAATCATATGTGAGAGAAGTTATTTTGCATGCATGTGATCAAAACACCCATGAAATAGTGTCAATAATTCTGTATGAAATAATTCAATGCTTCCGAATTCGAGTAAAATAAATAAATATAAAATCATAAGATTTCTTTTAAAAAATAAACAAAAACTTGTGTTGAGAAAGATTATGCAACGGAATATAAAGAACACAAGTTTTAAATAATTATCCACAAGTATATAACTTGTGAATGTGCCTTCACTGACGAAAACCTCTATTCACACATTATTCAAATGAATACAAATGAGAAGCCAAGATCTTCTCTTCTATGAAGAAATCACTGGTTGATTGCTTCGCAAACCAATGCCTAGAATCTATAATGATATTTCTGAGCAGCACTCTAGGAATACAAACAAATATTAAGACATATTGAATACAAAACATACCCAATTCTGTAGTGAGAAATTCATAAAAAAATTAGGTGTTGTAGAAAGTGTTCCAGCACCCTAAGCTCTATGCTCTCAACTCTCTTCAGAAATCGTTGGAAAATGAATAGGGGATTTCTCCTATATATATACTCCAGGAGCTCCTTGTCCTGGATGAAATAACCGCCCACTAACTCTAAATAAGAAATCCGAAACAAAACTGATTTAATAGAGTCAAAACAATTAAACTATATTTGACTCGAAAGTCAAATATTCAACAAATTCCCCGTTTTTGAATTTCTGATCGAAACCAATTTTTCATAAACTCCCATTGCATAAAATAATTTGATCTCCCCCTGCATTGAACAGTTTAATTATTCAAGCTTCCTTTGAATATAACTTTAAGAATCATAAATTACAAGAATAAAGAGGAATGTCAAAAACAAAAGCAAGTGTAGTAGTTCAAAATTTACATACCACAAATATTAAACAAGTGCAGTAAAACAGAAATGCACAAAACAGAATTGTTCAAATTCGAAAAAAAGACGAGCAATAAGATATATTGGAAAAATACATGGGATGCATTATCATTCAGCACTAGAACCACTGGTGGAGCCTGTATCATCTTCATCATTCTCCGATCCCCATCCTCACTCACAAACTCCTCGAGGATCACTTGGATTAGAAGTCCCGGCCTCAAATTAAGTACCAAAACCCTCACCATCATCTTCATAAATTTCTCCCCATTGTTTTTATTAGAAAGAGCTAACTCCAACATCTCTGTTATTTGCTGATGATATGCCACTTATACATTGGCATGTGTCAATTCACCCTGGAGTGCTCTAGTTGGGAGATAATTACATCATTTGGAATGTAGATGTTGGCGGAAAATTTGGCAGAAGTGTTGGGAACACCTGCAGCAACACTTTCGAAACCAGATCTATTTTGGGCTGAGTTAGAAGGCACATGAGTGCCATCAGCCCTAGGAAGATATCTGAAGTGAGAGTCATCCAAAAACATAGAAGAGACTCCAATGAGAATGGAAGGAGTAATGAGATAGGCATTTGGATCTTCAATCAATCCTTTATTTAATAGGACACTATAATTGAGGGATGTATATGGTAATGAGATAGGCCTACTTGGCAACGTGAGAGCAAACAAAACACTCAAAATCAACTTTCATTCGTATTCCTAGTTTATACATAAAAAACTCCTTGTTCTTTAGTGATCACAAATTTATTGGTTGAAGGGAGCCAATTTGAAATTGTGATTATGTAAAGAACAAAGTACAAGGAAGAGAAAGATCCTACTTTGAGCTTTATAAGTTGGCGAGGCCAGAAAGGAACTTTGTTTTCTGTGAAGAATTTACAGACTTCAGAATATTCATTAAAATAGCCTCATCAGGATGATCATTAGTTCCAAAACATTTGTTGATTGACAAAATCAAAATCATTTAACAAAATACCCTTTTCCTCAAGAAATGCCCGACTAACAAAAAAATTTCTCCTCAAACAATCTGCCTCAAAATAGTAAACTGGATTGAAACAGTTACTAAACTCAAATGGGGCGCATATATTTTTGCCATCAAGGTCCTCTTCATCATCATCCTCCTCTTCTTATTCTTAATCCTCTTATGCCACTTTCTCTTGATTGAATCATGGACCAGGTGATGCAGCACGTTTTTCAACACTGGGCTCACCAGCTTCCTCTGCTTCACTTTCTGTGTTATCTTCAAGCTTGACCTTTATAATTTCACGATTGAGCCTGGAAATGAAGCTGGGGAGTGACATATTACACCCAACCTATAGATCCTCAATTTTATCCCCTTCAGATGAGTGATGACTGTTTTTTCCCCTAGTATCTAAAAAACGTATCGCAAAATTTATTCCGTCTCCTCATCTTCTTCATCCACCTCAATGAACTCAGGGATGGATACACATTCACTCGTATGATAAGAAGGAAGATGGAAAGATGGATCAGTGCTTATGTCATCATAAGCATAATTTTCCCCTTCAACAACCCCTTCAACAACATTTGGGGTGGTCTTCTCTGTAAGATTGTTTTTCTCCCCCTAAGTGGCAACTTTAGAGCAAATAAATTTTTATGAGGTCATGGTGTCTTTAGGTTCTGCTTGTGGTGATTTTTTAGATTCCACCATGGCCTTATCAAAAGTGAGGGTAGCTGCTTCATCATTTATATCCTCCTCAATGAGATGAAAAGCCCTTCCCATTCCCTTCTTTCTGCCAGGGTCTGATACCCTAGCACCTCTGCCTCTTCAATTTGTGGGGCTTCTGGTTGCGGCAGAAGCTTCAGCATCTTCATCTTGAATGGGGTTGAGACGCTTAGACCGGCCTTCGAAAAAGGCCCAAAAGTTGCAGGCAAGTTGTCAGGATCAATGGGGTTTTATGCTTCTCCAACTTCGAGAACTCTGATAGGTTATGCATCTTCGATCCATTTAAAGAAAAGTAAGGATAAATTAGTGTTTGTTTCTTCCGGTGCTACAACCCATGTGTCTAAATTTGAGGGTTTATGAGCAAGGGTGGAGGAGAAAGCAAGGAGTGAAATTTGTGGAAAATTCGAGAGAGAAATTTGAGTGAATGTTTGTACGAAATAGGGCAAATAGAAATTATCTGAGGAATATTGCACAAGACATCTTGATTTTATAAGAACAAATTTTCATAATGGAGTTGAGGAAGAATGAGAAGTGGTGAACTGGATTGCTGGTAGAAAAAGAGGTTTTACACGTTTAGGAAGAGAGAGGAGAAATTCTCAATGGTATAGTTCAATATGTGTTAAAGAATTAAAGACCAAATAATAATTAATTAGTAGCCCAAATTATAATATACTTTAATCAATAACTATGTGAATTAAAGTGCCAAAATTAAAATAGGGGTCAACACTCACGATTTTAGCAAAATAAATACTAAGAATGATTTAAAAACCGTGAAACATGAAAATGTCACTGCTTGGAAGAAATATTAGTCTGAAAATCTTGGATTTATTTCCTTCTTATTTTAAATACAAACAAAAATAAAAACACTAGGATTATCACAAATATTGGTAACACTGAGAAAAGGCAGGGCTTTTATTTTTGTTTTCTTATTTAGGATCCCTTGATTTTCTTGTGTAACAACCTCTTTTTTTTTAATATAATAAGATGTTGCACTAGGATCGTCACATGTACAATAAATATAAGTCCAATATCCAAACCTCAATGAGATCGATATAAAAAATAATCCAAAAGAAATCACGTTACAACTTTATATGTTCTTATGACTGATGTAACATGAAGTCTACACTCTACATAGTACTCATGCCAAGAGATTTTTTAAGTTTAAAAATTATCTCATGATCAAGAGCTTTAGTAAATGTATTTGCTAATTGATTTTTTTTACGAACATATTTCAAGCAAATAATATTTTTCTCAACTATATCACAGATAAAATGATGCTTAATATCAATATCCTTAGTCCGTGAGTCTTGGACATGATTTTTGGAAATATCAATGCACTTGAATTGTCAAAGTACATGATTAAGATATCACTAGATAGGCCATAATCATTTAGAATTTTGTTTATCCAAATAAATTGACCACAACAACTGCTAGCTGCAACATATTATGATTCAGCTGTGGAAAGTGAAACACAATTTTATTTTCGGCTGAACCAAGACACTAGATTGTTATCAAGATAGAAACATACTCCAGAGGTGCTCTTCCTATCATTGATATCACCAGCCCAATCGGAGTCATTGAACTCTATAAGGTTGGTAATTGTATCTTTGAAATGTTTGATTCCTAGACCTAAAGTGCCAGCAACATACCTGATGATTCTCTTTATATCCTTTAGATGAGTCACCTTTGGATTGGCCTGATATCTTGAACAAACACACGACTAAACATAATGTTTGGCCTTCTTGTTGTGAGATAAAGTAGACTTCCAATCATACTTATGTACAAAGTGTTGTCAATATCTTCAACAACATCATCTTTTGAGAGCTTCTGGGTTGAACCCGTAGTCGAATCTCTTCCCAAGACTAGTAGCATAATGCTTTTGAGAAATTAAAATTCCATCATTTGATTGTTTGATTTGCAAACAAAGAACTAATTTAATTCTCCTACCATGATCAAGTAGAACCAAAAACAATATCATCCACATAAATTTGAATTGTAATCTGTTCTTGGTGGAACTCAGAGAGAACACGGACACTTGCCCTTGGGGCGGTCCTCGGTGGAACTCAGGGATAGGTCACGATACAGCTGGTCCTCTAGTGATGTCACGGTGATGTCTAGGTTATAAAGACTACTGGTGTACAACTATTTCATAGATATCTCCACGCGATTATTGAGAACCACATAGAGATTTCTAGGATGAAGGAGTTCAGTGAACTCGTTAACTTACGAGCACCCACTTATGCATGCTGATATCACTATACCGTTTACTGATGAGATGCAGTACATATACACTATGTGCTAATCTCTTAATGGGAAAGGCCGATATCCTCATTGGTGGCGTAAACCTTCTACTAGGAACACGGTTTAACAATTATGATACTTAAGTCGCGGTCCTAAAAGATCAATTATAAGTAATTGTAATAACTGTAAGGACTATATCTATGTTTGTACAAGGGACAAAGATAAAGAATGCCAAAGTGTTTTATCATTAATACCAAAAATGATTATTTATTACAATAATAAATGGAAAGGCCACAGCTACAAGTTGGCTTGTTGGTCACCTACTCTAACAATCTCCCACTTCACCTAAAGCCAACTACCCATAAATCGTAATCCCATCGACTCTCGATGTTTCTCGTGGACCGACCTTGGTACAAGCTTCGTGAAGGGGTCTGCTACGTTCTCTTCCGAGGTGACTCATTCTACTTTGACTTCAACTCTATCAATGATTTCTCGGATCACATGATACTTCCTCAGTGTATACTTGGACTTCTAATGAGATCTCGGCTCCTTAGCTTGCGCCACGGCTCTGGTGTTATCGCAGTACAGCGGTAGTGGATCATTAGAATTAGGAATGACACCGAACGCTTGGATGAATTTCCTTTTCCATGTCCCTTCTTTAATAGCTTCGGACGCTGCAATATACTCAGCTTCGGTAGTGGAATCGGCCGTCATGCTTTTCTTGGAACTCTTCAAACACAAGGCACCACCATGAAGCGTGAATATAAATCCCAAGTTCGACTTTGACTCGTCCACATCCCATAGAAAACTAGAGTCGGTAAAGCCCTCTAATTTCAACTCGGCACCCCCATAGACCAAAAATATATCCTTAGGCCTTCGTAAGTACTTGAGGATATCTTTCACAGCCTTCCAGTGAGCTTTACTGGGTTTAGACTGATATCTGCTTGTGACACTCACAACATACGCAATATCAGGTCTAGTACATAGCATGCCATACATATGCTTCATATGGCAGAAGCATATGGTGTCATTTTCATCTCCTCGATTTCACTAGGTGTCTGAGGACACATGGATTTCGAGAGACGAACCCCATTAAACATTGGCAAGAATCCTGTCATATCCGATGTGGATTTGAAGAAATGGATTTGGGGGAAAAAGGGGAAACGTACTTTTCGAAATCGAATTAAGGCTGAAAAGAGAGAACCGATTGAATTGGGAATATTGTGTTGTTTTCGAAACGACACCGTTCAGCTGTCTGCGGAAGTTGGGCTTAAGGCCGGCAAAGATATTGTTATAGATGGGCTGGGAGTTAACAACAATGGGCCGGAAGGAAATGGGCTGCAGATTGGGTTTGGGCTGGTGTCAGCAATTTGCAAAGGGGCGCGTGTTATTTCCCACGCGCGTGAGGGGACAGACAAAACAGAATTCTGATAATTGCAGAGGCATAAGAGGACAGATGTCAACTTTTTATTAGTAGCTAGTACTAGAATATTTCTAATTCTTTGCACCGTTAGTATTTGTATCAGAACTGGGAGTGAGGGATGATTATCAAAAAGTTTATTCTCTTTTCTTATCTCTCTTTCTCTCTCTCTCTCTCTCTCTCTCTCTCTCTCTCTCTCTCTCTAATCTCACCTTTCTTGTTCACTACTTCACTGTTCCATTGATATTCCACCATTAATCTTACCTTATACCTAGCAGAATCTTACATTTGGTATCAGAGCAACCCTTAATTACTGAAATGCCACTGGATTCAGAAGTGGAGTTGCTCCTGGAGAAATACCAGGATGTTTTTGCTGAACCAGAGGGGTTGCCACCTGTGAGGGGAGTTGAGCATCACATTATATTGAAGAGAGATGCTATACCTAAACATTTACACCCCTACAGGTATTCTCATGCCTCTAAGACAGAGATTGAGAAAACTGTACAAGAACTCCTCACAAATGGCACCATTAGGCACAGCCAAAGTCCTTTTGGTTCCCCAGTATTGTTGGTGAAGAAGAAAGATTCTACTTGGAGAATGTGTGTTGATTACAGGTATTTGAACACCATGACTGTTAAGCATGATTATCCAATACCTGTGATTGAGGAGTTGTTAGATGAGTTACATGGAGCACAGTGGTTCACAAAGATGGATTTGAGGTCTGGTTATTTTCAGATAAGAATGAGGGAAGAAGATGTGTACAAGACAGCTTTCAAGACTCATAATGGTCATTTTGAGTTTTTGGTTATGCCATTTGGGTTGTGCAATGCACCAGCCACTTTTCAGTCACTGATGAATCAAGTTTTTCAAAAACAGCTTAGAAAGTTTTTATTGGTGTTTTTTGATGACATTTTGGTTTATAGCAGGAGTTTGGAAGAGCATCTGGTTCATTTGGAAGTTACACTGGACCTCTTAAGGCAACACACCCTTTTTGCTAAAAGGAGCAAGTGCCAGTTTGGGCAAAGGTCTATAGAGTATTTGGGGCATATTATCAGTTGTGAGGGGGTAGCTACTGATCCTGAGAAGATCAGATGCATGGTGGAATGGCCTAAACCTTCCACACTTAAAGGGCTAAGAGGATTTTTGGGTCTTACTGGATATTACAGAAAATTCATCAGAAGTTATGGCATAATCAGTAAACCATTGACTGATATGCTAAGAAAGGGTGGATTTCAGTGGACCTCTACATCTGAGGCTGCATTTGAACAATTGAAGGGTGCAATGGTGACCTCACCTGTTCTAATGTTACCAGATTTTACCAAACCTTTTGTGGTGGAGACTGATGCCAGTTCAAAAGGTTTAGGGGCTGTGCTGATGCAGGAAGGAAAACCTATTGCTTTCCTCAGCAAAGCTCTCAATCCTAGACACCAGACTCTTTCTATTTATGAAAGGGAGTTTATGGCAGTACTAATGGCCATACAGAAGTGGAAACACTACTTGCAAGGGCACCATTTTATTTTAAGAACAGATCAGCAGAGCATCAAATATATTATGGAGCAAAAAATCACCACTGCTTTGCAGCAGAGGTGGATCACTAAACTGTTGGGACTGGATTATGAAATTCAGTACAAAAAGGGTGCTGAAAACAAGGTGGCTGATGCTCTATCAAGGCAGGAGCATGATGCACAGGTGTCTTCTCTCACTACTGTTATACCTCAGTGGGTGACTGAAATAATCAGTAGTTATGAGGGGGATGATGAATTAAACAAAATTGTGGCTGCCAAAGCTATTGACTCTGCTGTTTATCCAGAGTATTCAGTTGTTGGAGGGGTACTGAGGAACAAGGGCAAAATTTGTGTGGGGAACAACAGAGCTTTAAGAGAAAAAATTCTGCACAACCTACACACTTCTGTCATTGGGGGTCACTCAGGCATGCTTGCCACCTATCAGAGAGTCGGAAATATTTTCCATTGGCCAGGACTAAAGAAGGATGTGATTCAGTTAGTCCAGATTTGTGATGTTTGTAAATTGGCCAAACATGAAACCAACCCCTACCCTGGTCTGCTGCAACCATTGGAAATTCCACAAGGGGCTTGGACACATATTTCTATGGATTTTATTGAGGGGTTACCTAAATCTGAGGGCAAGAATGTTATTCTGGTAGTGGTGGACAGGTTCACTAAATATGCTCACTTCCTAGCCTTGTCTCACCCCTACTGTGCTTCTACTGTGGCCAAATTATTTTTGGATACCATTTTTAAATTACATGGTCAGCCTATCAGTATAGTTACTGATAGAGATAGAGTTTTTACAAGCTCTTTTTGGACAGAGCTGTTCAAGATATTGGGGTCTAGATTGGATCTGACCTCATCTTATCACCCTCAAAGTGATGGCCAGACAGAACGGGTGAACCAATGCCTGGAAACATACCTCAGGTGTTTCACTAGCCAACACCCTCATAGGTGGATCAAGTGGTTAGCCCTAGCCGAATTTTGGTACAACACCAGCTACCACTCTAGCCTAAAGATGTCTCCTTTTATGGCATTATATGGGTACAATCCACCACACCTTTCTTTGAGCCCCTACCTCGATTGCTCAAATCAAGCTGTGGCAGATCTGGTTCAACAAAGGAACCAAGTGGTGAGGATGGTCAAAGCCAATCTATTGGAAGCACAGAACAGGATGAAGGTGTATGCAGACAGAAAGAGAGTTGAACGGAGTTTTGAAGTTGGGGAGGAAGTGTACCTCAAACTACACCCATTCAGACAAACCACTGTGGCACTTCGCAAGAATCACAAGCTATCAAACAAGTACTATGGTCCCTATACTATTGTAGAGAAAATTGGGCAAGTTGCTTATCGTCTACAATTACCGGAAGGGGCAAAAATTCACAATGTGTTCCACGTTTCCCTACTCAAAAAAAAGCTTAGCTCGAAGGTCTTACCTAGCCCGGTCTTACCTTTTACTGACAAGGAAGGTGCTTTCGTGATTACTCCGGTGAAAGCACTCGATTTCCGCACCATTGAACGCGCTTCCACCCCTGTTCAGCAGGTACTGGTTCAATGGGACTCTTCCTTCCCCGAAGATGCTACTTGGGAGGACCTCACAGCACTTCTCAGCAAATTTCCTACTTTCGATCCTTGGGGACAAGGATCATCTTCAGGCGGGGGAAATGTCATATCCGATGTGGATTTGAAGAAATGGATTTGGCGGAAAAAGGGGAAACGTACTTTTCGAAATCGAATTAGGGCTGAAAAGAGAGAACCGATTGAATTGGGAATATTGTGTTGTTTTCGAAACGACACCGTTCAGCTGTCTGCGGAAGTTGGGCTTAAGGCCGGCAAAGATATTGTTATAGATGGGCTGGGAGTTAACAACAATGGGCCGGAAGGAAATGGGCTGCAGATTGGGTTTGGGCTGGTGTCAGCAATTTTCAAAGGGGCGCGTGTTATTTCCCACGCGCGTGAGGGGACAGACAAAACAGAATTCTGATAATTGCAGAGGCATAAGAGGACAGATGTCAACTTTTTATTAGTAGCTAGTACTAGAATATTTCTAATTCTTTGCACCGTTAGTATTTGTATCAGAACTGGGAGTGAGGGATGATTATCAAAAAGTTTATTCTCTTTTCTTATCTCTCTTTCTCTCTCTCTCTCTCTCTCTCTCTCTAATCTCACATTTCTTGTTCACTACTTCACTGTTCCATTGATATTCCACCATTAATCTTACCTTATACCTAGCAGAATCTTACAAATCCCTTCTTGGATTCTTCCATGCTAAACCGTTTCATAACGGTGTCTATGTGTAGGGTTTGGGATAAGCCTAGCATCTTCCTTGCTCTATCTCTATGCATACGTATTCCCAATACGTAAGATGCTCCTCCTAAATCCTTCATTGAGAAACGTGTGGACACCAAGCTTTGGTCTGTTGCAACATTCATACGTCATTCGCAATGAGTAGAATGTCATCGACATAAAGAAAAAATATCACTGCCCTCCCACTAACCTTCTTGTATACACAAGGTTCCTCCGGGTTCTTCTCAAAATCAAACTCTTTGATAGTTGAGTCGAACCTTATCTTCCAACTACAAGATGCTTGTTTCAATCCATAAATGAATCGCTGGAGTTTGCAAACCTTTTGCTCACTTCCAGAAGATATGAAGCCTTCCGACCGCGCCTTGTAAATTTCTTCCTTGATGTCTCCATTAAGGAAAGCGGTTTTGACATCCATTTGTCATATCTCGTAGTCGTACCACGCAGCTATGGCCAACAAAATCCTAATGGACTTCAGCATTGCAACTGGTGAAAAGGTTTCCTCATAGTCAACACCTTGCCTTTGAGCATATCATTTTGCTACTAATCAAGCTTTATAGGTCGATACATTTCCATCCACTCCAATTTTCTTCTATAGATCAACTTGCAACCTATGGGAACTATTCCCTTGGGTGGATCTACCAAGGTCCATACTGTGTTGGACTACATGGAGTCCATTTTGGATTTCATGGCATTTAGCCAATGTCCCATGTCCGCATCGGATACTGCCTCATTGTATGTTCTTGGATCTTGTCCAAGATCAATATGATCTTCATCATTTTCAAGGAGGAATAACCTATCCGGAAATTTCCGAACTCTTTCGAATATACGCACTGTAGTGTTAGAGTAGGTGACCAACAAGCCAACATGTGGTTGTGGTCTTTCGTATTTATAATGGTAATAAACGAACATTTTTCGTATTAATGATAAAACACCTTGGCATTATATATCTTTGTCCCTTTGTCACAAGCATAGATATAGTCCTTACAGTTATTACAAGTACTAGTAATTGATCGTTAGGATCATGAGATATTTACTTAAGTATTATAACTGTTAAACGTGTTCCTAGTCGAAGGGTTATGCCACCAATGAGGATATCGGCCTTTCCCATTAAGAGAATAGCACTTAGTGTATGTGTACTGCATCTCATCCGTAAACGATATTGTGATATCGGCATGCCTAAGTGGGTGCCCGTAAGTTGACGAGTTCACTGAACTCCCTCACCCTAGAAATCTCTAAGTAGTTCCCAATAATCGAATAGAGATATCTATGGTATAGTTTTACACCATTAGTCCTTATGACCTTGACATCACCGTGACTTCACTAGAGGACCAGCTATAACGTGACCTGTCCCTGAGTTCCACCAAGGACCACCCCAAGGTCCAGTGTTCGTGCAGTCCAAAATCTAGCGGGAGATATGTGCATTGCAGTGGGGGATTCGATCCCTAGAATAGTCTTGGATGCCATGTGTGTTCTTACAGTTTGTAATCTCTTTAAGTCTCTGGCCAGAGCTGACTAAGTGATGATTAGAGAATTCGATTCTCTAAGTCATGCACGTAACGATTACAACACTTAGAACGATCGCACCGCCATTGAATAAATAAAGAGGTCTCGATGAACCAATGCCTCTAGTTCAATCGGGACATATGAATCGAAGGGATCGTACTGTACGTTAACTATATCTCCAGGTTCTTGCAGGCACTTCATTTGTATCTAGGGAATCATGACGTGTAGTTGCTTGACGCTAATCTTGATTCGTTGGGTGATTAAGGTGAAACGAGTTTCATCTTAATCGTAACTCTAAGGGACGAGTTTTGACCACAAAGGGTTGTGGGCCCACGACTAGCTTACACCTGAACCATCGAGGGTCACACTGCTCGTGCACATGAGATCTTTGAATGAACGGTCAGAGATAAAATGGTTTATCTTTGCATGATTGGAAATCAATATGATTGGGTCCAACATTCGTAATTTGGAATTATTAATGAGAATAAATAAATTAAAAGAATAGGCGAACATCTTAGTGGACTTTCTAAATCGGAAAGTTTCCAAATTTAGAAAATGCACTGAATTAGGGTTTCCACTTTTGGAAAGTTGGAAATTGAGAATTGGCACTTTTAGTGACAAGGACATTATAATGATTCCGAAAATGTAATTGTTGCAATTTTCCGATCATCGAATTGAGAGAGAGACGAGCAAGTAAAAGAACTAATGAACTTAAGTTGTTGGGCCCGGTCCAACTTAAGCCCGTTAGGGTTTTATGCAAGACACTATAAATACTTGATTTATACGTCATACACACACACACTTGAACAAAACAATACAGGCCCCTAACCCTAGCCGCTTCCTCTCTCAGCCGTTCTCCCCCGGGGCCAATACCGCCGCTCGTTCGCCGGAATCGGCCTCCCCTTGGTCGATTAATTTGTGGTAGTTCTTTTCTTTGTTTATTCTTCCGTTTATTCTAACTACTTCGTTTCTAGTGCCACGTTTTAGTAGATCGAAGTATATGAGGTGACCTCCGAGAGGAGGAAGATCGAAGAATCGAAGAATCGAAGAATCGAGGAGCAGCCTCGAGCCGACGACGCACGCGCCTCCACGTGGCGCCCGAAGTCTGCGCGTGAACCACACACGCCGCCGTAGCTCGGATCTTCGCCGCTGCTGTATCGCCGTTGCTGCCCCGGATTGCACGGATTGGTTTCCGTGGCAATCTAGCTTTGCTTAGTGCGCCTACCTCACGCTTCAAGAGGTAGACTTTCGAATCCATCGTTGTTAGATTCGATTACGTTTAAATTAATATATGCATGTTCATATTAGTATGATAATTGTATGATTTTATGTGATTACATTAAATCGTTTTTGTTATTGCGAGCATGATTATTTGATTTAAACGCGAGCATGCTAATTGATTTAATTTCGGTTAAGTAATTAAACATGTATGTTGTTTTTAATTTCGCTGGAAGCGCAAAGGTACGCAATTAATTGTTTTTCAATTATCGGGCATGTGTTTATGTGTTTTAAATTTGTTTAAATCGCATAAAATATTTGTTTTTCGCTGCGGACACGTGTCCGATTCCCAACAGTGGTATCAGAGCTCGTTGCGCAATTAATTGCGTTCGTTTTCAATATGCTATGATTTTATGCATGTTCGATTTATTAAAGTAGCGATTGTTGTATTATGTAATTGGGAGTTTTTCGAGAGTTTAAAATATTTTTGAAATATTGTTTAGAATTTTTCCAGCTTTAAAATTGTTTAAAATTGGAAAATCGGATCTGAAATTATTTTTAAAACATCGTTTTTTTAATTGTTCGGATCCAACCGGCCAGTTCGATGGTTGTGTGCGATCCAATTGAACGCGAATCCACCCGGATTGCACGGATTGGTTTCCGTGGCAATCTAGCTTTGCTTAGTGCGCCTACCTCACGCTTCAAGAGGTACACTTTCGAATCCATCGTTGTTAGATTCGATTACGTTTAAATTAATATATGCATGTTCATATTAGTATGATAATTGTATGATTTTATGTGATTACATGAAATCGTTTTTGTTATTGCAAGCATGATTATTTGATTTGAACGCGAGCATGCTAATTGATTTAATTTCGGTTAAGTAATTAAACATGTATGTTGTTTTTAATTTCGCTGGAAGCGCAAAGGTACGCAATTAATTGTTTTTCAATTATCGGGCATGTGTTTATGTGTTGTAAATTTGTTTAAATCGCATAAAATATTTGTTTTCCGCTGCAGACACGTGTCCGATTCCCAACAATGGTATCAGAGCTCGTTGCGCAATTAATTGCGTTCGTTTTCAATATGCTATGATTTTATGCATGTTCGATTTATTAAAGTAGCGATTGTTGTATTATGTAATTGGGAGTTTTTCGAGAGTTTAAAATATTTTTGAAATATTGTTTAGAATTTTTCCAGCTTTAAAATTGTTTAAAATTGGAAAATCGGATCTGAAATTATTTTTAAAACATCGTTTTTTTAATTGTTCGGATCCAACCGACCAGTTCGATGGTTGTGTGCGATCCAATTGACCGAATCCACGTGGATTCGGGTCGGTCAGACCGGTTCTCGGTCCGGCTGACCCGGCCCACTGATTTGGGTCAACTGGACCGGGCAGAACCAGACCGCTTCTGATTTCTAAAATTAAACTTAAAACAAATTGATTTTAATTTTTGGAAAATTATTTTCAATTAATCTCAATTAGATAACCGTGCCAACAATCATCTATTTTAGTAAATAGGTGTTAGATTAATTAATTAATTAATTTAAATTGTTAAATTCATTTTAATTAATAGAACACACATATAATACTTGATTATAGTTCAACTTAATTAATAGTACCTCAACATTATTTGAATGATTTATGCTAGTTGAGGTTCTATAATTATTTTGAAAAACTCGATAATTAATTATTGTAATTAATTATGTAGTTAGGTCGTATGTTCCTCTTAGGACAATATGCGTTTCCATATACCTTTAGAGAACATAGATGTAGGAATCACATAGACCAATCCTAACCTTCTGATGAGATTAAACTTTTTAATAAAATCCCTCATTATTAATCTAATTAAGAATCATTTCAAGCTATAAAGAAAAACCAATCATTTGAATTTTTCATTCCTTCTGCCAACGGTTGAATTATGTGTAGCCCTTTACTGCAGTACAGTAAGCCGTGTTAGCGGGGAGTGCTATGGTAAAGTAAGTTGTAATTCAATTGACATAACGATGAAGGTAGCCATAGAAAAGGGTTATGCTAGTTTAACGTGGTCGGGTAGATTAACTAGGGACTGCATTAGTTTGACATAATCAAGTTTTATGAGCATCTTTGATTGGTAGGTTAGACTTGACACACGACGATTTTGATATTCGCGAGATTAACTTAGGTCATTATCAAGTGTGAGGAAAATTAATTTAGGGTCATATTGTGGATATGATTGATTTTGATCTACCTTTGGGCAAATATAATCGGGATAGATTAACCACGGGTTATACTTGTCTATTGGACCTAAAGCCCATTAAGAAAAATCAGTTTTCTCGTTTGTCTACTACAGGGAAGTGGAACTCGATAAAATTAGTCGGAGAACAATTAAATAACATAAGGCCAAACATTTAATAGTAGCACGTTTATCCTTCACTAACAAAATCACTAACAAAATTGTGCGGGGTTTTGATATAAAGAGAACAATCCTTCACTAACAAAATCATTCATCATTCTTAAAAAGACATGACCTAATCTAGCGTGCCAAAGTTGTGCGGGGTTTTAATCTATCTCCTTACGTTTTGCTGATATAACATTAATAGGTATTTCATTTGGATTTAGTTCATACAAGTTGTTTAATAGTCGTCATTTGCAAATCAAATTCTCATTCTTTTGTATAATGCAAATCGAATTTCCAAAAACAAAAGTAAAACCTTCAATATCTAATACATGAATATAAATAAGGTTTCTAATGAGGGACGGAACAAATAAACAATCGTTCAAAACAATAGGAAAACTAGAATCCAAAACATTTAAGTAAATTGTGCCAATGGCTTCAGCAACAACTCTTGCTCCATTCCCCATCCTTAGGTAGGTCTCACCCGCTCTAAGCTTTCGACTTCTTGTCATTAGCTGCAAATCATTGCACAAATGTGAGCCACATCCCGTATCCAATACCCAAGAAGAAGAGTTGACAGACAAATTTACGTCAATGAAATACGTACCCTTTTCAGAACTTTTATGCTTTAGGTAAGACTTGCAGTTACGGCGCCAATGTCCTTTCTTTCCACAGTGATGGCAAGCATCATCAACTTGCTTGCCAACCTTTGCCTTGGGGCCCCCACTACCTTCACTGACTTCGAACTTGCTGTTTGGGAAGAGAACTCTTTCCTTTCTCTTCTTTTGGGAAGAACTCTTCTTTCCAGAAGTAGCAGCAATGAGAACAGACTTCTCTTTGTTAATGGTGGACTCGAAACTGACCAACATGTTCATTAACTCATCCAAGGGAGGATCTAGTTTGTTCATGTTGAAGTTCACTATGAACGATTCATATGAACTAGGAAGAGACAACAGGATCAAATCCAACGAGAGCTCGGCCGGGAGGGTGACATCGAGATTCACTGGCTTTTCAAGAAGAGTGATCATTTTGAGACAGTGCTCGTGGACCGAAGTCCCTTCGCGCAGTCTCGCCGTGATCAACTCATTTGTAGCAGCGTACCTCGATGCCCTAATATTCTCACTATACATGCTATCGAGATGAGCCTTTATATCGAAAGCATGCATGTGAGACTCATATTTCCTCGCAAGCGCGGGCTCCATGGCGGCTATCATATAGCACCTAGCATGTGTATCATCTTTCTTTCATGCCTCATAAGTTTTCTTTTCAGCATCAGTCGCTGTGGCAGGTATAGTGGCGGGAAGTCTCTCGTTCAAAACATTGAGACGCCCCTCAACGGTTAGCCCAAGCTTAAGACTACGCAACCAATCTAGGTAATTAGGGCCATTAAGTTTATTGTCGAGGATTGACATTATGGGATTCTTAGACATGATTATCTGAGAGGTATAGAGAAGAGGATTATTAGAGATTCGCGTTAAATGATTGTTACAATTAAATGTTTGGACTTATGTTATTTAATTGTTCTCCCACTAATTTTATCGAGTTCCACTTCCCTCTAGTAGACAAACGAAAAAACTGATTTTTCTTAATGGGCTTTAGGTCCAATAGACAAATATAACCCGTAGTTAATCTAGCCCGATTATATTTGCCCAAAGGTAGATCACAATCAATCATATCCACAATATGACCCTAAATTAATTTTCCTCACACTTGATAATGACCTAAGTTAATCTCGCGAATATCAAAATCGTCGTGTGTCAAGTCTAACCTACCAATCAAAGATGCTCATAGAACTTGATTATGCCAAACTAATGCAGTCCCTAGTTAATCTAGCCAACCACGTTAATCCAACATAACCCTTTTCTATGGCTACCTTCATCGCTATGTCAATTGAATTACAGCTTAGTCTACCATAGCACTCCCCACTAACACGACTTACTGCATTACGGTAAAGGGCTACACATAATCCAACCGTTGGCAGAAGAAAAGAAATAACTCACCAGATTGTGTTTTTCTTTATAGCTTGAAATGATTCTTAATTAGATTGAGAATGAGGGGTTTTATTAAAAGTTTTATCTCATCAGAAGGTTCGGATTGGTCTATGTGATTCCTACATCTATGTTCTCTAAAGGTATATGGAACGCATATTGTCCTTAGAGGAACATACGACCTAACTACATAATTAATTACAATAATTAATTATCGGTTTTTCAAAATAATTATAGAACCTCAACTAGCATAAATCATTCAAATAATGTTGAGGTACTACTAATTAAGTTGAACTATAATCAATATTATATTTGTGTTCTATTAATTGAAATCAATTTAACAATTTAAATTAATTAATTAATCTAACACCTATTTACTAAAATAGATGATTGTCGATCCAATTATCTAATTGGGATTAATTGAAAATAATTTTCCAAAAAATAAAATCAATTTGTTTTAAGTTTAATTTTAGAAATCAGAAATATATTTATATATATATATATATATATATATATATATATATTTTTTTTTTTTTTTTCAGTTAACCGGTTCGGCCCAACCGGTCTGACCGGTTCGGACCGAAGCGTTCCGGTTCTGCTCGGTCCAGTTGACCCAAATCAGTGGGCCGGGTCAGTCGGACCGAGAATCGGTCTGACCGACCCGAATCTACGTGGATTCGGTCAATTAGATCGCACACAACCATCGAACCGGCCGGTTCGACCGGTTCGATCCGAACAATTGAAAAACCGATGTTTTAAAACAATTTCAGATCCGATTTTCAAATTTTAAACAATTTTAAAGCTGTAAAAATTCTAAACAATATTTCAAAAATATTTTAAACTTACGAAAACTCCCAATTACAAACACAACAATCACTACTTTAATAAATCGAACATGCATAAAATCATAGCATATTAAAACAAACGCAATTAATTGCGCAACGAGCTCTGATACCACTGTTGCGCAAAGGGCTACACATAATCCAAATGTTAGCAGAAGGAAAGAAAATTTCAACAGATTGATTTTGGCAGAGCGTGGGGCCGCACCATCGAACGGGTTGTTAGGAATCGGGCACGTGTACGCAGCGGAAAACAAAAATTTTATGCGATTTAAACAATTTATAACACATAAACACATGCCCGAGAATATTGAAAACAATTAATTGCGTACCTTTGCGCTTCCAGCGAAAAAAAAAAACAAGATACATGCTTAATTATTTAAACAAATTTAAATCAATTAACATGCTCGCGTTTAAATCAAATAACATGCTCGAACATATAAATCAATTTCATGTAATCACATATAAAATCATACAAGAACGAACATACATATTAGATTTAAACGTATACGAATCAAGAACAATGAATCGTGAGTTTACCTCTTGAAGCGTGAGGTAGGCGCACTAAGCAAGACGAAATTGCTACGGAAACCAATCCGTACAATCCGGGCCAGTAGCGGTGGAGCGGCAGCAGCGGCGTGACGGCCACGGCGGCGCGTGTAACTCATGCGCGGTCTTCGGGCGGCGCGTGGGGATGCGTGCGGCTTTGGCTCGTGC
The DNA here is from genome assembly GCF_056151865.1 of Erythranthe guttata. NCBI lineage: Eukaryota > Viridiplantae > Streptophyta > Magnoliopsida > Lamiales > Phrymaceae > Erythranthe > Erythranthe guttata. The sequence continues at coordinate 10,082,437 of NC_142546.1, read as the reverse complement.
GCTGCTCCTCGATTCTTCGATCTTCGATCTTCCTCCTCTCAGATTTCACCTCGTATACTTCGATCTACTAAACACGTGGCACTAGACACGTAATAGTTAGAAATAACGGAAGAAAAGAAAGAGGGAAAAGAGTATCGAAAGGGATCGGCCAACGGATGGCCGATTCCGGCGACTTTCCGGCGACGGCGGCGCGGTGGCCGAGGAGAGAGGGCCGAGTAAGAGAGAGTGTGAGTGGCTAGGGTTAGGGTTTTTTGTTGTGTGTGTCTAAGACCTATAAATCTTGTATTTATAGTGTCTTGCATAAAACCCTAGCGGGGTTAAGTTGGACCGGGCCTAACAACTTAAGTTCGTTAGTACTTTTACTTGCTCATCTCTCTCAATTCAATGACCGAAAAATTGCAACGATTACATTTTCGGAATCATTATAAAGTCCTCGTCATTACGAGTGCCAACTCACAATTTCCAACTTTCCAAAAGTGGAAACCCTAGTTCAGTGCACTTTCTAAATTTGGAAACTTCCCGATTTAGAAAGTCCACTACAATGTTCGCCTATTCTTTTCCTTTTCTTATTCTCATTCATAATTCCAAATTACGAATGTTGCACCCAATCATATTGACTTCCAATCATGCAAAGATAAACCATTTTATCTCAGACCGTTTATTCAAAGATCTCATGTGCACGAGCAGTGTGACCCTCGATGGTTCAGGTGTAAGCTAGTTGTGGGCCCACAACCCTTTGTGGTCAAAACTCATCCCTTAGAGTTACGATTAAGATGAAGCTCGTTTCACCTTAATCACCCCACGAATCAAGATTGGCGTCTAGCAACTACGCGTCATGATTCCCTAGATACAAATGAAGTGCCTGCAAGAACCTTCAGATATAGTTAACGTACAGTACGGTCCCTTCGATTCATATGTCCCGATTGAACTAGAGGCATTGGTTCGTCGAGACCTCTTTATATGTTCAATGACGGTGCGACCGTTCTAAGTGTTGTAATCGTTACGTGCATGACTTAGAGAATCGAATTCTCTAATCATCACTTAGTCGGCTCTGGCCAGAGACTTAGATTGATGACAAACTTTCAGAACGCACAGGACATCCAAGACTATAATAGCGATCGAATCCCCGACTACAATGCACAGACCTCCCACTAGATTTCGAACTGCACGAACACTGGCCCTTGGGATGGACCTCGGTGGAACTCTGGGACAGGTCATGATACAGCTGGTCCTCTAGTGAAGTCACGGTGATGTCTAGGTCATAAGGACTAATGGTGTACAACTATACCATAGATATCTCTACTCAATTATTGGGAACCACTTAGAGATTTCTAGGGTGAGGGAGTTCAGTGAACTCGTCAACTTACGAGTACCCACTTATGCATGCCGATATCACAATATCGTTTACTGATGAGATGTTGTACACATACACTAAGTGCTAGTCTCTTAATGGGAAAGGCCGATATCCTCATTGGTGGCGTAACCCTTCGACTAGGAACATGTTCAACAGTTATAATACTTAAGTAAATATCTCACGATCCTAACGATCAATTACTAGTACTTGTAATAACTGTAAGGACTATATCTATGCTTGTAACAAAGGGACAAAGATATAGAATGTCAATGTGTTTTATCATTAATACGAATAAAGGTTCGTTTATTAGAAAAATAAATACGAAAGACCACAGCCACATGTTGGCTTAATTGTCACCTACTCTAACACGGGTGACATGGTTCAGATTGAAAACCCTACCTTGCAGATATTTAGGAGTCCATATATATTTTTGGGAGGGCAAGGGCGGATTATTTTGAACATATTGTACAACAAATTCGAGGGAAGCTCACAGGATGGAAAGGAAAATTCCTATCCTTCGCAGCAAAAATCACGTTGATCAACTCAGTGTTAGCGAGCATGCCGATTTATATGATGGCATGCACTAAAGTACCCGTCTCAGTACTAAATCGCATAGAACAACTCATGGCTGGTTTTCTTTGGAGTTCGGAAGGCGAATCAAGAACTCATTGGGTCAAGTGGGCACAAGTTTGTACTCCAAAAGGATGGAAGCTTGGCCATACGACCGCTTCGTCAGTGATGGATTGTCTGCATAGTAAACTTGTTGGAGTAGGTGACCAACAAGCCAACTTGTGGCTGTGGTCTTTCCTTTTATCTTGTAATAAAACAATCGTTTTTCGTTCGTAATAATAAAATATCTTATTTGGCATTCTATATATGTTATCCCATGCAAGTAGCATAGATATAGTCCTAACGAGTTACTCTATTACTGTGAGTTGGTCTAGTAGAATCGTGAGATAACTCAGCAATGTAATGTAACTGTTAAACCTTGTTCCTAGTCGATGGGTTACGCCAATAATGAGGATACCGGCCTTTCCCTTTTGAGACTAGCACTTAGTGTATGTGTACTGCGTCTCATCAGTCCTCGGTGTTGTGACATCGGCATACTTGAGTGGGTGCTCATACTAGATGAGTTCACTGAACTCCCTCGCCCTAGAAATCTATAAGTGGTTCTCATTCATCGAGTAATAGGTTTCTAAGATATAGTTGTACACCATTAGTCCTTAAGACCCAGACATCACCGTGACTTCACTAGAGGACCGATTGTATCGTGACCTGTCCCTGAGTCCCACAGCGGACCGCTCCAAGGGCCAACGTTCGTGCAATCCGAAATCTAGTGTGAAGTCTGTGCATTGTAGTAGGGGATTCGAGCGCTTGAGTAGTCATGGATGTCCTGTGTGTTCTGATGGTTTTATAACCCAAGGAATCTATGGCCAGAGTTGATAGTGGGGTGATTAGGGAAATGTGTTTCCCTAAGTCGCACACGAACGGATTTATAATACCTAGAACGTTCGCACGGTTATTGAACTTTATAAGAGGTCTCGGTGAACCAATGCCTCTAGTTCAATCGGGACATGTGCTGCGAAAGGATCGTACTGTACGCTAACTATATCATAAGGTTCTTGCAGGCACTTCACTTGTATCTAGGGAATCATGATGCGTAGTTGCTAGACGCCAATCTTGATTCGTTGGGCACCGATTTGATCGGGATTAGGTAAAATGAGTTTTACTCTAATCGGGACTCTTGGGAGGAGTTCGTATAAGAACAATGTGTTGTTCGAATCACAAAGAATTGTGAGCCCACGGCTAGCATACACCTGAACCATTGAGGGTCACACTTCTCGTGTAATATAGATCCTTGATAAAAACAAGCATAGATTAATGTGTTAATCTTTGAACGATTGGATGTCGATATGATTGAATCCAAGATTCGTAATTGTGGATTGCGAATCGGAATAAACGTAAAGAAAGAGAGATGCGGAATTTAGTGAACTTTCTAAATTGGGAAGTTTCCCGATTTAGCAAGTCCACTGAAGTGGAAGTTTCCAATTTTGGAAATTGGAAATTTCGAAGAGGCACTCGTATCGACGAGGACTTTGAGCTCGTCACAAATATAATTTTGTTATAATTTGTGGACGATCGTTTATTAGAAACGAGGCCGACGAGGGAATGGGCTTAATACATCAGTGGGTCAAGCCCAATGACTTAAACCCACTAGGGTTGAAAACCCTAAGTATAAATAGACCTCAAACAAGAGTTTGAGATCAGATTTTCTGCACCAAACCCTAGCCGTCCAAGCCCTAGCCGCTCAGCCCTCTCGGCCGTTGCAGCCCCGCCGCGCCGCCGCCGATAGTCGCCGGTTTTCTCCTCTCGTTTCCTTCGTTTTACTTGTTGTTTATCTAACTCGTTTATATCTAGTGTTGTAGTTCGAGTGGGTCGAAAATACGAGGTGAAACCTAATTGGAGAGGAGCTGCTGCCCCGACTAATCCACGCACCGCCGCTGCACCGCTGCACGCGCCGCTACGCCGCTCACGCGCCGCCGCTGCTGTTGCCACGCGCCACCGCTGCTGCTGCCACTCACCGCCGTTCGTCGCTTGCTGGATCAGCTTGTTCCAGCCGTGAGTTGCAGCCCCGAGGATTGGTAATTTGCAGCTTGTACGTGATTGGTTCTAGGTGTCGATTCGTCGAAATCTCACGCTACAAGAGGTAAATAAATCGAAACTTTCGTAAATTAATTCGAGCATGTTTGTATGAATTATAATTTATGATTATGAGTAATATGTGATTACGTGTTTCGATTTTATTGAATGATGAACAAGCATGTTTCGTAATTTTCGGTTTTACGTGTTTTTCAATTAAATCGATAATTACCGTATATATGGCGGAAGCGTTAAGGTACGTTGACTATGTGATTAGTTTATGCATGTAATCGAAGCTAGTTCGATCTAAAATTTTTAAATTCCGCTGCGTATACATGCACGATCCCCAACAAAACTATGGTGGACAATAATGCAGGGGCAATCGCTTTGGGCTCGGTTTGCTAAAGCTAAATATTGTGACAAACGTCATTCTTTTAACCGTCAAACAACGTCCCCTCTCTGAATGAGATGAATGATTGTTATTAAGTACGATGATGATCGTATGTCTCTCTGAGGATCAATATGCGTTTCCACATACCTAGAGAACATAGTTGTAGGAATCACAAACGATCATAACCTAAAACTTCCGATGAGCTAATAAGATTTAATAAATAAAATCCCTCATTCTTAATCAAGAATTATTATCAAGCTATAAAGATAAACCAAATTGTTGATTTTTTCTTTCCTTCTACCAACAATTAAATTATGTGTAGCCTCTCATAATAGTGCAGTAAGCCGTGTTAGCGGGGAGTGCTATTGTGGGATAAGCTGTAATTTAATTGACATTAGATGGAGATACGGTCATAGATAAAATTATATTGGATTAATGTGGTCAGCTAGATTAACTAGGGATTGCATTAGTTTGATATAGTTGGATCTGTGACATCTCATATTGGTAGGCTAGACTTGACACACGAAGATTTTGATATTCGCTAGATTAACTTAGGTCATTATCAAGTGTGAGGTAAATCGAACTTTAGGGTCACATAGTGATGTGATTGATAGTACTCTACCTTTAGGCTTATGTTGTTGGAGTAGGTGACCAACAAGCCAACATGTGGCTGTGGTCTTTCGTATTTATTATTGTAATAGACGAACCTTTATTCGTATTAATGATAAAAGACCTTGGCATTCTATATCTTTGTCCATTTGTCACAAGCATAGATATAGTCCTTACAGTTATTACAAGTACTAGTAATTGATCGTTAGGATCGTGAGATATTTACTTAAGTATTATAACTGTTAAACGTGTTCCTAGTCGAAGGGTTACGCCACCAATGAGGATAACGGCCTTTCCCATTAGAAGACTAGCACTTAGTGTATGTGTACTGCATCTTATCAGTAAACGGTATTGTGATATCGGCATGCATAAGTGGGTGCTCGTAAGTTGATGAGTTCACTGAACTCCCTCACCCTAGAAATCTCTATGTGGTTCCCAATAATCGAGTAGAGATATCTATGGTATAGTTGTACACCATTAGTCCTTATGACCTAGACATCACCGTGACTTCACTAGAGGACCAGCTGTATCGTGACCTGTCTCTGAGTTCCACCGAGGACCATCCCAAGGGCCAGTGTTCGTGCAGTCCGAAATCTAGTGGGAGGTATGTGCATTGTAGTCGGGGATTCGATCGCTAGAATAGTGTTGGATGTCCTGTGTGTTCTGATGGATTGTAATCATTCTAAGTCTCTGGCCAGAGCTGACTAAGTGATGATTAGAGGATTCGATTCTCTAAGCCAGGCACGTGACGATTACAATACTTAGAACGATCGCACCGTCATTGAACATATAAAGAGGTCTCGATGAACCAATGCCTCTAGTTCAATCGGGACAAATGAATCGAAGGGACCGTACTGTACGTTAACTATATCTGAAGGTTCTTGCAGGCACTTCATTTGTATCTAGGGAATCATGACGCGTAGTTGCTAGACGCCAATCTTGATTCGTTGGGTGATTAAGGTGAAACGAGTTTCATCTTAGTCGTAACTCTAAGGGACGAGTTTTGACCACAAAGGGTTGTGGGCCCACGGCTAGCTTACACCTGAACCATCGAGGGTCACACTGCTTGTGCACATGAGATCTTTGAATAAACGGTCAAAGGTAAAATATGTTTATCTTTGCATGATTGGAAGTCAATATGATTGGGTCCAACATTCGTAATTTGAAATTATGAATGAGAATAAGAAAAGGAAAAGAATAGGTGAACGTATTAGTGAACCTTCTAAATCGGGAAGTTTCCAAATTTAGAAAGTGCACTGAATTAGGGTTTCCACTTTTGGAAAGTTGGAAATCGAGAGTTGGCACTCGTAATGACGAGGACATTATAATGATTCCGAAAATGTAATCGTTACAGTTTTCCGATCATCCAATTGAGAGAGATGAGCAAGTAAAAGAACTAACGAACTTAAGCTGTTGGGCCCGGTCCAACTTAAGCCCGTTAGGGTTTTATGCAAGACATATAAATACTTGATTTATAGGTCTTGCACACACACAACTAAGAGAACACACGTTCATAACCCTAGCCGCTGCCTCTCTCGATCAGCCACCCTCTCCCACGGCCACCACCACTGCGCCGTCGCCGGAAATTCGCCGGAATCGGCCACCCGTTGGCCGATCTCTTTCGGTATTCCTTTCCTTCTTTCTTTTCTTCCGTTATTCTGACTATTACGTGTCTAGTGCCACGTGTTTAGTTGATCGAAGTATACGAGTTGAAATCCAAGAGGAGGAAGATTGAAGAATCGAAGATGCGAGAAGGCAATTCTGAAAAACTGCTCTCGAATTTTCTGCGCTGTCCAGCGAGAAAATAAGCTATTAATCAACCGGTGATCGGATAGACGTGAAATTTTGTCAGAAGCTTCACGACTCAGAAATATACATTCGTCCAGAAGGAATTGTCCATCCAGTAAATAAGCATGGAGATATTGAAGTCGGAGCAAGGCTGTAATTTCAGATCAGTAAACAGGTTGGATCAATAGGAGTGGGAAGAGCAGCTGGCCATCTTCTCGAGTCTCGTTCGATTGATGCTTCAAGGACAGCACGTGAATCACACGCGCCGCCGTAGCTCGGATCATCGCCGTTGCTGCCCCCGATTGCACGGATTGGTTTCCGTGGCAATCTAGCTTTGCTTAGTGCGCCTACCTCACGCTTCAAGAGGTAATGTTTCTAATCTATTGTCATTCGATTCGGTTACGTTTAAATTAATATATGCATTTTCGTTTTAATAAGAAACTTGTATGACTTTATGTGTCTACATGAAATTGGTTTTATTATTGCGAGCATGATTATTTGATTTAAACGCGAGCATGCTAATTGATTTAATTTCGATTAAGTAATCAAGCATGTTGTTGTTTTAATTTCGCTGGAAGCGCAAAGGTACGCAATGTATGTTGTTTTTAATTTCGCTGGAAGCGCAAATGTACGCAATTAATTGATTTAAATTATCGGGCATGTGTTTATGTGCTTTAAAGTTGTTTAAATCGCATAAAATTTTTGTTTTCCGCTGCGTACACGTGCCCGAAACCCAACAGTGGTATTAGAGCTCGTTGCGCAATTAATTGCGTTCGTTTTAATATGCTATGATTTTATGCATGTTCGATTTATTAAAGTAGTGATTGTTGTATTATGTAATTGGGAGTTTTCGTAAGTTTAAAATATTTTTGAAATATTGTTTAGAATTTTTCCAGCTTTAAAATTGTTTAAAATTGGAAAATCGGATCTGAAATTGTTTTAAAATTGTCGGTTTTTAATTGTTCGGATCGAACCGGTCGGACCGGCCGGTTCGATGGTTGTGTGCGATCAAATTGACCGAATCCAAGTGGACTCGGGTCGGTCAGACCGGTTCTCGGTCCGACTGATCCGGCCCACTCATTTGGGTCAACTGGACCGGGCATAACCGGACCGCTTCGGTCCGAACCGGTCAGACCGGTTGGGCCGAACCGGTTCACTGAAAAAAAAAAAAAAAAAAATTTATTTCAGATTTCTAAAATTAAACTTAAAACAAATTGATTTTAATTTTTGGAAAATTATTTTCAATTAATCCCAATTAGATAATCCAATCAACAATCATCTATTTTAGTAAATAGGTGTTAGATAAATTAATTAATTTAAATCGTTAAATTGATTTAAAATTAATAGAACACAAATATAATATTGATTATAAGTTCAACTTAATTTGTAGTATCTCAACATTATATGAATGATTTATGCTTGTTGAGGTTCTATAATTATTTTGAAAACCCCATAATTAATTAATGTAATTAATTATATAATTAGGTCGTATGTTCCTCTTAGGACAATATGCGTTTCCATATACATTCAGAGAACATAGATGTAGGAATCACATAGACCAATCCGAACCTTCTGATGAGATAAAAAACTTTTAATAAAATCCCTCATTCTTAATCTAATTGAGAATCATTTCAAGCTATAAAGAAAAACCCAATCTGTTGAGTTATTTCTTTCCTTCTGCCAACGGTTGGATTATGTGTAGCCCTTTACTGTAGTGCAGTAAGCCGTGTTAGCGGGGAGTGCTATGGTAGAGTAAGCTGTAATTCAATTGACATAGCGATGAAGGTAGCCATAGAAAAGGGTTATGTTGGATTAACGTGGTCGACTAGATTAACTAGGGACTGCATTAGTTTGGCATAATCAAGTTCTATGAGCATCTTTGATTGGTAGGTTAGACTTGACACACGACGATTTTGATATTCGCGAGATTAACTTAGGTCATTATCAAGTGTGAGGAAAATTAATTTAGGGTCATATTGTGGATATGATTGATTGTGATCTACCTTTGGGCAAATATAATCGGGCTAGATTAACTACGGGTTATATTTGTCTATTGGACCTAAAGCCCATTAAGAAAAATCAGTTTTCTCGTTTGTCTACTAGAGGGAAGTGGAACTCGATAAAATTAGTGGGAGAACAATTAAATAACATAAGTCCAAACATTTAATTGTAACAATCATTTAACGCGAATCTCTAATAATCCTCTTCTCTATACGTCTCAGATAATTATGTCTAAGAATCCCATAATGTCAATCTTCGACAATAAACTCAATGGCCCTAATTACCTAGATTGGTTGCGTAGTCTTAAGCTTGTGCTAACCGTTGAGGGGCGTCTCTATGTTTTGAACGAGAGACTTCCCGCCACTATACCTGCCACAATGACTGATGCTGAAAGGGAAACTTATGAAGTTTGGAAGAAAGATGACACTCATGCTAGGTGCTATATGATAGCCGCCATGGAGCCCGCGCTTGCGAGGAAATATGAGTCTCACATGCATGCTTTCGATATAAAGGCTCATCTCGATAGCATGTATAGTGAGAATATTAGGGCATCGAGTTACGCTGCTACAAAGGAGTTGATCACAGCGAGACTGCGCGAAGGGACTTCGGTCCACGAGCACTGTCTCAAAATGACCACTCTCCTTGAAAAGCTAGTGTATCTCGATGTCACCCTCCCGGCCGAGCACTCGTTGGATTTGATCCTGTTGTCTCTTCCTAGTTCCTATGAATTGTTCATAGTGAACTTCAACATGAACAAAATAGATCCTCCCTTGGATTAGTTGATGAACATGTTGGTCAGTTTCGAGTCCACCATTAAGAAAGATAAGTCTGTTCTCATTGCTGTTACTTCTGGAAAGAATAGTTCTCCCCAAAAGAAGAGAAAGGAAAGAGTTCCCTTTCCAAACAGCAAGTTCGAAGTGGGTGAAGGTAGTGGGGGCCCCTAAGGCGAAATTCAGCAAAACGTAGTGAGATATTAATGATAAAGAACTTTGGCATTCCCGGAAACCCAACTACAAACATATTAGGATATGGGGTTTTCCCGCTTATGTGAAGCGATTAGTGGGAGATAAGTTGGATAGTAAATCCGACTTGTGCTATTTTGTGGGGTATCCCGAAGATTCAATGGGATACGAATTCTATTATAACAAGGAAGCAATGACGTTTGTTTCAAGAAATGCCACCTTTTTGGAAAGGGAGTTTCTATCCGATAGAAAGGGCAGCATGATAGAACTTGAAGTAGTTCAAGAACCACAAAATGAAGTTCAAACGCAAGAACAAGTAATCGAACCAATACAACAAACCACTAATATACCTCCTGAACCTACGGTACGTAGATCCGAAAGAGTTCGGAAAATGCCGGATAGGTTATTCCTCCTCGAAAATGATGAAGATCATGTTGATCTTGGACAAGATCCGAGAACATACGATGAGGCCGTATCGGATGCGGACATGGGACATTGGCTAACTGCCATGAAATCCGAAATGGACTCCATGTACTCCAACAAGGTATGGACCTTGGTAGATCCACCCAAAGGAATTGTTCCTATAGGCTGCAAGTGGATCTATAAGAAGAAAATTGGAGTTGATGGAAAGGTATCGACCTATAAAGCTAGATTGGTAGCAAAAGGATACACTCAAAGGCAAGGTGTTGACTATGAGGAAACTTTTTCGCCAGTCGCGATGCTGAAGTCCATTAGGATTTTGCTGGCCATAGCTGCGTGGTACGACTACGAGGTATGGCAAATGGATGTGAAGACCGCCTTCCTTAATGGAGATATTGAGGAAGAAATTTACATGGCGCAGCCGGAAGGCTTCATATCTTCTGGAAGTGAGCAAAAGGTTTGCAAGCTCCAGCGATCCATTTATGGATTGAAGCAAGCATCCCGTAGTTGGAACATTAGGTTCGACTCAACTATCAAAGAGTTTGATTTTGAGAAGAATCCGGAGGAACCTTGTGTATACAAGAAGGTTAGTGGGAGGGCAGTGATATTTTTAGTGCTTTACGTTGATGACATTCTACTCATTGGGAATGACGTAGGAATGCTGCAACAAACGAAAGCATGGTTGTCCACACGTTTCTCAATGAAGGATTTGGGAGAAGCATCTTATGTATTAGGAATACGCATCTATAGAGATAGAGCGAGAAAGATGCTTGGCTTATCCCAAAGCCTGTACATAGACACCGTTATGAAACGGTTTAGCATGGAAGAATCCAAGAAGGGATTCTTGCCAATGTCCCATGGGGTTCGTCTCTCGAAATCTATGTGTCCGCAAACACCTAGTGAAATCGAGGAGATGAAAAGGACGCCCTATGCTTCTGCCATAGGAAGCATTATGTATGGCATGCTATGTACGAGACCCGATATTGCGTATGCTGTGAGTGTCACAAGCAGATATCAGTCTAACCCCGGCCCGGCTCACTGGAAAGCCGTGAAAGATATCCTCAAGTACTTACGAAGGACTAAGGATATATTTTTGGTCTATGGGGTGCCGAGTTGAAATTAGAGGGCTTTACCGACTCTAGTTTTCAATCGGATGTGGACGACTCAAAGTCGAACTCTGGATTTATATTCACGCTTAATGGTGGTGCCATGTGTTGGAAGAGTTCCAGGCAAAGCACGACGGCCGATTCCACTACCGAAGCGGAATACATTGCAGCGTCCGAAGCTGCAAAAGATGGGACTTGGATAAGGAAGTTCATCCAAGAGTTGGGTGTCGTTCCTTGTGCTAGTGATCCAGTACCGTTGTACTGTGATAACACCGGAGCCTTGGCGCAAGCTAAGGAGCCGAGATCTCATCAGAAGTCGAAGCATATTCTGAGAAAGTATCATGTGATCCGAGAGATCATTGATAGAGGTGAAGTTAAAGTAGAACGAGTCACCTCGGAACAGAACGTTGCAGACCCCTTCACGAAGCCTTTACCGAGATCGGTCCATGAGAAACATCGAGAGTCGATGGGATTGCGATTCATGGGTAGTTGGCTTTAGGTCAAGTGGGAGATTGTTGGAGTAGGTGACCAACAAGCCAACATGTGGCTGTGGTCTTTCGTATTTATTATTGTAATAGACGAACCTTTATTCGTATTAATGATAAAAGACCTTGGCATTCTATATCTTTGTCCCTTTGTCACAAGCATAGATATAGTCCTTACAGTTATTACAAGTACTAGTAATTGATCGTTAGGATCGTGAGATATTTACTTAAGTATTATAACTGTTAAACGTGTTCCTAGTCGAAGGGTTACGCCACCAATGAGGATATCGGCCTTTCCCATTAGAAGACTAGCACTTAGTGTATGTGTATTGCATCTCATCAGTAAACGGTATTGTGATATCGGCATGCATAAGTGGGTGCTCGTAAGTTGACGAGTTCACTGAACTCCCTCACCCTAGAAATCTCTAAGTGGTTCCCAATAATCGAGTAGAGATATCTATGGTATAGTTGTACACCATTAGTCCTTATGACCTAGACATCACCGTGACTTCACTAGAGGACCAGCTGTATCGTGACCTGTCTCTGAGTTCCACCGAGGACCATCCCAAGGGCCAGTGTTCGTGCAATCCGAAATCTAGTGGGAGGTATGTGCATTGTAGTCGGGGATTCGATCGCTAGAATAGTGTTGGATGTCCTGTGTGTGTTCTGATGGATTGTAATCATTCTAAGTCTCTGGCCAGAGCTGACTAAGTGATGATTAGAGGATTCGATTCTCTAAGCCATGCACGTGACGATTACAATACTTAGAACGATCGCACCGTCATTGAACATATAAAGAGGTCTCGATGAACCAATGCCTCTAGTTCAATCGGGACATATGAATCGAAGGGACCGTACTGTACGTTAACTATATCTGAAGGTTCTTGCAGGCACTTCATTTGTATCTAGGGAATCATGACGCGTAGTTGCTAGACGCCAATCTTGATTCGTTGGGTGATTAAGGTGAAACGAGTTTCATCTTAATCGTAACTCTAAGGGGACGAGTTTTGACCACAAACGGTTGTGGGCCCACGGCTAGCTTACACCTGAACCATCGAGGGTCACACTGCTCGTGCACATGAGATCTTTGAATAAACGGTCAAAGGTAAAATATGTTTATCTTTGCATGATTGGAAGTCAATATGATTGGGTCCAACATTCGTAATTTGGTATTATGAATGAGAATAATAAAAGGAAAAGAATAGGCGAACGTATTAGTGAACCTTTTAAATCAGGAAGTTTCCAAATTTAGAAAGTGCACTGAATTAGGGTTTCCACTTTTGGAAAGTTGGAAATCGAGAGTTGGCACTCGTAATGACGAGGACATTATAATGATTCCGAAAATGTAATCGTTACAGTTTTCCGATCATCGAATTGAGAGAGATGAGCAAGTAAAAGAACTAACGAACTTAAGCTGTTGGGCCCGGTCCAACTTAAGCCCGTTAGGGTTTTATGCAAGACATATAAATACTTGATTTATAGGTCTTGCACACACACAACTAAGAGAACACACGTTCATAACCCTAGCCGCTGCCTCTCTCGATCAGCCACCCTCTCCCACGGCCACCACCACTGCGCCGTCGCCGGAAATTCGCCGGAATCGGCCACCCGTTGGCCGATCTCTTTCGGTATTCCTTTCCTTCTTTCTTTTCTTCCGTTATTCTGACTATTACGTGTCTAGTGCCACGTGTTTAGTTGATCGAAGTATACGAGGTGAAATCCAAGAGGAGGAAGATTGAAGAATCGAAGATGCGAGAAGGCAATTCTGAAAAACTGCTCTCGAATTTTCTGCGCTGTCCAGCGAGAAAATTAGCCATTAATCAACCGGTGATCGGATAGACGTGAAATTTTGACAGAAGCTTCACGACTCAGAAATATACATTCGTCCAGAAGGAATTGTCCATCCAGTAAATAAAAATGGAGATATTGAAGTCGGAGCAAGGCTGTAATTTCAGATCAGTAAACAGGTTGGATCAATAGGAGTGGGAAGAGCAGCTGGCCATCTTCTCGAGTCTCGTTCGATTGATGCTTCAAGGACAGCACGTGAATCACACGCGCCGCCGTAGCTCGGATCATCGCCGTTGCTGCCCCGGATGCACGGATTGGTTTCCGTGGCAATCTAGCTTTGCTTAGTGCGCCTACCTCACGCTTCAAGAGGTAATGTTTCGAATCTATTGTCATTCGATTCGGTTACGTTTAAATTAATATATGCATGTTCGTTTTAATAAGAAACTTGTATGACTTTATGTGTCTACATGAAATTGGTTTTATTATTGCGAGCATGATTATTTGATTTAAACGCGAGCATGCTAATTGATTTAATTTCGATTAAGTAATCAAGCATGTTGTTGTTTTAATTTCGCTGGAAGCGCAAAGGTACGCAATGTATGTTGTTTTTAATTTCGCTGGAAGCGCAAATGTACGCAATTAATTGATTTAAATTATCGGGCATGTGTTTATGTGCTTTAAAGTTGTTTAAATCGCATAAAATTTTTGTTTTCCGCTGCGTACACGTGCCCGAAAGCCAACATATGTAATCGGGATAGATTAACTACGGTTTACATTAGCGCTATTGGACCTAAAGCCCATTAAAGAAAAATAAGTTTTGTCGATTGTCTGCTAGAGGGTGGTGGAATTCGATAAAATTAGTGGGAGAACAATTAAAACATAAAAGTCCAAAATTTTAATTGTAACGATTATTACGAACTAAACTCTAATTATTGTCTTCTTAAAATTTTCTCAGCAACAATGTCCAAAAATCCCCTTTCCTCTATCCTCGACCAAAACAAACTCACCGGTCCAAACTATTCGGATTGGCTTCGCTTGTGCTCCAAGTCGAGGAGCGTCTCTATGTGCTCAATGAACGTCCCCCCGCTGCTCTTCCTGCGACTGCTACTGCTGACGAGACTGCCACTTTCGAGGTATGGAAGAAGGACGACCTCCATGCGAGGTGCTACATGTTAGCATCCATGGTGCCAGAGCTCGCGAGGAAGTATGAGTCTCACGTGCATGCTTATGATATCAAGCATCATCTTGAAAGCATGTACAGTGAGAATACTAGGGCATCGAGGTACTCAGCTACCAAGGAGTTGATCACCATGAGGCTGCGTGAAGGGGCTTCGGTCCACGAGCACGGTCTCAAGATGATCACTCTCCTTGAGAAGTTGGTGAGCCTTGATGTCACCCTCCCGGCCGAGCTCTCGGTGGATTCGATCCTACTGTCCCTTCCTAGTTCTTATGAATCGTTCATAGTGAACTTCAACATGAACAAGCTCGATCCACCATTGGATGAGTTGTTACACATGTTGGTCAGCTATGAGTCCACGATCAAGAAGGAGAAATCTGTTCTCCTAGTTGCTCCTTCTGCAAAGAAAGGTTCTTTACAGAAGTAAAGGAAAGAAAGGAGTTTCGGCCCGAGCAAGAAACTTGAGAAGGGCGAGTCGAGCGGAGTGAAGAATGACAAGGTCACCAAGCAAGTTGATGACGCTTGCCATCATTGTGAAAAGAAGGGCCATTGGCGACGCAACTGCAAGGCTTACCTCGATCAGAAACGTTCTGAAAAGGGTACGTATTTAGTTGAAGTTAATTTGTCCGTTAAATCTTCTGCTTGGGTATTGGATACTGGTTGTGGCTCACATCTTTGTAATGATTTGCAGCTCATGACAAGAAGTAGGAAGCTTAATGTGTTAGAGTAGGTGACCAACAAGCCAACCTGTGGCTGTGGTCTTTCGTATTTATTATTGTAATAAACGAACCTTTATTCGTATTAATGATAAAACACATTGGCATTCTATATCTTTGTCCCTTTGTCACAAGCATAGATATAGTCCTTACAGTTATTACAAGTACTAGTAATTGATCGTTAGGATCGTGAGATATTTACTTAAGTATTATAACTGTTAAACGTGTTCCTAGTCGAAGGGTTACGCCACTAATGAGGATATCGGCCTTTCCCATTAAGACTAGCACTTAGTGTATGTGTACTGCATCTCATCAGTAAACGGTATTGTGATATCGGCATACATAAGTGGGTGCTCGTAAGTTGACGAGTTCACTGAACTCCCTCACCCTAGAAATCTCTAAGTGGTTCCCAGTAATCGAGTAGAGATATCTATGGTATAGTTGTACACCATTAGTCCTTATGACCTAGACATCACCGTGACTTCACTAGAGGACCAGCTGTATCGTGACCTGTCCCTGAGTTCCACCGAGGACCATCCCAAGGGCCAGTGTTCGTGCAGTCCGAAATCTAGTGGGAGGTCTGTGCATTGTAGTCGGGGATTCGATCGCTAGAATAGTCTTGGTTGTCCTGTGTGTTCTGAAAGTTTGTAATCATTCTAAGTCTCTGGCCAGAGCTGACTAAGTGATGATTAGAGAATTCGATTCTCTGAGTCATGCACGTAAGGATTACAACACTTAGAACGATCGCACCGTCATCGAACAGATAAAGAGGTCTCGATGAACCAATGCCTCTAGTTCGATCGGGACATATGAATCGAAGGGACCGTACTGTACGTTAACTATATCTGAAGGTTCTTGCAGGCACTTCATTTGTATCTAGGGAATCATGACGCGTAGTTGCTAGACGCCAATCTTGATTCGTTGGGTGATTAAGGTGAAACGAGCTTCACCTTAACCGTAACTCGAAGGGGACGAGTTTTGACCACAAAGGGTTGTGGGCCCACGGCTAGCTTACACCTGAACCATCGAGGGTCACACTGCTCGTGCACATGAGATCTTTGAATAAACGGTCAGAGATAAAATAGTTTATCTTTGCATGCTTGGAAGTCAATACGATTGAGTCCAACATTCATAATTTGGAATTATGAATGAGAATAAGAAAAGGAAAAGAATAGGCGAACGTATTAGTGAACTTTCTAAATCGGGAAGTTTCCAAATTTAGAAAGTGCACTGAACTAGGGTTTCCACTTTTAGAAAGTTGGAAAATGAGAAATGGCACTCGTAATGACGAGGAAATTATAATGATTCCGAAAATGTAATCGTTGCAATTTTTCGGTCATTGAATTAAGAGAGACGAGCAAGTAAAAGTACTAACGGACTTAAGCTGTTGGGCCCGGTCCAACTTAAGCCCGCTAGGGTTTTATGCAAGACATATAAATACTTGATTTATAGGTCTTGCAAAAACACAAGTGAAAAACCCTAACCCTAGCCGCTCACACACTCTCTCTCTCGGCCCTCTCTCCTCGGCCACCGCGCCACCGTCGCCGTTCCGTCGCCGGAAACGGCCGTTCATCGGCCGTTCCTCATTCGGTACTCTTTCTCTTTTCGTTTCTTCCGTTTTATTCTAACTACTTCGTGTCTAGTGCCACGTTTTAGTAGATCGAAGTATACGAGGTGAAATCCGAGAGGAGGAAGATCGTAGATCGAAGAATCGAGGAGCAACGCACGAGCCGAAGCTGCACGCTGCCCCACGCGCCGCCCCGAAGCCGCGCGTATACCGCACGCGCCGCCGTGACCTCACGCGCCGCTGTTGCCGCTGCACCGCTGCTGCCCCGATTGTACGGATTGGTTTCCGTAGCAATCTCGACGTGTTGAACGCTCCTACCTCACGCGTCAAGAGGTAAATCCACGAAACCCTAGTTTCGTTTCGATTAGGTTTAGGCTATGATTTCATGTTTGTTTCGTATGATTTTATGTGATTATGTGTAATCGTTTTAAATCATTGCAAGCATGTTATTTGGTTTAAATTGCGAGCATGTTAATTGATTTAAATTCGGTTAAATTAATTAGCATGTATGTTGTTTTTAATTTCGCTGGAAGCGCAAAGGTACGCAATTAATTGATTTAATTTGTCGGGCATGTACTATGTGCGTTTTAAACTCGTTTAATTCGCATAAATTTTTGTTTTCCGCTGCGTATGCGTGCCCGAAACCCAACAGTGGTATCAGAGCTCGTTGCGTAATTAATTGCGTTGTATAATATGCTATGATTTTATGCATGTTCGATTTATTAAAGTAGTGATTGTTGTGTTATGTAATTGGGAGTTTTCGTAAGTATAAAATATTTTTGAAATATTGTTTAGAATTTTTCCAGCTTTAAAATTGTTTAAAATTGGAAAATCGGATCTGAAATTATTTTTAAAACGTCGGTTTTTAATTGTTCGGATCGAACCGGTCGGACCGGCCGGTTCGATGGTTGTGTGCGATTTAGTTGACCGAATCCACGTGGATTCGGGTCGGTCAGACCGGTTCCCGGTCCGACTGACCCGGCCCACTGATTTGGGTCAGCTGGACCGGACAGAACCGGACCGCTTCGGTCCGAACCGGTCAGACTGGTTGGGCCGAACCGGTTCACTGAAAATAAAAAAAAAAAAAAAAAAAAAAAAAAAAAATATTTATTTCAGATTTCTAGAATTAAACTTAAAACATATTGATTTTAATTTTTGGAAAATTATTTTCAATTAATCCCAATTAGATAATTGGATCGACAATCATCTATTTTAGTAAATAGGTGTTAGATTAATTAATTAATTTAAATTGTCAAATTGATTTCAATTAATGGAACACATATATCATATTGATTATAAATTCAACTTAATTAGTAGTACCTCAACATTATATGAATGATTTATGCTAGTTGAGGTTCTATAATTATTTTGAAAACCCGATAATTAATTAATGTAATTAATTATATAGTTAGGTCGTATGTTCCTCTTAGGACAATATGCGTTTCCATATACCTTTAGAGAACATAGATGTAGGAATCACATAGACCTATTCAAACCTTCTGATGAGATAAAACTTTTAATAAAACCCCTCATTCTTATTTTAATTGAGAATCATTTCAAGCTATAAAGAATGACCCAATCTGTTGAGTTATTTCTTTCCTTCTGCCAACGGTTGGATTATGTGTAGCCCTCTACTGTAGTGCAGTAAGCCGTGTTAGCGGGGAGTGCTATGGTAGAGTAAGCTGTAATTCAATTGACATATTGATGAAGGTAGCCATAGAAAAGGGTTATGTTGAATTAACGTGGTCGGCTAGATTAACTAGGGACTGCATTAGTTTGGCATAATCAAGTTCTATGAGCATCTTTAATTGGTAGGTTAGACTTGACACACGACGATTTTGATATTCGCGAGATTAACTTAGGTCATTATCAAGTGTGAGGAAAATTTTATTTAGGTTCATATTGTGGATATGATTGATTGTGATCTACCTTTGGGCAAATATAATCGGGCTAGATTAACTACGGGTTATATTTGTCTATTGGACCTAAAGCCCATTAAGAAAAATCAGTTTTCTCGTTTGTCTACTAGAGGGAAGTGGAACTCGATAAAATTAGTGGGAGAACAATTAAATAACATAAGTCCAAACATTTAATTGTAACAATCATTTAACGCGAATCTCTAATAATCCTCTTCTCTATATGTCTCAGATAATCATGTCTAAGAATCCCATAATGTCAATCCTCGACAATAAACTCAATGGCCCTAATTACCTAGATTGGTTGCGTAGTCTTAAGCTTGTGCTAACTGTTGAGGGGCGTCTCTATGTTTTGAACGAGAGGCTTCCCGCCACTATACCCGACACAGCGACTGATGCTGAGAAAGAAACTTATGAAGTTTGGAAGAAAGATGACACTCATGCTAGGTGCTATATGATAGCCGCCATGGAGCCCGCGCTTGCGAGGAAATATGAGTCTCACTTGCATGCTTTCGATATAAAGGCTCATCTCGATAGCATGTATAGTGAGAATATTAGGGCATCGAGGTACGCTGCTACAAAGGAGTTGATCACAGCGAGACTGCGCGAAGGGACTTCGGTCCACGAGCACTGTCTCAAAATGATCACTCTCCTTGAAAAGCTAGTGAATCTTGATGTCACCCTCCCGGCCGAGCTCTCCTTGGATTTGATCCTGTTGTCCCTTCCTAGTTCCTATGAATCGTTCATAGTGAACTTCAACATGAACAAACTAGATCCTCCCTTGGATGAGTTAATGAACATGTTGGTCAGCTTCGAGTCCACCATTAAGAAAGAGAAGTCTGTTCTCATTGCTGCTACTTCTGGAAAGAAGAGTTCCTTCCAAAAGAAGAGAAAGGAAAGAGTTCCCTTCCCAAACAGCAAGTTCGAAGTGGGTGAAGGTAGTGGGGGCCCCAAAGCAAAGGTTGGTAAGCAAGTTGATGATGCTTGCCATCGCTGTGGAAAGAAAGGACATTGGCGCCGCAACTGCAAGGCTTACCTAAAGCAGAAAGGTTCTGAAAAGGGTACGTATTTCATTGACGTAAATTTATCTGTCAACTCTTCTTCTTGGGTATTGGATACGGGCTGTGGCTCACATTTGTGCAATGATTTGCAGCTAATGACAAGAAGTCGAAGACTTAGAGCGGGTGAGACCTACCTAAGGATGGGGAATGGAGCAAGAGTTGCTGCTGAAGCCATTGCCACAATTTACTTAAATGTTTTGGATTCTAGTTTTCCTATTGTTTTGAACGATTGTTTATTTGTTCCGTCGCTCATTAGAAACCTTATTTCTATTCCTGTATTAGACATTGAAGGTTTTACTTTTGTTTTTGGAAATTCGATTTGCATTATACAAAAGAATGAGAATTTAATTTGCAAAGGACGACTATTAAACAACTTGTATGAACTAAATCCAAGTGAAATACCTATTAATGTTATATCAGCAAAACGTAAGGAGATAGATCAAAACCCCGCACAACTTTGGCACGCTAGATTAGGTCATGTCTCTTTAAGAAGGATGAACGATTTTGTTAGTGAAGGATTGTTCTCCTTGGAGGACGTGAAATCACTACAAACTTGTGAATCTTGCCTTAAGGGGAAAATGACCAAGTCACCCTACAAAGGGAAAATGGAACGAGCCGAGGGTCTTTTGGATTTGATCCATACAGACATATGTGGTCCACTAAGTGTTAGTGCGAAGGGTGGATATAACTACTTCGCTACCTTTACCGATGATTATTCTAGGTATGGGTATGTGTACTTGATGAAGTACAAGTCTGAAACATTTGAAAAGTTCAAAGATTTTAGACACGAAGTAGAGAAGCAACTCGGACGAAGTATTAAGAAGCTACGATCCGATCGTGGTGGAGAATACTTGAGCATCGAGTTCATTGACTATCTAAAAGAAAATGGGATACAGTCCCAATGGACTCCACCGGGAACTCCTCAACTTAATGGAGTGTCCGAACGTCGGAATCGAACTTTATTAGATATGGTTCGATCAATGATGGGGTTCACAAACTTACCGGCATACTTGTGGGGTCATGCACTCCGTACTGCCGCGTATTTGCTGAATAGAGTTAACACCAAAGCAGTTAAATCCACACCTTATGAACTTTGGCATTCCCGGAAACCCAATTACAAACATATTAGGATATGGGGTTGTCCCGCTTATGTGAAGCGATTAATGGGAGATAAGTTGGATAGTAAATCCGACTTGTGCTATTTTGTGGGGTATCCCGAAGACTCAATGGGATACGAGTTTTATTATGTCTAAGAAGCAAAGACGTTTGTTTCGAGAAATGCCACCTTTTTGGAAAGGGAGTTTCTATCCGATAGAAAAGGCAACATGATAGAACTTGAAGTAGTTCAAGAACCACAAAGTGAAGTTCAAACGCAAGAACAAGTAATCGAACCAATACAACAAACCACTGATATACCTCCTGAACCTACGGTACGTAGATCCGAAAGAGTTCGGAAAATGCCGGATAGGTTATTCCTCCTCGAAAATGATGAAGATCATGTTGATCTTGGACGAGATCCAAGAACATACAATGAGGCCGTATCGGATGCGGACATGGGACATTGGCTAACTGCCATGAAATCCGAAATGGACTCCATGTACTCCAACAAGGTATGGACCTTGGTAGATCCACCCAAAGGAATTGTTCCTATAGGCTGCAAGTGGATCTATAAGAAGAAAATTGGAGTTGATGGAAAGGTATCGACCTATAAAGCTAGATTCGTAGCAAAAGGATACACTCAAAGGCAAGGTGTTGACTATGAGGAAACCTTTTCGCCGGTCGCGATGCTGAAGTCCATTAGGATTTTGCTGGCCATAGCTGCGTTGTACGACTACGAGATATGGCAAATGGATGTGAAGACCGCCTTCGTTAATGGAGATATTGAGGAAGAAATTTACATGGCGCAGCCGGAAGGCTTCATATCTTCTGGAACTGAGCAAAAGGTTTGCAAGCTCCAGCGATCCATTTATGGATTGAAACAAGCATCCCGTAGTTGGAACATTAGGTTCGACTCAACTATCAAAGAGTTTGAGTTTGAGAAGAATCCGGAGGAACCTTGTGTATACAAGAAGGTTAGTGGGAGGGCAGTAATATTTTTAGTGCTTTACGTTGATGACATTCTACTCATTGGGAATGACGTAGGAATGTTACAACAAACGAAAGCATGGTTGTCCACACGTTTCTCAATGAAGGATTTGGGAGAAGCATCTTACGTATTAGGAATACGCATCTATAGAGATAGAGCAAGAAAGATGCTTGGCTTATCCCAAAGCCTGTACATAGACACCGTTATGAAACGGTTTAGCATGGAAGAATCCAAGAAGGGATTCTTGCCAATGTCCCATGGGGTTCGTCTCTCGAAATCTATGTGTCCCCAAACACCTAGTGAAATCGAGGAGATGAAAAGGACGCCCTATGCTTCTGCCATAGGAAGCATCATGTATGGCATGCTATGTACGAGACCCGATATTGCGTATGCTGTGAGTGTCACAAGCAGATATCAGTCTAACCCCGGCCCGGCTCACTGGAAAGCCGTGAAAGATATCCTCAAGTACTTGCGAAGAACTAAGGATATATTTTTGGTCTATGGGGGTGCCGAGTTGAAAGTAGAGGGTTTTACCGACTCTAGTTTTCAATCGGACGTGGACGACTCAAAGTCGAATTCTGGATTTATATTCACGCTTAATGGTGGTGCCGTGTGTTGGAAGAGTTCCAAGCAAAGCACGACGGCCGATTCCACTACCGAAGCGGAATACATTGCAGCGTCCGAAGCTGCAAAAGAGGGGACTTGGATAAGGAAATTCATCCAAGAGTTGGGTGTCATTCCTGATGCTAGTGATCCAGTACCGTTGTACTGTGATAACACCGGAGCCGTGGCGCAAGCTAAGGAGCCACGATCTCATCAGAAGTCGAAGCATATTCTGAGGAAGTATCACGTGATCCGAGAGATCATTGATAGAGGTGAAGTTAAGGTAGAACGAGTCACCTCGGAAGAGAACGTTGCAGACCCCTTCACGAAGCCTTTACCAAGATCGGTCCATGAGAAACATCGAGAGTCGATGGGATTGCGGTTTATGGGTAGTTGGCTTTAGGTCAAGTGGGAGATTGTTAGAGTAGGTGACCAACAAGACAACCTGTGGCTGTGGTCTTTCGTATTTATTATTGTAATAAACGAACCTTTATTCGTATTAATGATAAAACACATTGGCATTCTATATCTTTGTCCCTTTGTCACAAGCATAGATATAGTCCTTACAGTTATTACAAGTACTAGTAATTGATCGTTAGGATCGTGAGATATTTACTTAAGTATTATAACTGTTAAACGTGTTCCTAGTCGAAGGGTTACGCCACTAATGAGGATATCGGCCATTCCCATTAAGACTAGCACTTAGTGTATGTGTACTGCATCTCATCAGTAAACGGTATTGTGATATCGGCATACATAAGTGGGTGCTCGTAAGTTGACGAGTTCACTGAACTCCCTCACCCTAGAAATCTCTAAGTGGTTCCCAGTAATCGAGTAGAGATATCTATGGTATAGTTGTACACCATTAGTCCTTATGACCTAGACATCACCGTGACTTCACTAGAGGACCAGCTGTATCGTGACCTGTCCCTGAGTTCCACCGAGGACCATCCCAAGGGTCAGTGTTCGTGCAGTCCGAAATCTAGTGGGGGGTCTGTGCATTGTAGTCGGGGATTCGATCGCTAGAATAGTCTTGGATGTCCTGTGTGTTCTGAAAGTTTGTAATCATTCTAAGTCTCTTGCCAGAGCTGACTAAGTGATGATTAGAGAATTCGATTCTCTGAGTCATGCACGTAAGGATTACAACACTTAGAACGATCGCACCGTCATCGAACAGATAAAGAGGTCTCGATGAACCAATGCCTCTAGTTCGATCGGGACATAAGAATCGAAGGGACCGTACTGTACGTTAACTATATCTGAAGGTTCTTGCAGGCACTTCATTTGTATCTAGGGAATCATGACGCGTAGTTGCTAGACGCCAATCTTGATTCGTTGGGTGATTAAGGTGAAACGAGCTTCACCTTAATCGTAACTCGAAGGGGACGAGTTTTGACCACAAAGGGTTGTGGGCCCACGGCTAGCTTACACCTGAACCATCGAGGGTCACACTGCTCGTGCACATGAGATCTTTGAATAAACGGTCAGAGATAAAATAGTTTATCTTTGCATGATTGGAAGTCAATACGATTGAGTCCAACATTCATAATTGGGAATTATGAATGAGAATAAGAAAAGGAAAAGAATAGGCGAACGTATTAGTGAACTTTCTAAATCGGGAAGTTTCCAAATTTAGAAAGTGCACTGAACTAGGGTTTCCACTTTTAGAAAGTTGGAAAATGAGAAATGGCACTCGTAATGACGAGGAAATTATAATGATTCCGAAAATGTAATCGTTGCAATTTTTCGGTCATTGAATTAAGAGAGACGAGCAAGTAAAAGTACTAACGGACTTAAGTTGTTGGGCCCGGTCCAACTTAAGCCCGCTAGGGTTTTATGCAAGACATATAAATACTTGATTTATAGGTCTTGCAAAAACACAAGTGAAAAACCCTAACCCTAGCCGCTCACACACTCTCTCTCTCGGCCCTCTCTCCTCGGCCACCGCGCCACCGTCGCCGTTCCGTCGCCGGAAACGGCCGTTCATCGGTCGTTCCTCTTTCGGTACTCTTTCTCTTTTCGTTTCTTCCGTTTTATTCTAACTACTTCGTGTCTAGTGCCACGTTTTAGTAGATCGAAGTATACGAGGTGAAATCCGAGAGGAGGAAGATCGTAGATCGAAGAATCGAGGAGCAACGCACGAGCCGAAGCTGCACGCTGCCCCACGCGCCGCCCCGAAGCCGCGCGTATACCGCACGCGCCGCCGTGACCTCACGCGCCGCTGCTGCCGCTGCACCGCTGCTGCCCCGATTGTATGGATTGGTTTCCGTAGCAATCTCGACGTGTTGAACGCTCCTACCTCACGCGTCAAGAGGTAAATCCACGAAACCCTAGTTTCGTTTCGATTAGGTTTAGGCTATGATTTCATGTTTGTTTCGTATGATTTTATGTGATTATGTGTAATCGTTTTAAATCATTGCAAGCATGTTATTTGGTTTAAATTGCGAGCATGTTAATTGATTTAAATTCGGTTAAATTAATTAGCATGTATGTTGTTTTTAATTTCGCTGGAAGCGCAAAGGTACACAATTAATTGATTTAATTTGTCGGGCATGTACTATGTGCGTTTTAAACTCGTTTAATTCGCATAAATTTTTGTTTTCCGCTGCGTATGCGTGCCCGAAACCCAACATAATGTGGGTGAGACCTACCTAAGAATCGGCAACGGAGCAAGGGTTGCTGCTGAAGCCATTGGGACAATTTATCTTTCTGTTTTGGATTCTAGTTTTTCCATTGTTTTGAACAATTGTTTATTTGTTCCGTCACTTATTCGAAACCTTATTTCTATTCCTGTTTTGGATAATGAAGGTTTTACTTTTGTTTTTGGAAATTCGATTTGCATTATACAAAAGGATCAAAATATGATTTGTAAGGGACAACTTATAAACAACTTATATGAACTAAATCCAAATGAAATACCTATTAACGTTATATCAGCAAAACGAAAATATATAAGTCTTAACCCCGCACAACTTTGGCACGCTCGACTGGGTCACATTTCCTTGAGAAGGATGAACAAGTTTGTAAGTGAAGGAATGTTCTCCTTGGAGGACGTGAAATCACTTCAAACTTGTGTGTCCTGCATTTAAGGAAAAATGACCAAGACTCCCTTCAAAGGGAAGATGGAACGAGCTGAGGGTCTTTTGGATTTGATCCATTCTGACGTGTGTGGTCCACTAAGCCTTAGTGCTAGGGGTGGTTTTAACTACTTCGTTACCTTTACCGATGATTATTCTAGGTATGGTTTCGTGTACTTGATGAAGTATAAATCTGAAACTTTTGAAAAGTTCAAAGATTTTAGACACCAAGTAGAAAACCAACTCGGTAGACGTATTAAGAAACTACGATCCGATCGTGGTGGTGAATACTTAAGTACTGAGTTTATAGACTATCTTAAAGAGAATGGGATTCTGTCTCAATGGACTCCTCCTGGAACTCCTCAACTTAATGGAGTTTCCGAACGTCGGAATCGAACACTGTTAGACATGGTTCGATCTATGATGGGGTTCACCGAGCTACCGGCATACCTGTGGGGTCATGCACTCCTAACTGCCGTGTATTTGCTGAATAGGGTTAATACCAAAGCAGTTAACTCCACGCCTTATGAACTTTGGCACTCCAGAAAACCCACGTTTAAACATATTAGGATATGGGGTTGTCCCGCTTACGTGAAGCGGCTAGTGGGAGATAAGTTGGATAGAAAATCCGACCTATGCTATTTTGTGGGGTATTCCGAGGATTCCATGGGATACGAATTCTACTATGTTTCCGAGGCAAAGGTGTTCGTCTCGAGAAATACCATGTTCCTTGAGAAGGAATTTCTATCGGATAGAAAGGGCAGTGTAGTTGATCTGGAAGAAGTTCGAGAACCACAATCTGAAGTTCAAGCAAAACAATCAGAAAATGAATCAATTCAACAAACCACTAATATACCTCCTGAACCGTCGCTGCGTAGATCCGAAAGAGTTCGGAGAGCGCCCGATAGGTTATTCCTCGTTGATGAAGTTGACCAAGGATGTGATCCTAGAAATTTCAACGAAGCTGTATCGGATACAGACAAGGGACATTGGCTAAATTCCATGAAATCCGAAATGGACTCTATGTACTCCAACAAGGTATGGACCTTGGTAGATCCACCCGAGATGGCCAGCAAAATCATACCACGCAGAGATGGCCAGCAAAATCCTAATGGACTTGAGCATAGCAACTAGAGAGAAGGTTTCCTCATAGTCAACTCCTTGCTTTTGAGTATAACCCAATGACTTAAACCCACTAGGGTTGAAAACCCTAAGTATAAATAGACCTCAAACAATAGTTTGAGATCAGATTTTCTGCACCAAACCCTAGCCGTCCAAGCCCTAGCCGCTCAGCCCTCTCGGCCGTTGCAGCCCCGCCGCGCCGCCGCCGATCGCCGCCGATAGTCGCCGGTTTTCTCCTCTCGTTTCCTTCGTTTTACTGGTTGTTTATCTAACTCGTTTATATCTAGTGCTGTAGTTCGAGTGGGTCGAAAATACGAGGTGAAACCTAATTGGAGAGGAGCTGCTGCCCCGACGAATCCACGCACTGCAGTGCTCATAGCTTCAGCCCAGAACTCCATATGAAGTATGTAGGGCTGGGACTGGGTTGGTTTTTATCCACCAACCGATCCATTACCGACCATATTTTTAGGTGGATAATCAATTTTTAACCGACCCATTGGATCGGGTCGAAAATTTCAACCAACCCATCTATAATGGGTCGGTTGGTGGTTTATAATATTATCAAAAGTTGGTTGACCGATAATTATCGGTCATCCAACTATACTATTAAAATTTTATTAAAAATATAAAATAAAAGCCGTGTTTTCTTAAGTGGTTATTGAAATTATCAAAATAATTAGTATTATAAATTTTAAAACAATCAACAACGGAAAATATTTTGACCAAAATCTTCCACCAGTTTCTTTATGCCCAAACTTAAACAAAAAACCAACAAAACTCCACTAAATCTCTTGTGCATGTTTGAAATTACTTTGAATTTTATAATTATATTTTTTTGTTAAATTGTTATTAATTATTTTAAACTGATAAATGATGATCGCACCATGACATTACGCATAATATGGATATTTTTACTCCAATGTTTGATTTTTTTTATGTGAACTAGGTGGCGGGTATAAACCATCAACCGACCCATTTCGGAACCAAATATTCGGTTGTCAATCATCAACCGACCCATAAAGGTTGGGTTGGCAACGGTTTTCAAATTTGAGCAAAAATGGTTTGACGGATGGGTCGGTTTTTAGGCTGGTAATCGACCGACCCAACCCAGTCCCAGCCCTAGAAGTATGTGTTGGGGATCGTGCATGTATACGCAGCGGAATTTAAAATTTTTAGATCGAACTAGTTTCGATTACATGCATAAACTAATCACATAGTCAACGTACCTTAACGCTTCCGCCATACATATGGTAATTATCAATTTAATTGAAAACCACGTAAAACCGAAAATTACGAAACATGCTTGTTCATCATTCAATAAAATCGAAACACGTAATCACATATTACTCATAATCATAAATTATAATTCATACAAACATGCTCGAATTAATTTACGAAAGTTTCGATTTATTTACCTCTTGTAGCGTGAGATTTCGACGAATCGAAACCTAGAACCAATCACGTACAAGCTGCAAATTACCAATCCTCGGGGCTGCAACTCACGGCTGGAACAAGCTGATCCAGCAAGCGACAAACGGCGGTGTGTGGCAGCAGTAGCGGCGGCGCGTGGCAGCAGCAGCGGCGGCGCGTGGGCGGCGTAGCGGCGCGTGCGGCGGTGCAGCGGCGGTGCGTGGATTCGTCGGGGCAGCAGCTCCTCTCCAATTTGGTTTCACCTCGTATTTTCGACCCACTCGAACTACAACACTAGATGTAAACGAGTTAGATAAACAACAAGTAAACGAAGGAGAAGAGAGGAGAAAACCGGCGGTGATCGGCGGTGGCGCGGCGGGGCAGCAACGGCCGAAGGGGAGAGCGGCTAGGGCTTGGGCGGCTAGGGTTTGGTGCAGAAAATCTGACCTCAAACTCTTGTTTGAGGTCTATTTATACTTAGGGTTTTCAACCCTAGTGGGTTTAAGTCATTGGGCTTGACCCACTGATGTATTAAGCTCATTCCCTCGTCGGCCTCGTTTCTAATAAACAATCGTTCACAAAATTATAACAAAATTATATTTGTGACGAGCTCAAAGTCCTCGTCGATACGAGTGCCTCTTCGAAATTTCCAATTTCCAAAATTGGAAACTTCCACTTCAGTGGACCTGCTAAATCGGGCAACTTCCCTATTTAGAAAGTTCACTAAATTCCGCATTTCTCTCTTTCTCTACGTTTATTTCGATTCGCAATTCACAATTACGAATCTTGGATTCAATCATATCGACATCCAATCGTTCAAAGATTAACATATTAATCTTTGCTTGTTACTATCAAGGATCTATATTACACGAGAAGTGTGACCCTCAATGGTTCAGGTGTATGCTAGCCGTGGGCTCACAACTCTTTGTGATTCGAACAACACATTGTTCTTATACGAACTCCTCCCAAGAGTCCCGATTAGAGTAAAACTCATTTTACCTAATCCCCGATCAAATCGGTGCCCAACGAATCAAGATTGGCGTCTAGCAACTACGCATCATGATTCCCTAGATACAAGTGAAGTGCCTGCAAGAACTTTATGATATAGTTAGCGTACAGTACGATCCCTTCGCAGCACATGTCCCGATTGAACTAGAGGCATTGGTTCACCGAGACCTCTTATAAAGTTCAATAACCGTGCGAACGTTCTAGGTATTATAAATCCGTTCGTGTGCGACTTAGGGAAACACATTTCCCTAATCACCCCACTATCAACTCTGGCCAGAGATTCCTTGGATTATAAACCATCAGAACACACAGGACATCCATGACTACTCAAGCGCTCGAATCCCCTACTACAATGCACAGACTTCACACTAGATTTCGGATTGCACGAACGTTGGCCCTTGGAGCGGTCCGCGCTGGGACTCAGGGACTGGTCACGATACAATCGGTCCTCTAGTGAAGTCACGGTGATGTCTGGGTCTTAAGGACTAATGGTGTACAACTATATCTTAGAAACCTATTACTCGATGAATGAGAACCACTTATAGATTTCTAGGGCGAGGGAGTTCAGTGAACTCATCTAGTAAGAGCACCCACTCAAGTATGCCGATGTCACAACACCGAGGACTGATGAGACGCAGTACACATACACTAAGTGCTAGTCTCAAAAGGGAAAGGCCGGTATCCTCATTATTGGCGTAACCCATCGACTAGGAACAAGGTTTAACAGTTACATTACATTGCTGAGTTATCTCACGGTTCTACTAGACCAACTCACAGTAATAGAGTAACTCGTTAGGACTATATCTATGTTGCTTGCATGGGATAAGAGATATAGAATGCCAAATGAAATGTTTTATTATTACGAACGAAAAACGATTGTTTTATTATAAGGAAAACGAGAAAGACCACAGCCACAAGTTGGCTTGTCGGTCACCTACTCTAACAGTATGGAAAGGTAAGAAACCTTACTTAAGTTACTTTCACGTCTTTGGGTGTGAATGTTACATCCTGAACGATAGAGAACAACTCGATAAGTTCTCTGCAAGAGGAGATAAAGGTACCTTTCTTGGTTACTCTTTAAACAGCAGGGCATATCGCGTTTATAATGAACATACAATGACTGTTATGGAATCCATTAATGTAACCTTTAACGAAGTTTTATCTGCAGAAATGGATGAGGAAGACGCTAATCCTGGAAAAACCATTGTACCAGTACAAACGCCAGTCGTCAGCACAGAGGAAGTGACGGCAGTGAAGGAAAGCACAGAAGGAGTGACAGCAGCGAAGGAAAGCAAAGAAGAAAGGAAAAGACCATCAAAACGAGTTGTAAAAAATCATCCTTCTGAACAGGTGATAGGAGAATTTGATGAAGGTATGAAAACTCGAAATAAGCCCAAAGTTGATTACCAAGAAATGGTCAGGTATGTTTGCTATACTTCTACTATAGAACCAAAAAACATTAAAGAAGCAATTCTTGATGAGTATTGGGTACAAGCTATGCAAGAGGAACTTGAGCAGTTCACTCGACATGAAGTGTGGGAACTTGTTCCACGACCCGACCAGGTAAACGTTATAGGTACAAAATGGGTGTTCAAAAACAAAACGGACGAACTTGGTAATATAACTCGCAACAAAGCCCGTCTTGTTGCTCAAGGATACACCCAAATTGAAGGAGTAGATTTCGATGAAACATTCGCTCCGGTAGCACGTCTTGAGTCAATACGTCTTTTACTCTCAGTTGCTTGTGCTTTAAAGTTTAAACTCTTTCAAATGGATGTAAAAAGTGCGTTTTTAAATGGTCTCTTAAATGAAGAAGTGTATGTCGAACAACCAAAAGGTTTTCAAGATCCACTCAAACCTCAACATGTCTATAAACTTAAAAAGGCCCTATACGGTCTCAAACAAGCCCCTCGGGCTTGGTATGAGCGACTTACGACCTTTCTAGTTGAAAAAGGATATAGAAGAGGTGGGGTAGATAAAACACTATTTGTCAAAAATTTTAAAAAACGAAATCCTTTTGGCTCAAATCTATGTGGACGATATTGTCTTTGGGTCTACTTCTGACCACAAGAAAGATGAGTTTATCTCTCAAATGTCAAACGAATTTGAAATGAGTATGGTTGGAGAACTAACATACTTTCTTGGCTTGCAGGTAAAGCAGATGAAGGATGGAATTTTTGTGACACCCCCTAATAATCGTATAGCAAACCGAGAGGGTTTGCCATGCACGGAAGCTTCAAGTGTATTATGTAAGTATTTAGATATATGGGTAGACTCCAAGGTTTAGCGAACCGATTTTTCTCATGACCTAAGACTTAAGGACGGGGTTGGCTTCGGAAGAATTTTCGACGAAGTGATTTAGTGGGATGGAGGAGCATATGTCTAACTACTCGATTAATCCGTAATATAGACTATAAGTGGTGTCACCTTGATAAAACATAGTAATAAAAGGTTAGAGTCCATAATTAAAACAACATATTAATTCTACATAAATGGACCATAGTTTAACAAAAAGGGGCCCATATTCGGAGGAATTAGCCTCCTTTACCACGGATAATAATACACATGGGCTACTACGGAAATAGTAATTGTCCTAAGGACAATATACACAAAAGATAGTACTACAAGCATTATAAGTAGATCCTCCATACGAGCCAAAAACCCGGAGTCGGCTTCTCGAACCGTCGACTAGTCCAATCCGGTGGAGTGAGTAGTACTAATACCTGCAAACGGAGAATATCTATATGAGGTAACAAAGCTCAGTAAGGATATCGAAAGATACCGAGACTTGAAAATATAGTCGTACTACATATATTATGTTATAGCCACACAAGTGAAATGAAATTAAGTACGATGCACATTTCTAGCATTCGAAATTCGTGTACATAAGAAAGCTTTTTCATTTTATCGGATCCGATGAGAAATTAACTTCTTTACTTAGAACATAAGAAGATTATTCTGAGCCCGTTTTCGGTGGAATCAAACCACCCAACTGTAGTATCTATGGTTGGAATACCGGCCCCCCGTATCCTTTCTCATCCTTTCTAAGTATTTCATTAATCTCCCCAATTTATTTTATTTAATTTCAAAAGTGGCACGGTCGAAGTATTTAGAATTCCGGTTGAGTACATAAAGGTATCAATATTCCACAACAACCCATAAGAAATTTAAAACTCCACAAGACATCACAAATATCAATCAAGTGACAAACAACCACATACTACACAAGAGATTAACTATCATCACACATCAAATTATGCATTCATGAATGTTTACCCACATATAACCATAATTCCCAACAAGACTAGTAAAGATCCATGTAATTCCAATATTTTCCTTAAGCTACTAAATCCCAAAATTTCTTTACTAACAAATTTAGGATCAAGAAAACATATTAGCTTAGAAGATTTCGGGTATTCAGCACAATGCCCCTAAATTTCTGGAAATTACAGTTTTGACCCCAAAAGTTTCAAAAACTCACACATGCAATTAACCTAAAAGTTCCTAATCCATATTTTCATGAAATTCCACCCTTAACTCCTCTGAAATTTAGATTAATGCAGAAAAATTTAGCTAGAAGTTATTTTATGCAGATTTTTCAAAAATTACATATTTCACCCTAGACTCTCTAGATCTATACATGCATGACCCTTAGAAGTTCCCAAAAATCCTTTTTCTTACAAAACTTTTTAGAAACTGACATTGTCTTTTAATAAGTGTTGAAAAAAAACAGATTTGGAAAACCATTCAAAATTAACTTCTCAAAAATTGCAGATTTGCCCCAAAAATCTTTCGGATTACACATGCATCCATACTAAAATTTCAAAATCCATTTCTTCATAAACAACCCCCAAAAATCCGAAATCTTTGTTCAATATAACATAAATCATATGAACTAACAAAAAGGAAACATTAAATGCAAGAACAACATAAAACAAGAATTAGGGGTGTCTTTTAATTAATTTCGAAATTTTGTTCTTGATACTTGATACCTCCATTTGCAACAAGGATTTCGATTCCTTACCTCAAAAATAGAAAGGAATAAAAGCTAGCTGAAAAGGGGAAGGTTCTAGGGAACCTCTTCAAGCATTGAGATTCAACCAAGCTACTTTGATATGGAAGGACACGATATAAATTTCAAGGTGAGAGGTGTTTTCATTAGTGAAAGGGCACCATGTATTTATAGTATTCTTGGAGTATTCAAGGGTAAGGGTGAGATAGGGAATTCTCATCTTTGGCTTGAGAAAAATCTTGCTGATTTAGGGAGTGGTTCGAGCTTGGTGGAGCTGATGACAATGGTGGTTTCGGTGGTTTGAAGAAGGAAGGAGACAAGGAAGAGAGAGGGGGGTTTGATGCAGCCGAAATGAGGGGGAGAGAAGGAGACTCTTGGCCTTCTAAATAGGCATGCTTGAGATGGAGTGTAAGATTGGTCTTAATAGGGGTTAGGCTAGGCTTAGGATTATCATTTATTTATTTTGTAATTATTTAATAATCCTCCCCTAAAAATACACACACATATACGGCACACATATATATACATATATATTATGTATTATGGTAATTATGCTAAGTCCTAGCATGCATGTATAATTCACCCGAAAACACATATGCACATAAGGTCACGTATAAAATTCGATATCTAATAATCCGGCACATAATAATTCATGTATAGCCCTATCATTAGCAAAAATTAGTATTTAAGTGGCGAGAGATTTATTGTTTAGAAATTATCGTGTTTTGAAAACGTCGGGTGTTACAATCTTCCCCCCTAAAAAAATATTTTGTCCCCAAAATTTGTTACATGTCCCGAATAATTCGGGATAGAGACTTCTCATTTCTGATTCGCGTTTCCATGTAGCTTCTTCGGGGGTGTGGTTGTGCCACTGTACTTTGACTAGGTGAATCTCGCGGTTTCGAAGTGTCTTGGTTTTGGAGTCGGGAATTCGGAGGGGTTTTTCTTCGTATGAGAGGTTAGGATTTAGCTCAATAGGTTCAGCTTTGAGGACGTGTTCGGGACTGGAAATGTATTTGCGAAGCATGGAGACGTGGAATACGTTATGAATTCGGGATAGATTAGGTGGAAGTGCTAGGCGGTAAGCGCGGCTGCCTATCCTCTCGAGTATTTCAAACGGTCCGATATAACGCGGAGATAGTTTGC
This sequence comes from Erythranthe guttata, assembly GCF_056151865.1. Taxonomy (NCBI): domain Eukaryota; kingdom Viridiplantae; phylum Streptophyta; class Magnoliopsida; order Lamiales; family Phrymaceae; genus Erythranthe; species Erythranthe guttata. The sequence continues at coordinate 10,047,992 of NC_142546.1, read as the reverse complement.
CACGATTTCCAAATCGCAAAATTCCTTTAAAAGGGGCTACTTTTAGGAATACCAACCCACCGACTTCGAATTCCAAATCTCGTCTTCTATTATTAGCGTAGCTTTGTTGTCGGTTTTGGGCAACTCGCATATTTTCTCGGATGTCTCGAACTAGGTTCACCGTTTGTTGAACTAAGTCGGGTCCGAGAAGTTTTCTCTCTCCAACTTCATCCCAGTAGAGGGGAGATCTGCATTTGCGTCCGTAAAGTGCTTCGTACGATGCCATTCCGATTGATGATTGGAAGCTATTATTATACGCAAATTCGATCAACGGTAGCCGAGATTCCCAGTTGCCTCCAAAGTCGAGTATACAGGCTCGAAGTAGGTCCTCAAGGGTTTTGATCGTACGTTCTGACTGGCCATCGGTTTGGGGATGAAAGGCAGTGCTGAAAGATAATTTGGTTCCAAGAGTTCCTTGCAAACTTTTCCAGAATTTTGAAGTGAACCGTGGGTCTCGATCCGAAATGATAGCCGTCGGAATACCATGGAGTCGAACGATTTCTCGCATATAGAGTTCTGCGAGTTTATCTAAGCTAAACGTCTTGCGGATTGGAAGAAAATGGGCCGATTTGGTTAGCCGGTCTATGATTACCCAAATAGAGTCGGATCCGTGCTGGGTCCTTGGAAATCCTTGAACAAAGTCCATTGTTATCACTTCCCATTTCCACTCGGGGATTTGATTTGGTTGTAGTAATCCTCCGGGTCGTTGGTGTTCAGTCTTGATTTGTTGGCAGGTGAGGCATTGGGCAACAAATCGAGCTATGTCTTTCTTCATTCCCGGCCACCAATATAGTTTCTTCAAGTCATGGTACATTTTGGTTGATCCGGGATGACATGTATATGTGGTCTGATGTGCCTCGGCTAAGATGAGTCATTTAATTTCGGCATCGTCGGGAATGCAAGTGCGGTTTTGGAATTGGAGAAATCCGTCTTTGGAAACTCGGAAATTAGGGTTTGCTTCGAGATTTGTGCGAAATTTCCGAAGTTGGGGGTCTTGATCTTGAGTTGTCCTCACGCGGTCTCGAAAATCTGATTCAACCACTAGGGCGTTTATCGACTTCCGACTAAGGGCATCTGCCACAGCATTCGCCTTCCCGGGGTGGTATAGGAATTCGCAGTCATAATCTTTAACCAGATCGAGCCATCTTCGCTGCCTCATGTTTAATTCCTTCTGTGTGAAGAAATACTTCAGGCTTTTGTGATCGGTGTAAACGGTGCACTTATCGCCATAGAGGTAGTGACGCAAGATTTTAAGTGCAAAGACTACTGCTGCGAGCTCTAGATCATGAGTTGGGTAGTTCTTCTCGTATTCCTTGAGCTGGCGGGACGCGTAGGCTATCACTTTTCCGTTTTGCATAAGTACAGCACCTAGTCCGAGTTTGGATGCGTCGCTATAAATTACAAACTTTCCGGATCCGTCTGGTAGTGAAAGAATTGGAGCGGTGGCCAAACGTTTCTTTAGTTCTTGGAAACTAGCCTCGCGGTCTGGGGTCCATTGGTAATTGACTCATTTTTTCGTGAGTTGAGTGAGGGGTGATGCGATTTTTGAAAAATCTTGAACGAATTTGCGATAGTATCCGGCTAAACCAAGGAAACTTCGTATCTCCCTTACATTCTTTGGAGTGGGCCAGGTTGAGATTGCTTCTATTTTTCCGGGGTCAATGGAAAGTCCTTCGGCAGAGATGATGTGGCCAAGGAAAGTGACTCGGGATAGCCAAAATTCACATTTACTGAACTTGGCGTAGAGTTGATGCTCTCGGAGTGTTTGGAGTATTATTCGTAATTGGGAGGTATGTTCTTCTTGGGTTTTGGAGTATATAAGAATATCATCGATAAAGAAGACGACAAACTTGTCGAGGTACTGATGAAAAACTCGGTTCATAAGGTCCATAAAAGCGGCTGGGGTGTTAGTTAATCCAAACGGCATTACTACGAATTCGTAGTGGCCGTATCGAGTTCGGAAAGCAGTCTTAGGAATATCAGTTTCTTTGACTTTAAGCTGGTGGTAACCTGACCGAAGGTCGATTTTGGAGAAGACGGATGACCCTTGGAGTTGGTCAAAGAGATCGTCGATGCGGGGTAGCGGATATTTATTCTTTATGGTACCTTATTCAGCTCTCGATAGTCGATGCAAAGGCGGAAAGATCCGTCTTTCTTCTTAACGAATAGTACTGGGGCTCCCCATGGGGAGTGATTGGGGCGGATGTAACCCTTATCGAGTAATTCTTGAACTTGATTCTTCAATTCTTTGAGTTCCACAGGAGCCATACGGTACAGAGCCTTTGAGATTGGTTCTGTTCCCGGAATAAGATGAATTTCGAATTCAATTTCGCGATCAGGCGGTAGCCCGGGTAGGTCGTCGGGGAAGACGTCGGGAAATTCTTGAACAACGGGAAGTTCAGACATCACCGGTTGAGGTTTTGAGCTAGTCTCTAGAAGGTCTACTAGATAGCCGATATGTCCCTTGTTGATGAGTTTGGTGGCTTTGATTGCGGATATTATGGGAATTAGAGTCTTGGTGTCGCTTCGAAACTCTAAGAGGGTGTGATTTGGGAGAGAAAAGCTTACGGTCCTTAGGGCGCAGTTGATTTGGGCTTTGAACTTGGTCAGCCAATCCATCCCCATTATGAGGTCAAAGTTCTCGATTGTTAAGACGATGAGATCGAACCTCATGGGTTGGGATTGAATTAGAATAGGACAATCCTTCACTACTTTGTCAGTGATCATTTCTTCGCCCGAGGGCATGGAGATGCGATATTCGTGGCTTACTTGAGTCGGTATTAGGCCAAGACGTACGCACACATTGGTGGAAATAAAGGAATGTGTAGAACCAGAATCAACCAAAGCATACACGGGTTCTCCAAGAATAAGAACGCTACCTGCGATCATCGTCGGATCTTGACGCACTTGTTCTCGGGTCATGGCAAACGCGCGGCCTGGGACTCGAGTTTGAGCGTTGGGGCAGTCTCTCGCCTTATGGCTGGGCTTTTTGCACCGAAAACACAACTCGGTATCCTTTACGCAGATCCCAAAGTGAGCCTTTCCGCAGTTCGAGCAAGTTGGCTTGGTAGTTGGTGCTACGGGTTTAGGGTTTGAATTTTGGACCTTCTTTCCTTTGAATTTGTGATTTCCAAAGTTGGCCTTCTTCCATGGTCGTGGTGTGGGTGGCTGGGGCCGTTTCCCTTGTTTAATTTCATTTTCGTCTTGAGCAGCCGTTAGTGCCTTGTCCACCATTTGGCGAAAAGTGGTGGCGTCGGACATGCGGATATCCCTTCGAATTTCGGGTTGTAAACCCCTTGTGAAGTGATTTTTCTTTTCCTCAACGTCCTTGGCGATGAATGGGGCGTACAAGCATCCTCGTTTAAATAACCGAACGTATTCGGTCATGGTGAGATCCCCTTGGCGGAGTTCCAAGAATTCCTTGAGTTTGTTGGCCCGAACGTCCTTGGAAAAGTATTTCTCGAAGAATTGAACCTTGAATGACTCCCATGACAAGTTCTCGAGTTCAACACCTTCCTTAGCTCCCTCCCACCAGTTCCGAGCTTCGTTACAAAGTAAAAAGAGGGCACAGTGCACTCGTTCACGGTCATCCATTTGCATGTAGTCAAAGATTACCTCCAAAGATGTGATCCATTCTTCAGCTACGACCGGGTCGGGATAACCGTGAAACTCAGAGGGTTTCATGCGAAGAAAACGTTCGTATAGACTTCGGGGATTTGGTTGAGGTGTAGGTGGGGTTTGTCGGCTTTGAAGGAGTTGTTGAATTTGATTGTGATGATTTTGCGCTTGCTCGCTGATAAGGTTGGAGAGACCGAGAATAACGTTAGCGGTGTCTGGGAGATTATTTGTGGCGGCGGTGCTCCGAGATTGTCTTCCTGTCATGTCTTAGTGTGTGTTGCAAAAATTTTAGATCAACAGAAAAATATAAAACACAAGTAAGCACATAATTACCGGACAGACCGAGTCTTCACGCTTCGAGGGTTCCGAATTCCGGTTCGGTGCTCGTATAAAGTTTCTACAAATTTTGCTCTGATACCATGTCTGTGACACCCCCTAATAATCGTATAGCAAACCGAGAGGGTTTGCCATGCACGGAAGCTTTAAGTGTATTATGTAAGTATTTAGATATATGGGTGGACTCCAAGGTTTAGCGAACCGATTTTTCTCATGACCTAAGACTTAAGGACGGGGTTGGCTTCGGAATAATTTTCGACGAAGTAATTTAGTGGGATGGAGGAGCATATGTCTAACTACTCGATTAATCCGTAATATAGACTATAAGTGGTGTCACCTTGATAAAACATAGTAATAAAAGGTTAGAGTCCATAATTAAAACAACATATTAATTCTACATAAATGGACCATAGTTTAACAAAAAGGGGCCCATATTCGGAGGAATTAGCCTCCTTTACCACGGATAATAATACACATGGGCTACTACGGAAATAGTAATTGTCCTAAGGACTAGGGGTGGGCATTCGGGTCGGGTTATTCGGGTATAACCCGACCCGGTCGGGTATTACCCGACCGGATCGGGTAATTTTTTACGTAGCCGGGTTTTTCCCGGGTTCGGGTACCCGGTGATCCCAAACCGGGTCGGGTCCGGGTAATAGAAATTCTACCCGGGTACCCGATCGGGTACCCGGTTTAAAAAAAAAAATTTTTTTTTTTTTTTTTATATATATATATAAAGATATATATATATATATATATATATATATATATATATATATATATATATATATATATATATATATATATATATATATATATATATATATATATATATGTCTGTAATACATACTATATATATATATATATATGTCTATGTTTGTATGTATATATATGTATATGTCTGTGTGTCTGTGTATATATATATATATATATATATATATATATATATATATATATATATATATATATATATATATATGTATATCAGTATATGTCTATATATATATATAAATATATATATGTATATCAGTGTATGTATCTGTCTATATATATATATATATATATATATATATATATATATATATATATATATATATGTATATCAGTATATGTATATGTATATTTCTATATATATATATTTATACCTTAAAAAAAAAAAAGAAAAAAAAAAAAAAAAAAAGAGGAAAATAGCAAAACCCGAACCCGACCCGAACCCGACCCGAAATAACCGGGTACCCGGTTGCCGGGTACCCGGTTATCTCGGGTCGGGTTCGGGTAATTTTTTTTTTGCAAAAAACCCGAATAACCCGACCCGAATAACCCGAATAACCCGACCCGACCCGAATGTCCACCCCTACTAAGGACAATATACACAAAAGATAGTACTACAAGCAATATAAGTAGATCCTCCATACGAGCCAAAAACCCGGAGTCGGCTTCTCGAACCGTCGACTAGTCCAATCCGGTGGAGTGAGTAGTACTAATACCTGCAAACGGAGAATATCTATATGAGGTAACAAAGCTCAGTAAGGATCTCGAAAGATACCGAGACTTGAAAATATAGTCGTACTACATATATTATATTATAGCCACACAAGTGAAATGAAGTTAAGTATGATGCACATTTCTAGCATTCGAAATTCGTGTACATAAGAAAGCTTTTTCATTTTATCGGATCCGATGAGAAATTAACTTCTTTACTTAGAACATAAGAAGATTATTCTGAGCCCGTTTTCGGTGGAATCAAACCACCCAACTGTAGTATCTATGGTTGGAATACCGGCCCCCCGTATCCTTTCTCATCCTTTCTAAGTATTTCATTAATCTCCCCAATTTATTTTATTCAATTTCAAAAGTGGCACGGTCGAAGTATTTAGAATTCCGGTTGAGTACATAAAGGTATCAATATTCCACAACAACCCATAAGAAATTTAAAACTCCACAAGACATCACAAATATCAATCAAGTGACAAACAACCACATACTACACAAGAGATTAACTATCATCACACATCGAATTATGCATTCATGAATGTTTACCCACATATAACCATAATTCCCAACAAGACTAGTAAAGATCCATGTAATTCCTACATTTTCCTTAAGCTACTAAATCCCAAAATTTCTTTACTAACAAATTTAGGATCAAGAAAACATATTAGCTTAGAAGATTTCGGGTATTCAGCACAATGCCCCTAAATTTCTGGAAATTACAGTTTTGACCCCAAAAGTTTCAAAAACTCACACATGCAATTAACCTAAAAGTTCCTAATCCATATTTTCATGAAATTCCACCCTTAACTCCTCTGAAATTTAGATTAATGCAGAAAAATTTAGCTAGAAGTTATTTTATGCAGATTTTTCGAAAATTACATATTTCACCCTAGACTCTCTAGATCTATACATGCATGACCCTTAGAAGTTCCCAAAAATCCTTTTTCTTACAAAATTTTTTAGAAACTGACATTGTCTTTTAATAAGTGTTGAAAAAAAACAGATTTGGAAAGCCATTCAAAATTAACTTCTCAAAAATTGCAGATTTGCCCCAAAAATCTTTCGGATTACACATGCATCCATACTACAATTTCAAAATCCATTTTTTCATAAACAACCGCCAAAAATCCGAAATCTTTGTTCAATATATGCAGAAAAATGAAACTAAAAACTTGATTTATGCAACAACTTGGAAAATTCTATTTTTCACCACAAAACCTTTAGATCCACACATGCAAGACCACTAGGAGTTCAAAAATTACTTTTTCTTGCAAAACTTTCTTAAATCTGAAATTTCCGTTCAATAAATGTCAAAAACCAATCTTGAAAACTCATATGAGTCTGACTTCTCACAAATTACAGATCTGGCCCAAAAGTATGCAGATTTACACATGCAACCCCAAAACTTTTCCCAATTTAATTTTCTTCACAATTTCCGAAATAACTGAAATTTCTTTGAAATCCATCAACTCAAATCTACCATTTAAGACCTCTGATCATACATGCAATAACATAAAATCATATGAACTAACAAAAAGGAAACATTAAATGCAAGAACAACATAAAACAAGAATTAGGGGTGTCTTTTAATTAATTTCGAAATTTTGTTCTTGATACTTGATACCTCCATTTGCAGCAAGGATTTCGGTTCCTTACCTCAAAAATAGAAAGGAATAAAAGCTAGCTTAAAAGGGGAAGGTTCTAGGGAACCTCTTCAAGCATTGAGATTCAACCAAGCTACTTTGATATGGAAGGACACGATATAAATTTCAATGTGAGAGGTGTTTTCACTAGTGAAAGGGCACCATGTATTTATAGTATTCTTGGAGTATTCAAGTGCAAGGGTGAGATAGGGAATTCTCATCTTTGGCTTGAGAAAAATCTTGCTGATTTAGGGAGTGGTTCGAGCTTGGTGGAGCTGATGACAATGGTGGTTTCGGTGGTTTGAAGAAGGAAGGAGACAAGGAAGAGAGAGGGGGGTTTGATGCAGCCGAAATGAGGGGGAGAGAAGGAGACTCTTGGCCTTCTAAATAGGCATGCTTGAGATGGAGTGTAGGATTGGTCTTAATAGGGGTTAGGCTTTGCTTAGGATTATCATTTATTTATTTTGTAATTATTTAATAATCCTCCCCTAAAAATACACACACATATACGGCACACATATACATACATATATATTATGTATTATGGTAATTATGCTAAGTCCTAGCATGCATGTATAATTCATCCGAAAACACATATGCACATAAGGTCATGTATAAAATTCGATATCTAATAATCCCGCACATAATAATTCATGTATAGCCCTATCATTAGCAAAAATTAGTATTTAAGTGGCGAGAGATTTATTGTTTAGAAATTATCGTGTTTTGAAAACGTGGGGTGTTACAATTTTCATGACACAAAGCAAGTATGCCAAGAATCTGGTAAGTAAATTTGGGTTAGATAATGCAAATCCTCTAAAAACCCCAATGAGTCCTACTGAAAAGTTGGGACGCGACTGTGAGGGCACAGACGTGGATCCCACATTATACAGGAGTATGATTGGAAGTTTGCTTTATCTTACTGCCAGTAGACCTGACATTTGTTTCAGTGTAGGAGTATGTGCTAGGTACCAATCAAATCCTAAAGAAAGTCACTTAAGTGCAGTCAAACGCATCATACGATACGTGAGTGGAACTCTTGAACTAGGGATATGGTACTCCAAAGATACTAATACTTGTCTTGCAGGATACAGTGATGCTGACTGGGCAGGAGATGTGGATGACAGAAAAAGTACTACTGGAGGCTGTTTCTACATGGGAAACAACCTAGTATCTTGGTACAGTAAGAAACAAAACTGCATCTCTTTATCAACAGCTGAATCTGAGTATATAGCTGCAGGTAGTTGTTGCACTCAACTTCTTTGGATGCAACATATGTTAAATGACTATGGCTTTCATGAAAAACTCCTTCATATATTCTGTGATAATGAAAGTGCCATAAATATCTCAAAAAACCCTGTCCAGCATTCTAGAACCAAACACATAGATCTTCGACACCATTTCATCAGGCAATTAGTTGAGCAGAAACGTGTGACTATAGATTATGTGTCCACAGACAATCAATTAGCTGATATTTTTACAAAGCCCCTCGATTTCCTTAGGTTTGATTCCTTGCGTAAAGCGCTTGGAATTTGCCATGTGCAAAACTGAATTTTCTATGATAAGTGCAATTAATGTTTGTGTCCGGATTGCACTTGAATTTTTTTAATCGGACATTATATGTGTCACCTACAAATGTGACATCATTGTTTTTGGACTAGGAATGATTGGAGGTTCATCTTGACTAATTGTTTGTGTGTTAGTTTTTTGTGAATTAATTTTTGTTTCCACAGATAACCATGATAGAAGTGTGCTGCCCCCTCTATCGGGAGTGATCAATGACTATGATCTCATTCATCTCAAAGATCATACCTCTATTGGGAGAATTATGCTACCGCATATGCATCTCTGACTTCTATTTAAAAGTTATGTGGATTCTTAAGGAGGTTGCCCTCCTAATGTTTGCTTGAACATCATATCAAAGGGGAGGAGAAGAAAAATAGTTCGAATTCAAAAAAAAAAAAAAAAAAAAAAGGAAGGGGGGAGAAGAAATGTTGGGATGATATTCAAGCATATATTAGGAAATTCTCCTTGAAGTCCACGATCGAATTGATGTGCTAATCGCATACGCATTCATTACCCTTAAAAATTACCTAAATTATGATTTCTTGAGTATGGTTATGGGGTTATAGTTATATCGTGCATCCAAGAGTTTGCTTGGTGGCCTTCTATTGTGATTCTCTTTAAGATTATCTAATTAATTCATGAAAACCAAGCCCTCAACTTTTAATCTTGTGATCTTCTTGATTTTCTTTTCCTTAAAAGATGTGATTTTCTTTCTTTTACAATTTCTTTTAACAATTTCTTTTAATAAATGGGCCTTGTGAATTTTTGGCTACTAGTTGTCTCTGGCCACGTGGCTATGGCCATGTCATCTGCCTTCTCTATTTTTGATGTTTCGTGTGGAGAATATCTTGTTTGTTATTGGTTGCGGATTTTGTGGGATCTTTTTCTGATTTGAAAATATCCAGTATCCGAAGAGTCCTCTCTTTTTCTGCCTATTTTCTCGGTCCCTGTGCTTTAAATATCTGCCTAATGTAGGGTTTGTCTCTCTCACTTCATTCTTCTTCTCTTCCGCCGTTCTTTCTCTATTTTTTCTCTGTCTTCACTATTCACCATGGGCAAGAATCGATCTGCTGAGGGCTCCAAGAAACGACGCCACACTCCATCTGCCTCGCCTGCTGAGAAAAAGTCCAGAAAATCCTCGAAGAAAGTTCGCCCTACTGTTGTGGAAGTCTCTCCTGTTCCCGTCGCCACAGATCTGGACCCAATCTCTACTCCCGTGGCTTCACCATCACCAAGTCTCAAGACAAGTGATGTGCCTGACCCTGTTGACACCGGCGTGGCTGATCTTGACGGTGATAGCCTCTCTGAAACCCCACAAGATGCTCTGCCCTCAGATCCAGAGGATGCCCCCCGCAACGTTGTGTTTCCTGCTCAACTCCGCCGCTCTAATCGAAAACACGACGGCCCATCTGTCTCCACTCCTCTCTCCGTGTCTGAAGGTCATCAATCCTCTTCTTCTGAGCCTATTCTTGAGGATGACCCTTTGCGTTTTGAATCCTCTGAATCATCTGTGGGCTCTCAACTCTCTGCTGGTAACTGTTTCTCATCTCTCTTTTATTCCGCTCTTGCTAAAGCAAATTGGGATAGCATGAGTAAGCGTGCGTGCTCTCCTGAGCGTGTGTTGTCTAGAGCTGTGTTACCTCTGTCTAGGATTTTCCGTCTTCTTAAATCTCAAGGGTTGCTTGGCACTATAGTGAGTGCACAACCTTTCGAACGGTCTGTCATTGTTGAGTTTTATGAAAATCTTTCTGATCGGTTTTCTGTTGAGGGGTCTCGAGGTTATGGGAAAGTGTATGTGAGGGGTTCCTTCTATTCTGTAACCCCTGCCTTGATTAATGAGTTCTATAAATGTCCAAACGAGGTTTCTTCCAAACCCTCTGTTTCCAAAGATACTCTGGCTTCTGTTCTCACTGCCAAAGTTTTGAAAAAATGGCCTGGTCCAAAGTCTGCTTTTCATGTTTCTAAGATGACTCAGTTGTACTCGGTCCTGTTTAAAATAGGCATTTCCAACTGGTTTCCCACTACTCACAATGCTACTCTCAATCCAACCCAAGCTGAGTTTTTATGGTGCATCACTCATGACCTCAAAATCAATATTGGTGAATTGATTTTCACTCAGATTGGTGCGTTAGCCAATTCTCGCACCGAGCGTGAGCATCTGCCGTTTCCTTCTCTGATCTATCAGCTTCTGATCAAACAAGGCCTGCCCACTCGTGATGCCACTTTGTTGGATCCTCCTGGCCGTCCTATCACTATCCATGGTAAGGTCCTCTCTGAACATTTTGCTGATCTGCCTCCTGTCGACCCTTCTGTTGTTCAGACGGTCCCTCATGCGAAGAAGGCTCCCGTTGTCTCTGCCTCTGCTCCACCGTCAGTTGATGTGGTCACCAAGGATGAGCTCACTCGTTTTCAGGAGTCTATCCAGGCTCAGCTAGCTCAAGGGTTTGCCTCTATTCAGGATCAGCTGCTTAGGACTTTGGCACATTCTGGTCAGAAAGGGGGAGTAGCAACAACTCCTGCGGCTTCAACCAAGACCAAAGACAAAGGCAAAAAGCAGGCATCCCTCCTTACTCCTCCACAGCCCAGCTCTCGTGATGAGGATGATTTGTTCTCTGGCTTTAGTTACTAAAGCAGAGATTTATGTTTTTGCATTTTTATGTCTTTCATCTTAAAACTATCTGCTATTACTTTTGGTCTGTAATAGCTAGTATTGTTTTTTTCTGCATCTTAGACTCTATTTGTTATCCTTTTATCTGCATTGATAACTATATTTTAGTTTATGTTGGAGTGATACTATATATCTCTCTTATTTGTCTCACTGCAGGAAATACTTATGTAGCACTGCTATTGTGGTAACCGTATGTTGTGTTATTTGCTAACAGTATGTGATGCAGGCGGAGTCTTTTCTCTTTCTGTCTTATCTGCAGGGGGAGTTCTTCTTAAACATGGGTTCTGACCAAATCTATGCCAAAGGGGGAGATTGTTGGCGCCAGATTTCCACCAAGGAAGAAATCCGCCTCACTTGGGAAGTAAAGATTGGCTAAAGATTTGTTCCCATGTTTATTTTGGAAATTTAGAGTCCTACCTTTGTAATACTTTAGGACTTAGATTTATTTCCTTGTACTTTACTCTTGTTAGGAATCTTTTATAGTTATCTAGATTAGAACTAGATATTGACTAGGATTCTGTTTCCTAGTTATTCGGTTCCTTTGGAAGACAGGTCTTTGGAGGCCGATCTCACGCCTATATAAGGCTCCTCACCTCACAAAGACCGTGACACTTTTGTTGGGAGAAAAATTACTCCGTTGCTTTGAAGAATCGCTGAAACGTTCTGCAGAACATAACTGTGCCATCGTTGGATGTGTCAACATATACAACTTGGCTGTATAGATCTCTTGGGAGATCAACCGCGTCACTGAAGGGAGTTCAGGCCAGAAAGGAGTTCTAGGCACGCGGTGTGGAGCTGCTGTTGGAAGAAACACGAAGTTCGAGTTGTGTGCAAGAACGGCATATTACATAAAGAGGGAGTCTTTAGTGTTTTTATTAAGTCCTATTAATGTACACTATAAATCTGAACTAGTGAAATCGTGTTTGCAGGTCCACGTGGATGTAGGGCACAATTGTGTCTGAACCACATTAATTCTTGTGTTCTGTTTATTTACTTTAAGTAGAGTATAACTGTGCCAACACAAGATTTACAGTTGTAACTGAATACTGTTTCCATAACTTAACTGTTACAACTTAGATCAACTGATTTCTATAGGCATATAAATCAACAAACATCATGGAAGAGTTTTTTCAGGAATTACTGATTGAACCCCGTTGTGGCTATGATGCAGTTTCCGGAAGTATCTCAGCCAGGAAGGAGTTTTTTCATTAATTACAGGTTGACCCCCGTTTTGAGGGTTTTTCTGCTAAGCGAGAGAAAGATGAGGGTTGAAACCCATAGACTTTTTTAGATATTTTCATATTAGCATTTTAATACCCCATTTTGGTGGTTCTTTGTAATAGTCTAGAAATTTTAGACTTGGATTTTTTATTACCATTGTAGAGGCACTCTTTTTCCTTGTGTTAGGCCCACAAGGTTTTAACGAGGCCCCATATAGGATATTTTAATGGAATAATAAAATATTTTGGCAAAAAAAAAATACTTATACTAATACTAATACTAATACTAATACTTATACTAATAATAATACTAATACTAATACTAATTCTCATACTAATACTTATACTAATAATAATACTAATACTAATACTAATACCAAAACTCTAACAGTAATATTAATGCTAACGTTAATGTTAATGCTAATAATATCATTCCAAATCCTAATACTAATATCAGTACTAATATTAATATTTATACTAACATTAATACATAATAATACTAATACAAATCACCCTCGATGCCAAAATCCACAATATCCATGGGCGGATCTATGTGGAGGGTGGGGTTGGCTGAAGCCTCACTTATATTTTTAACTTATATTTTTCCCACTACTCAACAATTTAAATAAAAATCAAGAAAAAAAAATTCAACATTGTTAACCCGACTTTCAACATCGGTCAACAACAGCGAAAAAAAATAAATCGAAAAAAGAGACAACCGAGTTAAAAAGAAAGTTAGCGTCGGATTACCCGATTTTGAAAAAACGGGTTCATTAGTTAAAATAGGTTAATTGATGAAATTGAGGTTAAATTATGGTTGGATAAAAATTTAGGGGTTTTTAGAATATTTTGAAAGAATACATGGGTCTTATTTCAAGATTCTCAACGAAAAACCCCAAGGTCAACCATTGGACCATTACTTCTTAACGGTCAAACAGACGGAGGGACTAAATGTGTTAAAATGTGACAACATTAGTGTGTATTTTTTTCACGGCGGTGAATGGGGGACCAAAAGTGAAAAACGTGCAAACTTGGGCGACCAAAACTGTAATTATCCCTGTCTGCCAGAATGATTTGCATATAAAGTCACAGCCATAGAGGAAGCAAACGATGTGGACAAACAGAGTCTTGGGGAACTGATAGGGAATCTGCACACATTTGAAAACAAACTGAACATCAGTAAGATGGATAAGGAAGAAAGATCATTTTGCAAATAGTCGATAACCGCACATCTTCTGTGCCCTCACCGCTAATGACACCCCTTGAAGTTAAACTAACGAAATCCATATATATGATAGTCAATAACTTTGGGAAATTTGTAAAGAAAAACGGATAGCATGCGAACTCTAGAATTTGAAACGGATAGCATGCAAACTCTAGAAGTCACTGATCCCACTAGCAACACAAAGTAGGAATTTGAAGAAAGAATCCAGTGCATAGAATGTCAAGGATATGGTCACATCCAATCTGAATGTGTTAATACTCATAATAAACAAGAAAAGTCACTTGCCATCATATGGAGTGATGACGATCTTGAGTCTGATTAATAAAGCGATTCAAGTGAAAAAGATGAACTCTCCAAAACTTATAGGATCACTGAGCATGACACCACATCACCCGTGATCACTGATGACAGCTATGATATCTATAAATCTACTAAGTATATAAATCTAAATTCTTCTACATTGTTTGCAGGAGAAGATGACTCAGAAGATGATGAAAAAATCCAAAAAAGACAAAATGACTTGCTCAAACAGTGCCATGAAGTTAGTGATGAAAACAAAACCTTGAAGGCCAAATTTGAGGAACTGGAACGGAAAATTCAGGTGCTAAGAGATGAGTTAAAGGCAAACGTTGATGACCATGAACTGGAGATGGGGTGCTAGAAGTTTAGTTGGACTTTGCCATGAAGGACATTGGGAATCTGAAGGACTTATTGAAGTATGGGAAAGATTATGATGAAGAATGAACAAAACGAGTCAATACGAATCTCAACTCCAAGATGGAATATGAAATTCATCCCAAGATGAAGTGTGACAGCATGCTAGTAATGAATAACATTGAGGCCACAGTGAGTAAGTTAAACTGTACTTCCATTCTTCCGTCAAACAGGTTAGATGAAATTTTAAATGCTCACCCCTCAAATCCTGATAAACTTGGTCGGCTATATTGGGAGTAAGTTCGATGGTAAACCAAATCCGAATCGAAAAATTAATTTTATGAATAATACTGTCAACCTACTCCACAACATGTTGACTCACAATCTTATACAAAAATTCTTCTGCCAACTTGTCATTTTTGTCACAAACTAGGACATGTTAGGCCAAAATGCTTCAAATGATGGAAATTGATTGATAAGAGTTTAGCATATCAATTATCCAATTCCGCTGCATGGGATCACACTTCCCAAAGAAGATACTCTAATAAAAAATGGATGAATACGAATAATGCAAATTGCCTTCCTACTATTTCTTTAAAAGCATGTACTACTAACTCTTGGTATTTTGATAGTGGTTGTTCCAAGCATATGACGTATGTAGATAATTACTTAAGGAACCTGCATATCAATTATCCAATTCCACTGCATGGGATCACAATTCCCAAAGAAGATAGTTTGATAATAAATGGATGAATAAGAATAATTCAAACTCCTTTCCTGCTATTGTTTCATTAAAACCATGTACTACTAAGTCTTGGTATTTTGATAGGTCAGGTGTAAATGATTACTTAAAGAACCTGCATAACTTGTCATAACCTGTCTGGTGGACAAGTTACTTTTGGTGATAGAAACAATGCCTTTGCGAAAGGAGAACGACCTTGGATATTGGAAGATTACCTAAGCTAGACAATGTTCTATATGTAGAGGGTTTGAAATCAAACCTACTCAGCGTAAGTGAGCAATATGATCTATACGACTCAGTGTTGTTCATCAAGCGTAAGTGTGATGTATTTGATCAAAACAACATGTGTGTTCTATCTGGTTATAGATCCTCTGATAACTGCTTTAAAATTGATCAAATTTACCAAGTTGAACAATGTCACCTCACCACCTCTGATATCACAGATTTGTGCCATCTCCGAGTAGGGCATTTGAATTTGCAGGATCTAACAAGAAATATCAATGTAGGTTGCGTGAAAGGTCTTCCCCAACTAAAATCAAATGCACTAGAGTCATGTGGTGATTTTCTACTGGGGAAAAAAGTACCGACTTCTCATAAAATATTAGATCAAGTGAGAACAAATAGAAAATTTGAACTCCTTCATATGGATCTGATGAGTCCAATGCAGACTAAGAGCATTGGAAGAAAAAGACCAGAAGTCAAAATCACAGAAGTATCAGCTCAGACATCTGATGTCACAACTGAAGATGTTACCTTTGGTAAAGAAGGTATGAAAAGTTGCAATAACTCCAAGGTTGAGTATCAAGAAATGGTCAGGTATGTCTGTTTTACTTTCACTTTGGAACTTAGAAACATCAACGAAACAATTCTTGATGAATTTGGGTGTTAGCCATGCTAGAGGAACTTGAGCAGTTTTCTCGAAATGATGCGTGGGAACATGTTCTAGGTCCTAATAAGGTAAATCAACTATAGGATAGGATATTAATCTCACAGATCACATATTCCAAGAACCTGGTAAGTAAATTTGCATTGAAAAAGGCAAAGCTTTTAACCACACCAATGAGCTCAATTGAGAAGTTGGGACGCGATTGTGACGGCACAGACGTTGATTCCACACCATACAGGAGCTTGATAGGATATTTTCTTTATCTTACTGCTAGTAGACCTGATATTTGTTTCAGAATAGGTATTTGTGCTAGGTACCAAGCAAGACCTAAAGGAGTCATCTGATTTTTGTAAAGCGCATTATCCGATATGTTAGTGGAACACCCTAATTGGGAATGTGGTATTTAAAAAAATACTAACAATTGTCTTGCAGGGTACAGTGATGTTGACCAGGCAGGAGATGTGGACGACAGAAAAAGTACCACCGGATGATGTTTCGACATGGGTAACAATTTAGTATCTTGGTATAGTAAAAAACAAAATTGTATCCTTTTATCTACTGCTCAGTCAGAATATATAGCTACTGAGTCAGAAGATATAGCTACAGGTAGCTGTTGTAATCAACTCCTTTAGATGCAACATATGTTAAATGACTATGGCTTTCTTGAAAAAGAACTGCATATCTTTTAATGAGAGTGCCATGTGCAACATTAAGCTAAAAAAATGATAGTGCAATCATCTTCTTACTTTTTCCGGGTTGCACTTGATCTACTAATAGCACATATTACGTTGTCCCCTTCTTTATGTGATAACATGGTTTAATATTAGGTTAATCCTTATTTTGCTTAGAATAGTTGTGATAGGGGTATCGTTTTGATTAACTCTGGTTTGCTAGTTTTTGTTGATTAATCTTTTGTTTCCCTGGTAAGTCCTGGTTGATGTGTGATGCCCCGTCTATGTGAGTGATCAATGCCTATGACCTCATTCGTCTCAAGATCATACTATAGGAATAATTATGCCATTTTCATATGCATTCCTAACTCTTAATTAAAATTTATATGAATTCTTATGAAGTTTTCCCTATTAATATTTGGTTGAACTTCGTATCAAAAATCATAAAAAGACATGTCTGCCAAATCTAAAGATTTATCTATTCCATAAAAAAAATAATAAAAAAAGGAGCAAAAGAAAACAAGGGTGTGATTCTTTGGGATGTTTTTGAGGCATTTATTTGTGAAATTATTCTTGAAGTTCAGGATCGAATTGATGTGCTAATCACATATGCATTCATAACCCCATTAAAATACATAATATATGATCTCTTGATCGAATTAATTCTTTAGTATGGCTCTAGGTATATCATACATCCAAGAGCATGTTGGTGGCATTATATCGTGCCTTATTCAAGTATATATATATATATATATATATATATATATATGTATATATATACTTTTTTATTATTTTTTTCTCAAAACTCTGGAGATCTAGGATTTTTGAGTTGATTATGCCCTCTTACTGTTGACATGTGCCGCCTTAAAACGTGATCTGTTTTGTCAACAGATTTCAAAATATCTTTGGTTAATTTGAAGAGTCCCATCTGCTTTGAAAAAATTGTCCATTAAATACTCTTGTTTAGGTATAACGGCTGCGAAATGTGTGGCACCATTCGGCAAACAGTCTCGTCTTAATAGACCCAGACAATCCATAATCACCCCAAAACCTTCCTAACATGTAAACTTCACGAAAAGGCCTAAATTACGTAGAAACTGAAAGTACAAGCTGCCAATAATATAAAAACATGGAATGGATGGCACCTATGTGCGAGACTGTCGTCGAAAGGATGGATATCCAAGCTGGTCCATCCTAATCATCTGCTGAATAGGTCGGGGAAGCTCCGCTGTTGTGAAGGTACGAGCCAACTCGGTCTGACACCCCAAGATAGCTAAAGCATCATCGACTGTATTGCCCTCCCGATAGATATGTGTAATCCTGTACTCCAAAGTAGAAAGATGGTTCTGGATCGCCGTGAGAGAACTCTGAAGACTTCAACGACCTTTGTCCGTGTGCGAAAGAAGTCGAACATCGACTTCTGCGTCAAGCTTGATCCAAACTCTAGTGAATTGCCTCTGAATAACAAATCTCAGCCCCGAGGCAAGGGCAGCAAGCTCGGCTGCAATACTGCTCGGGGCAGAGATCCTCTCGTGAAATGCAAGTATGTGTTAAGTGTATATTTTTACACTTTATCGTACCTTTTTATTTGAGCTTTTGGTGTGTTTTAACGATAATTGGTGCTTAAAGAGTTGCTTTATTGTATTTTAGGTACAAATTGAAGAATTGGAAAAGTATGGGGTCAAAACTGCAATTTTGGAGAAAATATGGGCCAAAAGTGAAAAAATCAAAATTCTGAAGATGTAAAGCTCGGACCCCCGTCCCAGTTTTAGTTCAAATTGTGGGACCCCCGTCCGAGACTCCGAAGCTGAAGGGATTTTAATTGCACAAGGAAACTGCCTTCTTCCCCAAGTTCTTCACCCTATATAAGACCAAACCAAGCACACAATTGAGGACTTTTTTACGCAATTTGGAGAGCAACAAAGCAATAACGAAGACGAAGAATTCGAAGACTCTAAGCATAGATTTATCGTTTATGACTTATTTTATTTGTGTTTTTGCTTTAATCATGAGTAGCTAAATTTCTTATATCTAGGATTTTATTTGGAACCCTATGTGGGATTTATGAACCCTTTTCTATGATTTTATGCAAGTTTTAATTCCGGATTATTTCTTCTACTTGTTTTATTAAGTGCATGAATTTGATCACCTTATGTGGTTTTATGTTATTGTTAATCGCATGAATCGGAAGATCGGGTTAATAATTAGAACTGTGGTAGAAGAGCCTTTGTGGTATTAACATAGGAATATAGTTAATCTCTTAGGTAGCCATTATTGAGATTTGTGCTTAATGTTGTGTTCTAGAATTAATTGCATAGGAATATAGTAATTGAATCTAGAGTATTAGAATCGTAATACACGCGGAAGCGGGTTATGATTATTTTAGCATCTCAGGTTAATAATCCGGGTTAATTGCTTGCATAATTGAAGGAATTGGGGGAGTAATAATTACATAGGGGGGAGAATAAAATCCTAGGCTTGTCTACTTTGATTGATCTTCGTTTTAAATTGCTTTCTTGTTTTTGCTTGCTTTTAATTTAGTTTAATTTAGTTAATTCTCTCAAAATTCGACTGTGTAGGGTGGGCTTGATAATAATTGGTAGAATTTAGCGTCTAGGATTAAGTAATTAAATATTCCCTGTGGGTTCGATATCCGGACTTAATTGTCCACTATATTACTTGTACGATACGTGCACTTGCGTGTAGGTTTTCGCCCAACAGTATGGCCTCAGCGTCCGAACCCCTGATAATCCCGCCAATAGCTGCAATCTGATTGGATGCTCTACGGGCTCCGTGTGTGTTTAGCTTCACCCAACCCGGATCTGGTGGAAGCCAAATAACTCGATGAGTAGTGAGAGTTGTTGTTTTGGCTCGGTAATATAGGCCAAGAGACTCAGGCACGTGGGGAATGCCAGTCCAGCTGTCCGAAAGTAATTTTGTTTGATGAAGAATCCTGATGTGCTTGATGACCCTGTAAATGATGGAAGAAGCGCGAACCGTGGTATCCTTGTGCTTGATGTCATTTCTTGCAATCCATAAGAACCACTAGATCAAGCAAGGCACAATGGTCGTGATGTGTGTGTGGTGTGTGAGTGTGTGCGAAGTGAAGTGCTGTCAATAAAGTAAAATCTGGGGTATGTGCGTAGAGTGTGCAGGTGTATAGCCAAAAAGATAGAAAAAATGATGCCATACCCTCTTACCCGTCGGGCTCTCCAAGAAGATATGATCAATCTGTTAGAGTAGTTGACCAACAAGCCAACATGTGGCTGTGGTCTTTCGTATTTATTATGGTAATAAACGAACCTTAATTCGTATTAATGATAAAACACCTTGGCATTCTATATCATTGTCCCTTTGTCACAAGCATAGATATAGTCCTTACAGTTATTACAAGTACTAGTAATTGATCGTTAGGATCGTGAGATAGTTACTTAAGTATTATAACTGTTAAACGTGTTCCTAGTCGAAGGGTTACGCCACCAATGAGGATATCGGCCTTTCCCATTAAGAGACTAGCACTTAGTGTATGTGTACTGCATCTCATCAGTAAACGGTATTGTGATATCGGCATGCATAAGTGGGTGCTCGTGAGTTGACGAGTTCACTGAACTCCATCACCCTAGAAATCTCTAAGTGGTTCCCAATAATCGAGTACAGATATCTATGGTATAGTTGTATACCATTAGTCCTTATGACCTAGACATCACCATGACTTCACTAAAGGACCAGCTGTATCTTGACTGGTCCCTGAATTCCACCGAGGACCATCCCAAGGGCTAGTGTTTGTGCAGTTCGAAATCTAGTGGGAGGTCTGTGCATTATAGTCGGGGATTCGATCGCTAAAATAGTCTTGGATGTTCTGTGTGTTCTAATAGTTTGTAATCATTCTAAGTCTCTGGCCAGAGCTGACTAAGTGATGATTAGAGAATTCGATTCTCTAAGTCATGCACGTAACGATTACAACACTTAGAACGATCACACAGTCATTGAACAAATAAAGAGGTCTCGATGAACCAATGCCTCTAGTTCAATCGGGACATATGTATCGAAGGGATCATAGTGTACATTAACTATATCTCAAGGTTCTTGCAGGCACTTCATTTGTATCTGGGGAATCATGACGCGTAGTTGCTAGACGCCAATCTTGATTCGTTGGGGGATTAAGGTGAAACGAGTTTCATCTTAATCGTAACTCTAAGGGACGAGTTTTGACCATAAAGGGTTGTGGGCCCACGACTAGCTTACACCTGAACCATCGAGGGTCACACTACTCGTGCACATGAGATCTTTGAATAAACGGTCAGAGATAAAATGGTTTATCTTTGCATGATTGGAAGTTAATATGATTGGGTCCAACATTCGTTATTTTGAATTATGAATAAGAATAAGAAAAGGAAAAGAATAGGCAAACGTATTAGTGGACTTTCTAAATCGGGAAGTTTCCAAATTTAGAAAGTACACTGAATTAGGGTTTCCACTTTTGGAAAGTTGGAAATCGAGAGTTAGCACTCGTAATGACGAGGACATTATAAGGATTCCGAAAATGTAATCGTTACAATTTTCCGATCATTGAATTGAGAGAGACGAGCAATTAAAAGAACTAACGAACTTAAGATGTTGGGCCCGGTCAAACTTAAGCCCGTTAGGGTTTTATGCAAGACACTATAAATACTTGATTTATAGGTCTTGCACAAAACAACACACACTAAAACCCTAACCCTAGCCGCTCCCCGTCTCTCTCTCGGCCACTCTCCACGCGGCCACCACCGGCGCCGTCGCCGGAATCGGCCATCTCTTGGCGGGTTCACATTGGTAGTTCTTTCCTTCTTTCTATTCTTCCGTTTTTCTAACTATTACGTGTCTAGTGCCACGTGTTTAGTAGATAGAAGTATACGAGGTGAAATTCGAGAGGAGGAAGATCGAAGATCGAAGAATCGAGGAGCAGCACACGAGCCGACGCCGCACGCATTCCCACGCGCCGCCCGAAGACAGCGCGAGAGCCACACGCGCCGCCGCAACTCGTCTTGCCGCTGCTGCCCCGGGTTGCAAGGATTGGTTTCCGTGGCAATCTAGCTTTGCTTAGTGCGCCTACCTCACGCTTGAAGAGGTAAACTTTCGAATCCATTGTCGATAGATTCGGTTACGTTTAAATTGAATATATATGTTCGTTCTTGTTTGATTTTATGTGACTACATGAAATTTTTTAAATTACTGCGAGCATGATTATTTGATTTAAACGCGAGCATGCTAGTTGATTTAATTTCGATTAAGTAATTAAGCATGTATGTTGTTTTTAATTTCGCTGGAAGCGCAAAGGTACGCAATTAATTGTTTTCAACTATCGGGCATGTGTTTATGTTCTTTAAAGTCGTTTAAATCGCATAAATTTTTTGTTTTCCGCCGCGTATACGTGTCTGATTCCCAACAGTGGTATCAGAGCTCGTTGCGCAATTAATTGCGTTCGTTATAATATGCTATCATTTTATGCATGTTCGATTTATTAAA
The DNA here is from genome assembly GCF_056151865.1 of Erythranthe guttata. Taxonomy (NCBI): domain Eukaryota; kingdom Viridiplantae; phylum Streptophyta; class Magnoliopsida; order Lamiales; family Phrymaceae; genus Erythranthe; species Erythranthe guttata. Next base: position 10,025,725 of record NC_142546.1, on the reverse strand, counting down.
GTAGCGATTGTTGTATTATGTAATTGGGAGTTTTTGTAAGTTTAAAATATTTTTGAAATATTGTTTAGAATTTTTTCATCTTTAAAATTGTTTAAAATTGAAAAATCGGATCTGAAATTATTTTTAAAATATCGATTTTTAATTTGTTCGGATCGAACCGGTCGGACCGGCCGGTTCGATGGTTATGCACGATCCAATTGACCGAATCCACGTGGATTCGGGTCTGTCAGACCGGTTCTCGGTCCGACTGACCGGGACCACTGATTTGGGTCAACTGGACCACGCAGAAGCGGACAGTTTCGGTCCGAACCGGTCAGACCGGTCGGCCGAACCGGTTCACTGAAAGTAAAAAAAATAAAAAAAAAAATCAGATTTCTGAAATTAAACTTAAATCAAATTGATTTTAATTTTCGGAAAATTATTTTCAATTAATCCCAATTATATAATCGAGTCTACAATAATCTATTTTAGTAAATAGGTGTTAGATTAATTAATTAATTTAAATTGTTAAATTGATTTCAATTAATAGAACACATATATAATATTGATTATAGTTCAACTTAATTAATAGTACCTCGACATTATTTCAATGATTTATGCTAGTTGAGGTTCTATAATTATTTTGAAAAACCTCGATAATTAATTAATGTAATTAATTATGTAGTTAGGTCATATGTTTCTATTAGGACAATATGCATTTCTATATACCTTTAGAGAAGGAATCACATAGACCAATCTGAACCTTCTGATGAGATAAAACTACATAATAAAAATCCCTCATTCTTAATCTAATTAAGAATCATCTCAAGCTATAAAGAAAAACCAATCTGTTGAATTTTTCTTTCCTTCTGCCAACGGTTGAATTATGTGTAGCCCTTTACTGTAGTGCAGTAAGCCGTGTTAGTGGGGAGTGCTATGGTAAAGTTAGCTGTAATTCAATTGACATAGCGATGATGGTAGCCATAGAAAAGGGTTATGCTAGATTAACGTGGTCGGCTAGATTAACTAGGGACTGCATTAGTTTGGCATAATCAAGTTCTATGAGCATCTTTGATTGGTAGGTTAGACTTGACACACGACGATTTTGATATTTGCGAGATTAACTTAGGTCATTATCAAGTGTGAGGAAATTTAATTTAGGGTCATATTGTGGATATGATTGATTGTGATCTACCTTTGGGAAAATATAATCGGGCTAGATTAACTACGGGTTATATTTGTCTATTGGACCTAAAGCCCATTAAGAAAAACCAGTTTTCTCATTTGTCCGCTAAAGGGAAGTGGAACTCGATAAAATTAGTGGGAGAACAATTAAATAACATAAGGCCAAACATTTAATTGTAACAATCATTTAACGTGAATCTCTAATAATCCTCTTCTCTATACCCCTCAGATAATCATGTCTAAGAATCCCATAATGTCAATCTTCGACAATAAACTCAATGGCCCTAATTACCTAGATTGGTTGCGTAGTCTTAAGCTTGTGCTAACCGTTGAGGGGCATCTCTATGTTCTGAACGAGAGACTTCCCGCCAGTATACTTGCCACAGAGACTGATGCTGAAAAGGAAACTTATGAAGCTTGGAAGAAAGATGACACTCATGCTAGGTGTTATATGATAGCCGCCATGGAGCCCGTTAGGGTTTTATGCAAGACACTATAAATACTTCATTTATAGGTCTTGCACAAAACAACACACACAAAAACCCTAACCCTAGCCGCTCCCCTTCTCTCTCGCGGCCACTCTCCATGCGGCCACCACCGGTGCCGTCGCCGGGATCTTGCCAGAATCGGTCATCTCTTGGCCGGTTCACATTGGTAGTTTTTTCCTTCTTTCTATTCTTCCGTTTTTCTAACTATTACGTATCTAGTGCCACATGTTTAGTAGATCAAAGTATACGAGGTGAAATTCGAGAGGAGGAAGATCGAAGAATCAAGGAGCAGCACACGAGCCGACACCGCACGCATTCCAACGCACCGCCCGAAGACAGCATGTGAGCCACACGCGCCGCCGCAGCCCGTCTTGCCGCTGCTGCCGTTCCGCCGTTGCTGCCCCGGGTTGCACGGATTGATTTCCGTGGCAATCTAGCTTTGCTTAGTGCGCCTACCTAACGCTTCAAGAGGTAAACTTTTGAATCCATTCTCGATAGATTCGGTTACGTTTAAATTGAATATATATGTTCGTTCTTGTTTGATTTTATGTGACTACATGAAATTGTTTAAATTACAAGCGAGCATGATTAATTGATTTAAACGCGAGCATGCTAGTTGATTTAATTTTGATTAAGTAAGTAAGCATGTATGTTGTTTTTAATTTCGCTGGAAGCGCAAAGTTACGCAATTAATTGTTTTCAATTATCGGGCATGTGTTTATGTGCTTTAAAGTCGTTTAAATTGCATAAAATTTTTGTTTTCCGCTGTGTACACGTGTGCGATTCCCAACACAATCGACTCAACAGAAGGAAACTCGACAGACTGAGATACAAGGCTTGACCCAGGAATAGATGGATCTGGACAACAATAGCACCTCGAGGCGAGAGAGGTGCCTCGAGACTGAAGTTTGAGATCCACCGGAAGACGCTGGAGAAGGAGACGCCAAAGAAAGATAGAAATGGTAGGAGTAAGACAAGATCCCCAAAATATACGAAGAAGAGGGGTAGGGGTATGCTGCTGTCGTATCAAGGCCCAAGCTGAGGTCAAGGAAAACGTGCCATCCGAAGAAGCTCTCCAAATGGCCAAATCACCCGAAGCACAAGAGATCGGGACCGAGCAAATCCTATCAATCCACTCAAAAGGAATATCCTCAGCTAGCTTGTTCCGATCCCACTGACCATTAACCAAATAATACTCCACTGGAACTGACGTTAGCCGACCACCATCAATAATGCCCGAAAGGGGACCATCGCCAAACCAAAGATCGTGCCAAAAATAAACATGACCTAGACCAATCCGCCAAAATATTTGAGCTTGAAAACGCTCACGGAAACAACGGATGATCATGGGAACCGATTCCGGCAATACTTGTTTTCGAAAGCTAGTCTTCTCATCTATTTTATGTGCTCCACAGGTTCACTATGGCAAGAGGCAAATCGATCGAGGGGTCTAAAATCAGGAAGCACAAACCACTCTACATCGTCGTCATCCAAGAAGTCTGGCAGAACGTCAAATTTTTTAACGACAACAGTCGTATCTAAAGTTCCCATCTCTCTCGTGGCCACAAATCTGGAGCCCACGGTCACGCATGTGCAATCACCAGCCCAAGATCCGAAAAAGGTGTTGTCTCTGATTCGGTGGATAATATTTTGGTTAAAATTGAGCAAGAGAATCCTTCAATGTCTAAGGCAGAAGACATTGGTGATGAAGATCATGTCGCAATTGAAGAAGCAACTTTCAGTCCACCTGTGCAGCTTTGCCGACCCCAAAGGAAGTTTGAGCGAATGTATGGTCTTAACGATGACTTATTCTCTTCCATTTGTTGCACACTCATGTTGACTCTACCGTGGTACATCCATCTAGATCTGAGTCATCAGAATCTTTACCTGAATCCTAACTTTCTGTTGATTCCCTGTTCTTGGTTTTCGAGGTTATTTGCGAGGGGAAACTTTCAATGTGGCTCCTAAATTGAATAAAGATTTTTACAGATGTAAGAATCATATCACTGTTCAGCTTTTGTGATCACTGTAGGCTGGGTTTCTCTGAAGTATCACTAATGATGTTTTTATCAACATTTGGGAGTACATACTTGCCCAAATTGGAGCTCTTGCTAACTCTCGCACAGAAAGTTGGAGTGCCTCACTCTTCCCTTATTGATCTATCACTAGTTGTCACAACATTTCTTAGAGGCAAATTCAGCTTATTGGTTAAGCATTTTGATGATCCTCAAGAATATGGTATGTCTGTGATCCGGGTGAGCATTACAATTGTTCTCACAACATGAACAATTTGCAACTTTGGCACATGGTCAGAAAAGGGGAGTAGAAACAACTTCAGATGCCTAGCAAAAACTGCCACACGCAAGGGAGAAACATCAATGAGGAAACAACAATCCACAACTGCAAGGACAAGGTAAAGCCTCCAGCAGTTCTCATGATGATGATCTACTCTCCGACTATGATTATTAAGGGAAGATTTCATGAAAAAAATTTATTATTTTTTTTTGTCCGTTTTCAACTGCTTTAATTTATGTCTTTATTTAGGACTGTTATAGTTAGGTATATTGTCCTGCCTTATGGATATTACCTTGGTTATGTTTATTTTGTGCCTTGGGCTTGCTTTAGATAACTTTGTGTTGCATGAAATTTCTGTGTTACAACGTTTATGTGTTGCAACTTCTATTGTGCTAACAGTCTATGATGCAGGGGGAGTTAATCATTTCTGCACTGGAAGATAATCTTCTCTCTAGGGGGAGTTGTTGTTAAACATGGACTTCTGACCAATCTTTGCCAAATGGGGATATTGTTGGCACCAGATTTCTAATTGTTGAAGATCGAGGAAATCTGCCATGTTTTTGAAATTAAAAGATTGACAAAGAGTTATTTCCTTGTTTATTTTTGGGAATTATTTAGGTTCCTATTTTTGTAATAATATTATTAGGACTTTTATTTATTTCTATGTATCTTATTCTAGCTAGGTATCTTTATACTTATCTAGAATAGAGTAAGAAATCAGCTAGGATTCTACTTCCCTAGTTGTACGATTTCTTGGAGATCAAACAAGGGTTTGAGAGAATAAATTCGTGCCTACGTAAAGCCTCACAAGTCATTGAAGATCTCAACACTTTTATGGGAGAAAAAGCTGTCATCGTATTGAAGTCGTGCTAGGGCAGTCCGTAAAGCAGTATTGTGCCCTTGTTGTTGTGTGCCAACATAAACAGAGTTGTTGTATAGATCTCGGAAGAGGTCATCCGCGTTTATGAAGAGAATTCAGGCTTGAAGAAGGTTCAAGGTTTGCTGAGAGGAGCTGCTATGGAGAAAACACGAAGTTCGAGTTGTGTACAAGAACGGCATAAAAATTAAAAAGAGGGTAGAGCACGCATTAATATCACTCGAGCGACGACCAAGGGAAATGGGAGCCAATCTAATGTCCGCGTGGAACGTGACCGTCACGATCTTGCGGGTCTTGATAGCGATCAATGGATAAAGTTACATGAATTGATTGTTGCAAGTAAAAATGGTGATAAAAGGCTTTCTGGTAAGAAATATTTTCATTGGAGAGTAGATTCTGGAACGTCTCAACACATGACGGGAAAAGTCGATTTGTTGTTCGATGTTTATACGATATGAGCGTTACCTGTAGAGCTTCCCAATGGACAAAATACTCTTGTTGTAAACGAAGGGAAATTCTCCTTCGGGTGTCATCGAATTTTGCATCATATTTTATATGTTCCAAATACAAATTGCACTCTTATATCTGTGGCAAAATTATTGAAAGAATGGAATTTTATTGTCATTTTTATTGACAATTTGTGCGTGATACAAGACCGCACTACGAGGACTCTGATTGGAATTGGTGAAGAGCGCAATGGGGTATTTGTCTTCCGATCTGTTGCACCAGTGCTAGTGAATAAGATTGCTGGATTGAATGAGCAGGTGTTGTGGCATCGAAGAATGGGACACCCATCTAAACAATTTTGTTGTTTATTCTAGTAGTTAGGTGTATAATTAATAGTGCTTTGAGTCACGGTTCATGTGATGTTTGTTTATGTGCAAAGCAAACTCGTGTTATTTTTCCACAAAGTGATGATAAAACAACTGAATGTTTTTTGTTGATTCATGTCGATTTGTGGGGTGCTTGTAGAACTCCGTCTACGTGCGGCGCTTTTTATTTTCTTATGATTCTAGAAGATTTGTCAAGAGGGGTTTGGGTCTATCTTTTGGGTGATAAAAAAGAGGTCGGCCAAACTTTGAAAATTTTCTGCACGATGGTCGAAAGACAATTTAAGAAACAACTATGAGTTATTCAAAGCAATAATGGAACAAAATTCACGTGCTTGAGATCTTATTTTGAAATACATGGCATCTTGCACCAAACATCATGTGTTGGGACTCCTCAACAAAATGGAAGAGTGTAGAGAAAACACAGGGACATTCTGAACATTGCACGGGCGTTGATGTTTCAAGAACATCTTCCCATTCAATTTTGGGGCGAATGTGTTCTTATTGATATCCATTTGATTAATCGAACTCCTTCATTGTTTCTTAATGGTAAGACCCCATGCGAGATACTATTTGAAGTTAACCCAAATTATGCATCATTAAGAACATTTGGTTGCTTCTGTTATGCACATCATGATCGCCGTGACAAAGATAAGTTTGGTGAACGAAGCTGAAAGTGTGTGTTCATGGGTTATCCACCTGGTAAAAAGGGTTGGAGCGTGTTTGAAATCGAATCCGAGAATGGTTTGTTTCTCACGATGTGGTGTTTTTCGAAAAATTTTCTTTTGCCGAAAGGGTACATCGTGCTAGCAACTGATTTGAGATTCGATGATATTGTTGTTGTTGATGATGATCTGGATGGACTTATCCAAGAAAGCAACGTGAATAAGGTAATCTGGATGAACCCGTGAACGAAGTTAGGGGGAACACAACCAATATTGATGAGGGGGAGATGGGTGTTACTGGTAGTGAAAATACTACTGATATCACTCAAATAGAAACATTAGGGAGAGGTCATCGTGTTTCCATGCCATCTACCTTATTTAAAGACTATGTCTCTTATAGAGCTCGGTGCTCGCAGAACCCTGTTGGGGATCGTGCATGTATACGCAGCGGAATTTAAAATTTTTAGATGGAACTAATTTCGATTACATGCATAAACTAATCACATAGTCAACGTACCTTAACGCTTCCGCCATACATATGGTAATTATCGATTTTTATTTAAAACATGTAAAACCGAAAAATATAAAACATGCTTGTTCATCATATTACAAATATCGAAACACGTAATCACATATTACTCATGCTCGTAAATTAAAAATCATACAAACATGTTTGAATCGAATAACGAAAGTTCCGATTTAATTACCTCTTGTAGCGTGAGATTTCAACGAATCGAAATCCAAACTCAGACACGTACAAGCTGCATTATACCACTCCTAGGGGCTGCAGGAACACCACCAAACGGCAGCTGGTCCGACGGTGAGGCGACGGCGGCGCGTGGCAGTCAGCGGCGGCGGCGCGTGGGCGGTGCAGCGGCGCGTGCGGCGGTGCAGCGGCGGCGTGGCAATTCGTCGGGGCAGCAGCTCCTCTCCAATTAGGTTTCACCTCGAATAAACGGATCTCCCCCTACTGTAGCACTAGATACAAAGGGGTTAGATAACAAGGGAAATACGATAGAGAAAGGAGAGGAAAAACCGGCAGATTCCGGCGGCGGACGGCGGCGGTGCGGCAGGGCAGCGGCGGCCGAGAGGCTGGACGGCTATGGCTGGGCGGCTAGGGTTTGAGGAGTAAAAAATCTGATCTCAAACTCTTGTTTGAGGTCTATTTATACTTAGGGTTCTCAACCCTTGTGGGCTTAAGTCATTGGGCTTGACCCACTGATGCATTAAGTCCATTCCCTCGTCAGCCTCGTTTCTAATAAACGATCGTCCACAAAATTATATTTGTGACGAGCTTAAATTCCTCGTCGATACGAGTGCCTCTTCGAAATTTCCAATTTCCAAAAGTGGAAACTTCCATTTCAGTGGACCTGCTAAATCGGGAAACTTCCCAATTTAGAAAGTTCACTAATTTCCGCATGTCTCTTTCTCTACGTTTATTCCGACTCATAATCCTCAATCACGAATCTTGGACTCAATCATATTGACCTCCAACTTTGCAAAGATTAACATATTAACCTATGCTCATTGTTATCAAGGATCCGTGTTACACGAGAAGTGTGACCCTCAATGGTTCAGGTGTATGCTAGCCGTGGGCTCACAACTCTTTGTGATTTGAACCACACATTGTTCTTATTTGAACTCCTCCCAAGAGTCCCGATTAAAGTAAAACTCATTTTACTTAATCGGCGATCAAATCGGTGCCCAACGAATCAAGATTGGCGTCTAGCAAGTACGCATTATGATTCCCTAGATACAAGTGAAGTGCCTGCAAGAACCTTATGATATAGTTAGCGTACAGTACGATCCCTTCGCAGCACATGTCCCGATTGAACTAGAGGCATTGGTTCACCGAGACCTCTTATAAAGTTCAATAACCGTGCGAACGTTCTAGGTATTATAAATCCGTTCGTGTGCGACTTAGGGAAACACATTTCCCTAATCACCCCACTATCAACTCTGGCCAGAGATTCCTTGGATTATAAACCATCAGAACACACAGGACATCCATGAATACTCAAGTGCTCGAATCCCCTACTACAATGCACAGACTTCACACTAGATTTCGGATTGCACGAACGTTGGCCCTTGGAGCGGTCCGCTGTGGGACTCAGGGACATGTCACGATACAATCGGTCCTCTAGTGAAGTCACGGTGATGTCTGGGTCTTAAGGACTAATGGTGTACAACTATATCTTAGAAACCTATTACTCGATGAATGAGAACCACTTATAGATTTCTAGGGCGAGAGAGTTCAGTGAACTCATCTAGTATGAGCACCCACTCAAGTATGCCGATGTCACAACACCGAGGACTAATGACATGCAGTACACATACACTAAGTGCTAGTCTCAAAAGGGAAAGGTCGGTATCCTCATTATTGGCGTAACCCATCGACTAGGAACAAGGTTTAACAGTTACATTACATTGCTGAGTTATCTCATGATTCTACTCGATCAACTCACAGTAATAGAGTAACTCGTTAGGACTATATCTATGCTACTTGCATGGGATAAGAGATATAGAATGCCCAATGAAATGTTTTATTATTACGAACGAAAAACGATTATTTTATTACAAGATAAAAGGAAAGACCACAGCCACAAGTTGGCTTGTTGGTCACTTACTCCAACAATCTCCCACTTGACCTAAAGCCAACTACTCATAAATCTAAGTCCCATCGACTCTCGATGTTTCTCGTGGACTGATCCTGACAATGGCTTGGTGAAGGGATCTGCAATATTGTCCTCCGAGGTGCCTCTGTCTAGCTTGACTTCACCTCTCTCTATGATCTCTCGGATCACATGGTATTTTTTCAACATGTGCTTCGACTTCTGATGAGCTCTTGGTTCCTTAGCTTGCGCTACGGCTCCGTTGTTATCGCAGTACAGCCGTACTGGATCGCTAGCGTTCGGAAATACACCCAACTCTTGCATGAATTTCCTAATCCATGACCCTTCCTTTGAAGCATCTGATGCTGCAATATATTCAGCCTCGGTGGTGGAATCAGCCGTCGTGCCTTGTTTGGAACTCTTCCAACACACGGCACCCCCGTTGACTTTGAATATATACCCCGAGTTTGACTTCGAGTCATCCACGTCTGATTGAAAACTAGAATCCGTGAAGCCTTCTAATTTCAACTCGGTATCCCCATAGACCAAAAACAAATCTCGAGTTCTTCGCAAGTACTTGAGAATGTCCTTCACAACCTTCCAATGGGCTGGGCCGGGGTCGGACTGATATCTGCTTGTGACACTCACAGCATACGCAATATCAGGTCGTATACACAGCATGCCATACATTATGCTTCCTATAGCGGATGCATAAGGTGTCCTTTTCATCTCCTCGATTTCCATTTGCGTTTGAGGACGCATGGATTTCGAGAGACGAACCCCATGGGACATTGGCAAGAATCCCTTCTTGGATTCTTCCATGCTAAACCGTTTAAGAACGGTGTCTATGTACATGGATTGGGACAAGCCAAGTAATCTCCTTGATCTATCTCTATAGATCCGTATTCCCAATACAAAGGATGCTCTCCCAAATCCTTCATCGAGAAACGTGTGGATAACCATACTTTAGTTGACTGTAACATCCCTACATCATTCCCAATGAGTAGTATGTCATCAACATAAAGTACAAGGAAAGTCACTGCACTCCCACTAACCTTCTTGTAGACACAAGGTTCCTCCGGGTTTTTCACAAATTCAAACTCTTTGATAGTTGTGTCGAACCTTTTGTTCCAACTACGGGATGCTTGTTTCAATCCATAAATGGATCGCTGGAGTTTGCAAACCTTTTGCTCATCCCCAGAAGATATGAAGCCTTCCGGCTGCGCCATGTAAATTTCTTCCTCAATGTCCCCATTAAGGAAAGCGGTCTTCACATCCATTTGCCATATCTCGTAGTCATACCACGCAGAGATGGCCAGCAAAATCCTAATGGACTTGAGCATAGCAACTGGAGAGAAGGTTTCCTCATAGTCAACTCCTTGCTTTTGAGTATAACCCTTCGCTACCAATCTAGCCTTGTAGGTCGATACCTTTCCATCTACTCCAATTTTCTTCTTATAGATCCACTTGCAGCCTATGGGAACGATTCCCTCGGGTGGATCTACCAAGGTCCATACCTTGTTGGAGTACATAGAGTCCATTTCGGATTTCATGGCATTAAGCCAATGTCCCTTGTTTGTATCCGATACAGCTTCGTTGAAAGTTCTAGGATCACATCCTTGGTCAACTTCATCAACGAGGAATAACCTATCGGGCGCTCTCCGAACTCTTTCAGATCTATGCAGCGACGGTTCATGAGGTATATTAGTGGTTTGTTGAATTGGTTCATTATCTGATTGTTGTGCTTGAACTTCAGATTGTGGTTCTCGAACTTCTTCGATATCAACTACACTGCCCTTTCTATCCGATAGAAATTCCTTCTCAAGGAACACGACATTTCTCAAGACGACCACCTTTGCCTCGGAAACATAGTAGAATTCGTATCCCATGGAATCCTCGGGATACCCCACAAAATAGCATAAGTCGGATTTTCTATCCAACTTATCTCCCACTAGCCGCTTCACGTAAGCGGGACAACCCCATATCCTAATATGTTTAAACGTGGGTTTCTTGGAGTGCCAAAGTTCATAAGGTGTGGAGTTAATTGCCTTGGTATTAACCCTATTCAGCAAATACACGGCAGTTAGGAGTGCATGACCCCACAGGTATGCCGGTAGCTCGGTGAACCTCATCATAGATCGAACCATGTCTAACAGTGTTCGATTCCGACGTTCAGAAACTCCATTAAGTTGAGGAGTTCCAGGAGGAGTCCATTGAGACAGAATCCCATTCTCTTTAAGATAGTCTATAAACTCAGTACTTAAGTATTCGCCACCACGATCGGATCGTAGTTTCTTAATACGTCTACCGAGTTGGTTTTCTACTTGGTGTCTAAAATCTTTGAACTTTTCAAAAGTTTCAGACTTATACTTCATTAAGTACACGAAACCATAGCTAGAATAATCGTCGGTAAAGGTAACGAAGTAGTTAAAACCACCCCTAGCACTAACGCTTAGTGGACCACACACGTCTGAATGGATCAAATCCAAAAGACCCTCGGCTCGTTCCATCTTCCCTTTGAAAGGAGTTTTGGTCATTTTTCCTTTAAGGCAGGATACACAAGTTTGAAGTGATTTCACGTCCTCCAAGGAGAACAATCCTCCACTCACAAATTTGTTCATCCTTCTCAAGGAAATATGACCCAGTCGAGCGTGCCAAAGTTGTGCGGGGTTAAGACTTATATCTTTTCATTTTGCTGTTATAACGTTAATTGGTATTTCATTTGGATTTAGTTCATATAAGTTGTTTATAAGTTGTCCCTTACAAATCATATTTTGATCCTTTTGTATAATGCAAATCGAATTTCCAAAAACAAAAGTAAAACCTTCATTATCCAAAACAGGAATAGAAATAAGGTTTCGAATAAGTGACGAAACAAATAAACAATTGTTCAAAACAATGGAAAGACTAGAATCCAAAACAGAAAGATAAATCGTCCCAATGGCTTCAGCAGCAACCCTTGCTCCGTTGCCCATTCTTAGGTAGGTCTCACCCACATTAAGTCTCCTACTTCTTGTCATGAGCTGCAAATCATTACAAAGATGTGAGCCACAACCAGTATCCAATACCCAAGAAGAAGATTTAACGGACAAGTTAACTTCAATTAAATACGTACCCTTTTCAGAACGTTTCTGATCGAGGTAAGCCTTGCAGTTGCGTCTCCAATGGCCCTTCTTTCCACAATGATGGCAAGCGTCATCAACTTGCTTGGTGACCTTGTCATTCTTCACTCCGCTCGATTCGCCCTTCTCAAGTTTCTTGCTCGGGCCGAAACTCCTTTCTTTCCTTTTCTTCTGGAAAGAACCTTTCTTCGCAGAAGGAGCAACTAGGAGAACATATTTCTCCTTCTTGATCGTGGACTCATAGCTGACCATTATGTTCAACAACTCATCCAATGGTGGATCGAGCTTGTTCATGTTGAAGTTCACTATGAACGATTCATAAGAACTAGGAAGGGACAGTAGGATCAAATCCACCGAGAGCTCGGCCGGGAGGGTGACATCAAGGCTCACCAGCTTCTCAAGGAGAGTGATCATCTTGAGACCGTGCTCGTGGACAGAAGCCCCTTCACGCAGCCTCATGGTGATCAACTCCTTGGTAGCTGAGTACCTCGATGCCCTAGTATTCTCATTTTACATGCTTTCAAGATGATGCTTGATATCATAAGCATGCACGTGAGACTCATACTTCCTCGCGAGCTCTGGCACCATGGATGCTAACATTTAGCACCTCGCATGGAGGTCGTCCTTCTTCCATGCCTCGAAAGTGGCAGTCTCGTCAGCAGTAGCAGTCGCATGGAGAGCAGCGGGGGGACGTTCATTGAGCACATAGAGACGTTCTTCGACTTGGAGCACAAGTTTCAGATTGCGAAGCCAATCCAAATAGTTTGGACCGGTGAGTTTGTTTTGGTCGAGGATAGAGGAAAGGGGATGTTTGGACATTGTTGCTGAGAAAATTTTAAGAAGACAATAATTTGAGTTTAGTTCGTAATAATCGTTACAATTAAAATTTTGGACTTTTATGTTTTAATTGTTCTCCCACTAATTTTATCGAATTCCACCACCCTCTAGCAGACAATCGAGAAAACTTATTTTTCTTTAATGGGCTTTAGGTCCAATAGCGCTAATGTAACCCGTAGTTAATCTATCCCGATTACATAAGCCTAAAGGTAGAGTACTATCAATCACATCACTATGTGACCCTAAAGTTTGTTTTACCTCACACTTAATAATGACCTAAGTTAATCTAGCGAATATCAAAATCTTCGTGTGTCAAGTCTAGCCTACCAATATGAGATGTCACAGATCCAACTATATCAAACTAATGCAATCCATAGTTAATCTAGCCGACCACATTAATCCAATATAATTTTATCTATGACCGTATCTCCATCTAATGTCAATTAAATTACAGCTTATCCCACAATAGCACTCCCCGCTAACATGGCTTACTGCACTATTATGAGAGGCTACACATAATTTAATTGTTGGTAGAAGGAAAGAAAAAATTCAACAATTTGGTTTTTTCTTTATAGCTTGATAATTATTCTTGATTTAGAATGAGGGATTTTATTTATTAAATCTTATTAGCTCATCGGAAGTTTTAGGTTATGATCGTTTGTGATTCCTACAACTATGTTCTCTAGGTATGTGGAAACGCATATTGATCCTAAGAGAGACATACGATCATCATCGTACTTAATTACAATCATTCATCTCATGAATTAATTAATTAATACGATTAATTGCAAATATAACTAACGGACTCCCTTCACTCATAAATCAATCAAATAAGAATGAAGTCCATTAATTATTTGCCATTTAATTTGTGTTCCATTAATTAAACTAATTTAACGATTAAATTAAATAATTAATCCAACACTATTCTTTGAATTCAAATTAAATTAATGGATCAATTATCTAATTGGGTTTAATTGATAAATAATTTCAAAACTTAAAAATCAATTAATTTTAATATTAATATCAGAAAATCAATAAAATATTTTTTTTTTTGTGTGTGCTTACCGGACCGGTCAGACCGGTCCGACCGGACCGGTTCGGTCAGCTGAAAACCGACAGAAGCAGCAGAAAAATCCGAGTTTTTTAAAAATAAATAAAATTTTATATTTTCTGAAATATTCAAAATATTTAATTAATATTAAACCACCCAATTTGATAACACCAAAAATTCAACAATTCAACAAATCGAAGCATGCTTTCGAAAGCGATAAACACGTTGACAAATAAACGATTAACCCGTGGCTCTGATACCACTGTTGGGGATCGTGCATGTATACGCAGCGGAATTTAAAATTTTTAGATGGAACTAATTTCGATTACATGCATAAACTAATCACATGGTCAACGTACCTTAACGCTTCCGCCATACATATGGTAATTATCGATTTTTATTTAAAACATGTAAAATCGAAAAATATAAAACATGCTTGGTCATCATATTACAAATATCGAAACACGTAATCACATATTACTCATGCTCGTAAATTAAAAATCATACAAACATGTTTGAATCGAATAACGAAAGTTCCGATTTAATTACCTCTTGTAGCGTGAGATTTCGACGAATCGAAATCCAAACTCAGACACGTACAAGCTGCGTTATACCACTCCTAGGGGCTGCAAGAACACCACCAAACGGCAGCTGGTCTGAAGGTGAGGCGACGGCGGCGCGTGGCAGTCAGCGGCGGCGGCGCGTGGGCGGTGCAGCGGCGCGTGCGGCGGTGCAGCGGCGGCGTGGCAATTCCGTCGGGGCAGCAGCTCCTCTCCAATTAGGTTTCACCTCGAATAAACGGATCTCCCCCTACTGTAGCACTAGATACAAAGGGGTTAGATAACAAGGGAAATACGATAGAGAAAGAAGAGGAAAAACCGGCAGATTCCGGCGGCGGACGGCGGCGGTGCGGCGGGGCAGCGGCGGCCGAGAGGCTGGACGGCTATGGCTGGGCGGCTAGGGTTTGAGGAGTAAAAAATCTGATCTCAAACTCTTGTTTGAGGTCTATTTATACTTAGGGTTCTCAACCCTTGTGGGCTTAAGTCATTGGGCTTGACCCACTGATGCATTAAGTCCATTCCCTCGTCAGCCTCGTTTCTAATAAACGATCGTCCACAAAATTATAAGAAAATTATATTTGTGACGAGCTTAAAGTCCTCGTCGATACCAGTGCCTCTTCGAAATTTCCAATTTCCAAAAGTGGAAACTTCCATTTCAGTGGACCTGCTACATCGGGAAACTTCCTAATTTAGAAAGTTCACTAATTTCCGCATGTCTCTTTCTCTACGTTTATTCCGACTCGTAATCCTCAATCACGAATCTTGGACTCAATCATATTGACCTCCAACTTTGCAAAGATTAACATATTAACCTATGCTCATTGTTATCAAGGATCCGTGTTACACGAGAAGTGTGACCCTCAATGGTTCAGGTGTATGCTAGCCGTGGGCTCACAACTCTTTGTGATTTGAACAACACATTGTTCTTATTTGAACTCCTCCCAATAGTCCCGATTAAAATAAAACTCATTTTACTTAATCGCCGATCAAATCGGTGCCCAACGAATCAAGATTCGCGTCTAGCAACTACGCATCATGATTCCCTAGATACAAGTGGAGTGCCTGCAAGAACCTTATGATATAGTTAGCGTACAGTACGATCCCTTCGCAGCACATGTCCCGATTGAACTAGATGCATTGGTTCACCGAGACCTCTTATAAAGTTCAATAACCGTGCGAACGTTCTAGGTATTATAAATCCGTTCGTGTGCGACTTAGGGAAACACATTTCCCTAATCACCCCACTATCAACTGTGGCCAGAGATTCCTTGGATTATAAACCATCAGAACACACATGACATCCATGACTACTCAAGCGCTCGAATCCCCTACTACAATGCACAGACTTCACACTAGATTTCGGATTGCACGAACGTTGGCCCTTGGAGCGGTCCGCTGTGGGACTCAGGGACAGGTCACGATACAATCGGTCCTCTAGTGAAGTCACGGTGATGTCTGGGTCTTAAGGACTAATGGTGTACAACTATATCTTAGAAACCTATTACTCGATGAATGAGAACCACTTATAGATTTCTAGGGCGAGGGAGTTCAGTGAACTCATCTAGTATGAGCACCCACTCAAGTATGCCGATGTCACAACACCGAGGACTGATGAGATGCAGTACACATACACTAAGTGCTAGTCTCAAAAGGGAAAGGTCGGTATCCTCATTATTGGCGTAACTCATCGACTAGGAACAAGGTTTAACAGTTACATTACATTGCTGAGTCATCTCATGATTCTACTAGATCAACTCACAGTAATAGAGTAACTCGTTAGGACTATATCTATGCTACTTGCATGGGATAAGAGATATAGAATGCCAAATGAAATGTTTTATTATTACGAACGAAAAACGATTGTTTTATTACAAGATAAAAGGAAAGACCACAGCCACAAGTTGGCTTGTTGGTCACTTACTCCAACAAACCCCAATCGCGCTACACTCATGTCTCCTAACAGATCCTCAGGTACACTTTATCCCATAGCTCATTATTTGACATCTGAAAGTTTTTCGACTCGACATCGAGCATTCTTGGCCAACATTGATGCAGGGATTGAACCAACACGATTCTCGAAGGCAGTTAAGGATGAAAGATGGCGAGCAGCCATGCAACAAGAAATCAAAAATTTGAAAGACAACCGGACTTGGACATTGGATTTTTTTCCTCCGTGTAAGAAAGCAATTGGATCTAAGTGGGTATACAAGATTAAGTATAAATTCGACGGCACGATTGAACGAGAAACTACATCAAATGGATGATCAAAAGATCTCATCAAAAATCCAAGCATATATTGAATCATAATTATCTCATTAGTTAGATAATTAATAGAGGCGAACTTTAGTTCGAGAGAGTTGCCTCGGTAGACAACATTCTAGATCCATTTACATAGCCTTTACCCAGACCAGTCCATGAGAAACATTGAGAGTCGACGGGACTTAGGTAGTGAGTAGTTGGCTTTAGGTCAAGTGGGAGATTGTTAGAGTAGGTGACCGAAAAGTCAACTAATTGTTGTATTTTCTCACGCTACTCGTAAATAATCTATTTCGTATTAATGATAAATACCCCTTTGGCATTCTATATCTTTGTCCCTTGCATAAGCAAAGATATAGTCCTTGCAGTTTCTTAATTACTATAAATAGATTTAGTATAATCATGAGATTATTTATCTAGTATAGTAACTGTTAAACGTGGTTCCTAGTCAACGGGTTTCACCAATAATCAGGATATCAGCCTTTCCCATTCGAGACTAGCACTTAGTGTATATGTACTGCGTCTCATCAGTCAACGGTGTTGTGACATCGGCATACATAAGTGGGTGCTCATAAGTAAGTTTATGAGTTCACTGAACTCCCTCAATCTAGAGATCTCTAAGTGGTTCCCAATAATAGAGTAGAGGTTTATATGATATAGTTGTACACCATTAATCCTTAAGACCCAAACATCACCGTGACTTCACTAGAGGACCAGCTGTATCGTGACCTGTCCCTAAGTTCCACCGAGGACCTCCCCAAGGGCCGGTGTTCGTGTAGTCCGAAATCTAGTGGGAGGTTTGTGCATTGTAGTAGGGGATTAGATCGCTTGATCATTCATGGATATCATGTGTGTTCTTACTATTTATAATCCACGAAGTCTGTGGCCACAACTGAAAGTGTCGTGTTCAGAGAAATGTGTTTCTATAAGTCAAACAAGAACGGATTATATAATCAAGAACGTCCACACATTTATTGAACTCATAAAGAGGTCTCGACGAAAAAATTCCTCTAGTTCAATCGGGATATAAGTATCGAAGGGATCGTATTGTACGTTAACTATATCACATGGTTCTTGCAGGCACTTCATTTGTATCTAGGGAATCCTGATGCGTAGTTGCTAGACGCCAATCTTGATTCTTTGGGTAGTGAAGTTGAAACTAGCTTCAACTTAATTGTAACTCTAGGGACGAGTTTAAACCACAATGGGTTGTGGGCTGTTGGGTGCTAAATACCTAACACGCAAGTGCACGTATCGCAAACAAGTAGTAAAAGTGGACTCGTGAGAGTCGGATGTCGATCCCACAGGGAATACTCAAATTATCTAATCCTAAGTACCAAATTCTAACAATTATGATTTTTATCCAGCCTACGCAAGGTTGTCAAATTAATTAACTAAATAAATTAAACTAATTAAGAAAGCAAATAATCACGAGAAAATATCAATATAAAAACGGATCTAGGATTTTATCTTCCCCTATGCAAGAATTGCTCACCCAAAACCCCTCAATTATGAAATATATGATTCATAATTATTAACCCGAGACACTAATTTACTCATAACCCGCTGTCGCGTGTATTATGAGTCTATTATTCATAAACGGTTCACTATATGTCTATGCAAACAAATTATGAATAAAGCATTAACTAACAAGTCTCGTAAATGGCTACCTAAGGTGATATCTGTATGTCTACGATACCACATGCAATTGACACACTCATCCGGTGAAAACTACTCGAAGGTTCTTATACTTACCGTCTAATTATCAAAATAGCTCTGTCGAGTCAATCCCAATAATCACAGATAAAGCACATAAATTGATCAAGTTCATGCACTAACAATCATAACAAGTAGAAGAAATAATCATAAAATCATAATTGCATAATCTCAAGAAAACGGGTTCACCATCCCCACATAGGGTTCCGACAAAATCCTAGATTAATAACTTAGCTACTCGTAATTCTTATGATAAGCAAAATAGAATAAATAAAATAAATAAGAAAAACTATGCTTGAGTCTTCGTTGATCTTCGTTCTTCGCGTTTTATGGTGTAAAATTTCGTGCTTATGGTGTAGAGACATGTTGCTTTTATAGGCTTTTCTTGATAAGGAAGTAGTAGAAACCTAATAGGAATCAATTTCCGCCACTTTCCCCCATCAGGACTTGTTCTTCGATTTTCGCCATTTTGGGGTCCGAATTTTGGAATATTTTGTAAATAAGAATTGTAGCCCTTGAAATTAGCTTTCCAATGCCGCCAAAATCACCTAATTCGGAGTTCGTATGAGAGAGATATGCTCGAAATCGTGGACACTGTCAAAGCTGTGGCGAGATTCCTTCTTCCAATTTGATTTGTTTCCTTATTTGCAACTTTTTCCTTTCTTTTTGATATTTTTTCCTTCATGGACACCTAATTCTCGTTTTTTACCTATAAAACACAAAATCAATCAATTAAAGTACAAATATAATTAAATCTAAATAAAAGATACACGTAAAGTAAACGTATTGAGTGTAAAATCTACACTCAACACACCCCCAAACTTGAACTTTTGCTTGTCCTCAAGCAATCTCTAATCGTAAGCAAATAACTCAACTACCGCATCTTATCACATAGATTAATGACCAACCTCACGTTTTCAGAACTTGTAATTATAATGAAAATTCATAGGCATTCGCAAGCTCAAAATTCAAAAGCACTTAGTCACTTACCATAACCAAAAACCACAAATCATGCAATTGCTTCAAGCATCCAATATTTGTAAATTAAAGATAGAAAAAAAATTATGCTTACATGTATATGTTTGACTCCAAATACTCACCAAAATATATTACTCTACTAATATCGAACATTAAGCTATTGGGATCATTGGGGCTTTTTGGCTTTCAATTGTTAGGCTTTTTGGTTCGAGGTAGGAAATATGGGTATATGTGGCTATTCTTCTTGAATTGAGGTGATTACGCCAAAATTTGAAATATAAGCGTTTGAAACAATGAAGTCACCTCTAAGGACTTTAATAAACTCGATTCTTAAGAGTTCAAAAGTCTCCACTTTTCCTCTTAAGATAATGGATCGAGCTTTCAAAACAATTCAACAACTAGTCCTTACTTCTCCCTTCTAGTCTCTTCTTCTTCTCTTTTTTTTTCTTCTTCTTTTTTTTTTTTTTTTTTTTTTTTTTTTTTGAAAAATAGACACATATATATTTTTCTTCTTCTTTTCTTTTTTTCTCTTTTTTTTTTTTTTTTTTTTTTTTTCGGGGAAGAAGAAGGACCTTATAAATTTTTTCAACCGAACTCCAAGGGGTAATTTTTCAAGAATCTCCATCTATTCTACCTTATACACATTGGCTAAAAGAAAGAACACCTTTTCTCCGAGGCTCAAATCAAGGTTTTAAGGAAAATTTCGATAAAAAGGTCGGCTTGAAAGGCTCAAACGGATCAAAGAAGGCCCAAATCATATCCCAAGTCACTCACTACTCAATACTTCGTATCATAAATTTTCTAAGGTGAGGTCTAAAACCGAACATATCATGATCTAACACAAATTAACTCCAAATTTAAAATACAAAACATTCAACCAAAACAATGCACAAAAGTGTGATTCCTAGCAATAATTCGTTTCTAAGTTCCGTTGAATCGAAAGCTAAACAAACATCTAATCCATAGCACAACAAAACAAGCAATTTCATCATTAAACATTGATCATCTCTCATCATCATAACTCATCGATGCGTTCGACTCAAGCAAATTTTTTTTTTTTTTTTTAAGAAAACAATAAATAAACGAAAAAAAATAAGATAAAATCCTAAGGCATGCAAACTAAAAAATTAAAGCACATAAAAACAAGTAATTTTCCGCCCCCAAACTTAAAATTTACATTGTACTCAATGCAATTAGAACAAAGTTCAAGGATAGAATACACCTGATTAGTCGAAAGGTCCTTCTCCGGGATGCACTCTTTGATGTTCGTTTAATCCACATTTAACGTCCGATCCCTTAGTGTTTGATTTTCGACCTAAAAATTAAAACAAGATTAAATTATTAGTTTGCGCATGCTAAAATCCTAAGAAAAATAAAAATAAATAAAAATACGAAAATCGATAAATGCTTGGGTTGCCTCCCGAGAAGCGCTAAGTTTTAAGTCTTCAGCCAGACTTTGCTTCTTAATACTGTTATGTCCAATCCAAAGCCTTGTAGATTGCGCATCCATCCATGAGCTCTATCACTTTAATTGCAACCAAGGCATGGATAGCATTGCAATATATTAGGGTCCACCTTAGCTTGTAGTCTTTCTTGGTTGTAATCAATCGGTACGAAGATAAGATGGGATCTTCATCACCCGCTCCCTCAAATCGGTACACAAAAACCTCACGTCTGCGTATAACTTCCATTTCAAACACCTTTGTCTTCTCATCAACCTCTATTGATGCCTTCAAATCTACATTTAGATCAATGACAGGGTCCACAACTAGAATATCTTCAATCATTACATCCATCTCCTTCTTCTCTTGTTCTGAGGCATCTTCGTGGTTTAGCTCAATTGCCTTCTTAGATTCATCATGCTCAAGCGTCTTCGTAATTTCTATTTCTCTCATATCGACACTATTTTCTGGACATGGAAGATTTTTCTCACCGCAGGCTTCACCCGAATTTTCTTTGATGTAACCATTGCCGATTTCGTTTGGAATATTTTCAAGAGACTCAGATTTTAATTTGAGAGTCATCTCTTCCAGTTGTATCTCCATGTTTTGAAATGATGCTTGAGTGAACTTCATGAATTCGGCAATAAGGGATACCAAATCAAGTTGTTCATCAGTGGTCTGCTGCTGCATTGGATAATAATTTTGAAAATCATCAATTTGTGGCTCTCTATGTTGAAACTCGTTCAAATCTTGGTCTTGAAAGCTTTGCTCGTATGTGTTGGTGTAAGTGTTCCAATAACCTCCGTTGGTAATTTCGACGAAATTTGTCGCCTTTGGTGATCCCCAACATTGATCGGAAAAATGATTTCCACCACATGCTGAACAAAACGGAGGCATATCATAGGTGTTTTGGAGGTATTCGTCAGATGGAAGCCATTCATATCCCGTTTGAGGTGCCCCAACATTGTAACCAGACATGTAAAAAAAAAACAAAAAATCAAAATTAAAAATAAAAATAAAAATAAAAATTAAATGGCTGAAGTAAGAAAAATTGCTCAAATTTGATATTAGAATAAATAAATAATTTAGCCGTATTCCCCGGCAACGGCGCCAAAAACTTGTTGGGTGCTAAATACCTAACACGCAAGTGCACGTATCGCAAACAAGTAGTAAAAGTGGACTCGTGAGAGTCGGATGTCGATCCCACAGGGAATACTCAAATTATCTAATCCTAAGTACCAAATTCTAACAATTATGATTTTTATCCAGCCTACGCAAGGTTGTCAAATTAATTAACTAAATAAATTAAACTAATTAAGAAAGCAAATAATCACGAGAAAATATCAATATAAAAACGGATCTAGGATTTTATCTTCCCCTATGCAAGAATTGCTCACCCAAAACCCCTCAATTATGAAATATATGATTCATAATTATTAACCCGAGACACTAATTTACTCATAACCCGCTGTCGCGTGTATTATGAGTCTATTATTCATAAACGGTTCACTATATGTCTATGCAAACAAATTATGAATAAAGCATTAACTAACAAGTCTCGTAAATGGCTACCTAAGGTGATATCTGTATGTCTACGATACCACATGCAATTGACACACTCATCCGGTGAAAACTACTCGAAGGTTCTTATACTTACCGTCTAATTATCAAAATAGCTCTGTCGAGTCAATCCCAATAATCACAGATAAAGCACATAAATTGATCAAGTTCATGCACTAACAATCATAACAAGTAGAAGAAATAATCATAAAATCATAATTGCATAATCTCAAGAAAACGGGTTCACCATCCCCACATAGGGTTCCGACAAAATCCTAGATTAATAACTTAGCTACTCGTAATTCTTATGATAAGCAAAATAGAATAAATAAAATAAATAAGAAAAACTATGCTTGAGTCTTCGTTGATCTTCGTTCTTCGCGTTTTATGGTGTAAAATTTCGTGCTTATGGTGTAGAGACATGTTGCTTTTATAGGCTTTTCTTGATAAGGAAGTAGTAGAAACCTAATAGGAATCAATTTCCGCCACTTTCCCCCATCAGGACTTGTTCTTCGATTTTCGCCATTTTGGGGTCCGAATTTTGGAATATTTTGTAAATAAGAATTGTAGCCCTTGAAATTAGCTTTCCAATGCCGCCAAAATCACCTAATTCGGAGTTCGTATGAGAGAGATATGCTCGAAATCGTGGACACTGTCAAAGCTGTGGCGAGATTCCTTCTTCCAATTTGATTTGTTTCCTTATTTGCAACTTTTTCCTTTCTTTTTGATATTTTTTCCTTCATGGACACCTAATTCTCGTTTTTTACCTATAAAACACAAAATCAATCAATTAAAGTACAAATATAATTAAATCTAAATAAAAGATACACGTAAAGTAAACGTATTGAGTGTAAAATCTACACTCAACATGGGCCCAGGGCTAGCTTAGACGTGAACCATCGAGGGTCAGACTGCTCGCATACTTGAGATCCTTAATGCAACGAGCTAAGAGTAATTAGTTAATGTTAGTGTAATTGGATGTCAATGTGATTGAGTCCAACATTCGTAATTGTTAATTACGGATGAGAATAACTGGAGGTAAAGAACTCAACTGAGATTTAGTGAACTTTATATTTTGGGAAGTTTTCCAATTTGGCAAGTCCTAAATTAGGGTTTCCAATTTCGGAAATTGGTAAATTGCAAAGTGGTACTCGTATCGATGAAAATTTGTGCTCGTTGTTAAAATATAATTGTTATATTTTTGTGAACATTCGTTTGTTAGAAACGAGCCGAGAAAGAGAGTGGACTTAAGTTGTTGGGCCTAGCCCAACTTAAGGCCTGTTAGGGTTTTCACAAGGAGCATATAAATAGGATTTATATGTCTTGTGAAAGAAACACAAAAAAGAAAAAAAACGACCGATCACAATCTTGAAGCCCTAGCCTCTCTCCCTCCTTCGGCCGTCCACCTTGCAGCCGAAACCCTACCTCCGCCACCAGCCGCCGCGCCGCCGCCAGTCGCCGCCGCATCGGCATCTTCCTTTTCTCTTCGTTCTTCTTCGTTGTACTGTCCCTATCACGTATCTAGTGTTGCGTGGATAGTGGATTGAATATACGAGGTGAAACCTAAGAGAAGGAAGATTATTATGCCGCCAACGCCGCCACCAGGGTCGTCGCCACGCGCCCCCACGCAGCCAAAAGCCGGCGATGCGAGAAGTCAATTCTGAAAAACTGCTCTCGGATTTTCTGCGCAGTCCAGTGAGAAAATTCGTCATAAATGAACCAGTGATCAGATTGGCGTGCTATTTTGTCAGAAGCTTCATGACTCACGGGTCTACAATCTGAGAAAAGGAATTGTGCATCAAGTCAATAGCCATGGAGATATTGAAGTCGGATCAGGCCTGTCATTTTGGATCAGAAAAGAGGTTGGATCAGTTGGAGTGGGAAGAGCAGCAAGCCATCTTCTCGTGTCTTCGTTCGATTCACGCTTCAAGGGTAAAGTATCATTTTCCCTAACTAATTAATATATTAATTAATTTATATTAATTGAGATTAATCTATGTTAATTGAGTAGTGAATCACATGAATCTATGTGTTCGATTATGTGTTTATGTGAAATCGTTCGTTGAGCATGTTAATTATTTGATTTAATTTCGCGAGCAAGCTATGATGATTTAATTTATGTTATTTAAATTAATTATATATGCCAGCATGTTTGTCGGTGATTGGAAGCGAATAAGGTACGCAATTAATTGTAATTATTGTGCACGTGTTTGTTTATGTAAATAACTTTATATAAATAAAATAAAATTTTTGTTTTCCGCTGCGTGCACGTGCCTGATCCCCAAAAAGAAGTTGAACGCGGGACAAATGGTATTTTCCTGTGTTAGCATAAGTACGCATTAGATATTGTGAGTGAAACAAGACTTTTGGGGGCCAAACCATCTTGTACTCCTATTGAGTCAAATCACCGACTTGCTCTGTCCGATCGACCTTTTTTTTAGTATCCCGAGCGATATCAATGTCTTGTTGGAAGGCTAATTTACTTGACGATCACAAGACCTGAGTTAAGCTATTATGTTCACGTGTTAGCCCAATTTATGCAGCAGCCCCGAGAGGACCATTGGGAAGCTGCTTTGCGTGTGGTACGTTACTTGAAGGGACATCCAGGACAAGGGATTTTGTTGCGAGCTAATAGTGACTTGCGTCTTTAAGCTTATTACGACTCTGACTAGGTTGATTGTCCGCTCACTCGACGCTCATAGACGGGTTACTTTGTCATGTTGGGCCATTCACCTATTGCTTGGAAAATTAAGAAGCAACATACGGCGTCCCGTTCTTCTACTGAAGCCGAGTGCCGGTCCATGGCATCTACGTGTTGTGACTTGAAATTGCTAAAATAAATTTTGAAGTTTCTTCGAGTGTCACATGGACAATCCATGTAGTTGTATTGTGATAGCTAGGCGGCTTTGCATATCGCTGCTAATCCTGTTTTTCACGAACGGACAAAGCATATCGAGATCGATTGTCATTCCATTCGAAATGAGATACAACAAGGCAATGTATCTGCTTCACATGTTCATACTTTCGAGCAGCTGGTAGACATTAGCAAGCAGCAATTTGAAAGTTTTCTTTGCAAGTTGGGCATTCACGATTTTCATGTTCCCACTTGAGGGGGTATTGAAAGAGGAGATATATATATGGTGTATATCTCTGTATGTATCTTATGCAATACTAGGAGATAGAGTTTTGATTCCCACAATCTTCTATGCATGGTAGGAGTAATATTAGGGTTGCTTACAAAGTATATATATATATATATATATATATATATATATATATATATATATATATATATATACTCATACGAGAGAAAGAAACATACACATAATCTTTTCCCCAATTTCTCACTTATAATAGTGAAAAAAATTAATCTTAATAATAAGATACAATTAAGAATTAATATATATAAAAAAATTCTATGTGTAGGGCTCGTGTTACATAATTCAAAAACATGGATTCTGGCTACATAACTCGGATATTGGATGGTGGACTTTCATGATTCGTGACCTATAACTATTATTTGGCCTTTTTTTGCTTTACTATTGCCGAACTCGTTTTCGGGTTGATGACGTGGGCCTGGTGTTAGCTTCCAGATAGGAATCTTGAATCGGTCTTCGTTAAGGGAAAATACAAGCACGGATTTGGGGATTTTTACATAATGTTAGAGCAAGAAGAGCGAGAGAACGGATAATCGAAGACGAAGACCTAACAAATCTTCATCATAGTTCTTCATTTATTTCTCTTTTTCGAATCAATGTATGATATTACTTTTATGATGTTTTCGCTTAAGAACATGAGTAGCTAAACCTTTTAATCTAGGATTTTGTTGGAACCCTATATGGTAATTTTGAACCTATTTTTCTAATATTATGCAAGTTTAATCCCCTAATTGTTTCATTTATCTGATCTTATTTAGTGCATGAAACTAGCTAATTTATGTTACTATGTGTTATTGTTAAAATTGAATCGACATATCGTTTTAATAATTATAACAGGGATAAAAGAGCATTCGAGTAGTCTTCACCGGATTAGTGTGTTAATTGCATTTGGTATCATAAACATACAAATATCACCTTAGGTAGTTGTTTACGAGACTTGTTAGTTAATGTTTTATCCATAATTGGTTCGCATAGACATATATTGAACTATTTATGAAAAATAGACTTATAATACACGCAACATCGGGTCATGAGTAATTTAGCATCTCGAGTTAATGATCAGGAGTTTAATTTGCGTAATAGAGGTTTTGATTGGGTGAAGAATTATCGCATAGAGGGAACATAGAATCTTAGGTCCTTTTTAATTGAAATTTTCTTGTGTTTATTTGCTTTCTTAGGTATTCTAATAATTTAGATCGTAAAATCTTGACAAACTTGCGTAGGCTGGATAAAAATCATAGTTGTTAGAATTCGGTACTTAGAGTTAGATACTTTAAGTATTCCCTGTGGGATCGACATATATCCAACTCTCTCAAGTTCATTTTACTACTTGTTTGCGATACGTGCACTTTCTTGTTACTATTTATACCAACACAAATGCATTATAAAATAAACTTTGATTGGAGATGCTTTAATATGTTGCAAACATACATGTCTAATAATAAATGGTATATTAGAGTTTTACATCAATACAAATGATCAAGACACATACACATACATGACATATATATATATATATATATATATATATATATATATATATATATATATATATATATATATATATATATAATCATTTGAACTTGGTTGCAGGTTTGTATGCAATTACGATCCCACGACGAGTAGTGCAGAAGATGATAAAAAGGAAGATGATGAAAAGGAAGCTGGAAAAAATGCCAGCTGGCAGTGGCAAATTCATGAAGAGCTCATCCGAATTCACCCCTCCGGAAGGAAAGAAACAATTTTGTACATCACTATCGCAAAATGCAAACACCAACACCACAAACAAATAAACATACGCGTGAACAAAGTCGATCATACTTATCCGAAACCTCGACAAATCTTCTCTACTAGCACTTTTCTCTTCTTTTTCTTCCAAGTGATCCACCATCGTTTTGTCGTCTCTCGTAGTATTGTCCTGATTGAAAATGTAGAAACCCTTGAAAGTTGTGATGACGTAGTACATTATCTTATTACCGTAGGACCGGCAATTGAGCCGGACCTAGCCGAAGCCCGATGGATCGACCCGATTATATTTGAGCCGAGCCTATTTTTTAGTGAGCCGGGCCGAGTTTGAGCCATTTTACTAAACTCGATTTATTTATGAGCCGAGTTTGAGCATACTATGGCTCAACCCGAATAAGGCCCGACCGATTAGAATAATAATAAAATATATAATATATTTATTATTTTAATACTATGACTCAACATACAAGTTATGACTGTATAAGATTATTAGATTTTGCGAAGAAAAAAGTCAAAATAAAAGGAATTAAGTAGTGATGGTGGCAATAAATTAAATATGATTCAAATGCAACAAATCACCAAGATTTGAGAATATAAAATGTTTCCAATAATAAGAGTTACTAATCTGTTTTTACTTCTTCTTTCGGTTTTATTTTCAAGTTTTTCTAATAACTTTCAATGATCGTTTAGAGTTTTTTTTTATTAGCTTCAATGGAGGTAAATTTTGTTCATCACTTATTTTCAAGGTTGTAAAAATCGGTAATCGGGTCCGACTCGGTCAGGCACCGATTCACGATTAATCGGTGCGGCGGTGATTAATCGGTGATAAATCGGAAATAAATCGATTTTTAAAATTTAATATAATATATTTGTAGATATTATTTATAAATACTCAAAACATAGATAAAAAATATTTAAACATAGTTATATCTCCATCATGTATATATTCTAATAACATAATAAAAGTTTAATAATAATAAGATCATAATACATAAATATCCTTATAAAATATAAATAAAAAGACAATTTTTTTTGAATTTATATACATTCTTGGAATACATCATTAGTTCTTTAACAATAATAATTAACATAAACAAAATAAAGCATAAACTCCTTTTTTTTTTATTTAAATTCCAATTTTATTTTGATTTATAAAAAAAAAAAAAAAAAAAAAACCGATTTTTGACCGATTTTTTGCCGATTTTTTCCACCGAAGTTTGACCCGCCTTAAAGGTTTGACCGCCTCGGACCGCCTCAGACCGCCTCAGACCGCCTCGGACCGCCTCAAACCGCCTCAAACCGCCTCACATGCAAAAAACCAATTTTTCAAACCTTTACACTAAAATCGTAAAGGTTTGGACCGCCTCCGCCTAGGCGACCGATTAATCGGCCGCCTCGGCCGATTTTTAGAACACTACTTATTTTTATAAAAAAAAATACTCATTACAATTATATAGTAATGGGGCCCGATATAAACCCGAAACCCGAAAAAATACATGAGCCGAGTTTGAGCCTATTCTAATGAAGCTCGATGACATGTGAGCTTAAGCCTATACTAACGAGGCCCGATGGTATGTGAGCTTGAGCCGACCCAAACTCGGCTCACATGGCCCGATTGCCAGCCCTAATTACCATCAGGGTCGTCCGCAGTTCCCGGCTTGTACTTCAATGTGCAGTCGAACTCCACCAAAAACTCTTGCCATTGAGCTTGGTTCGGGGATAAATTTCTTTGAGTTTGGAAGTAACTCGTCGCAACTAATTGGTTAAAACAATAGTTACAATATTTATTATTTTGAAATTAATAACAATGTATTTGTATTTAATAATGTATTTTTAAATAATCTTGCATAACTGGAAACAAAAAACTAATCGTTTTACGACTGGCAGTAAAATTGTTTCGCGTCAAATTCAATAGATATGATGGTAGAAAAATTACACGCTACATTAGGAAATCCACACTGCTTATTCAACGTCTGAATTATATTCATTACCTAAACTCGTAAAAGTTATTTGTGGATTATTGTCTTATTTTTCGATTTTTGTCTAATTTTGTTGTCACACCTGGCTGATAAATTCAATATAAAGTCAATTGCGATGATTTTGATGAAATTTGTCTGCTGCAATATTTATGTTAGTTATCTAAAATGCACATTTTATTAGGCGAGAGAGATAATTGCAAATGCTACCTAAATAGATAATTGAATGATTCAGCAGCTATTGTCATTGTCAATATGGATTGTGAGAACAATCGTAAAAACATATGTGTAGATTGAGAAAGACAAAGGTGATCGATACCCCGCATCTCCAATCTTATTATTTTAAGTTTCTAAAAAGATTTGATCTTTTCATCTTTTCTTCTTCTCGGCAACGATTGGATCAGTACATAAAACACCCCCCCCCCCTCCCCCTCACGTGTAATAGGCAATACATACATTAAAATTCTATTCAACTATTTCATAAGGCAAATGGGGCTGAACATTGGGAATAGTTCAAGCAGTTGGTGGTTATACTTTATTTCAGTGTTAATAGAAACTTCATTATTTCATTGCTCACATTGTATTTTTTTATTTTTATAATAATAATTTCTCAATGATTTTGATGCTGATTGGCATAATTCATTAGAAATTTAGGAGCATTATTTGCTTTTTGAGCATCAGTGTCTGTCTGAATATATAGAATTATAATTGTTGATAAAATTCTTATGCTATATTATTTAAGTGGTTTTAATGTATGTGCAATTGTTTGGGGCTGTGAAGGTGGATGTTGTCGTTTATTTAGTGGATGCGTATGACAAGGAGAGATTTGCAGAGTCGGAGAAAGAGTTGGACGCTCTTCTCCATGACGATTCGTTGGCTAATGTTTCGTTCTTGATATTGGGTAACAAGATAGATATCCCGTATGCTGCCTCCAAAGAGGAGCTTTCTTACCACTAGGGTTTGATGGGCATAACTTCTGGCAAGGGTAAGGTTAACCTCTCCGACTAAAATGTACGTCCGATTGAGGTTTTCATGTGCAGCATTGTTCGCAAGATGGGTTATGGAGATGGCTTCAAATGGGTCTCTCAGTTTATCAAGTAGAAGGCATCCCATCCCATAAATCCATTTTAATGATTTTGTTTTTCTATTTTTATTTAAAGATTCACAATTCGGTTTTCCGTTGTTGTTTGTTTTGAAATGATTAAATTTTACTTTGTCTGATTCTCGATTATTAGACGTTTGTTGCTCGTTGTAAGCCTGAAAACATGATTAATTTTCTATGTTTACTAAACTCTTTTTGGTTAATCAGCGTATACCACAATTTTTTGGTTATTGAGACTCAATTGTCCTTGATTTGTTTTGTATTTTCTTCTTGTAGAGAACACTATTTGGAATGAATCAATTGTCCAAATTGCCCCGATAGGTCTAATTATACGTTGTTTTCTTTGTGAATGATTTTGAGTTGGGGGGTGTTTAATGCTAGCGGTTTTTAGATGTTGTAGGAGAAAATATTCTTAATTTTGCCGCAAAAAAGTTCAGACTCTCTCTCTCCTTTCTCTCACCTTCTCTTTCCCCCTTCAAACAAACCGCCGGAATCATCACGAATTAACCGAGATCGTAGGTAAATTTTACACCAAATTCATGCACTTAGATCTAGCCGACTTAGATCTAGCCGAATTCAATGTTTTGAGTTCGGCTAGATCTAGTCGAACTCAAGGTGTTTTTTTTTCCTTCTTATTTCGAAATATTCAAAATAAATAAATTAATGATTTCGACCAAAACAAGTCGAACTCAAAGGACCGAGTTTGGCATTATTCTATCAAACTCATACAGTTGTTTTGGTTTTCTTTCGGAATCACTTGTTTGTTTTTTTTGATATGGTTTGTAATTACTTGTTTGGCTATGGCGAAAGTTCTTGATTTTTCATATTTGCACATCACTCGACTTTGTACCGGATTTTATAGCAGTTAGGTTCCGAATTTGGAAAATATGCTAAAATTCAAAGTTGTAGCCCATCGAATGTTGTTTCGGATGCGGCATGAATCAATCCATTAGGAGTTCGTATGTTAAAGTTACGATGGTTACATCTAACACTGTCAAAGTTGAAGTATGAAAATTCACATTCTTGTTCAACTCGTTGGTTGTGTAGTACAACCCATGGATGTTGAACTCAATAGTTTTGAAATATACTAGATTAATTTGAAAAAAATAAGAATAAATATCTATTGAAAATATTCTGGACAACAAAATATGCAAAACAAATTAAATTAGTCCACAAATAACTCACTTATAATCGTTTTTTTTTTCAAAAAACAAAAATAATAGTAATTTGTTTTTGGAAAATGGATAATGATTATTATTTTATTAAGTCGAATGAAAAATTAATCCGTAAACAATTTACAATCATTGTCACTTACAATCCGAAAATAACTTAAAAATTCGTCCATAAATAATACAAACATTGTCACTTACAATCCCAAAACAAATTATACATTACTCCAAACATAATCCAAACATTGTCACTTACAATCCAAAAACAAATTATCAATGTTATCAGAACCGGACCGGACACAAAACCGGCTAGGAATTCGGGTCACGATTGGACCGGTTCAACCGGGTTCAAACCGGGTTTTTTACTTATTTATTTATTTAACTAATTTTTATATATAATTTTGAGTTGATTGTTTTTAAAATATGTATTTTTCACAAAATTAAAACTTCAACATAAAATAGTGATTTTCTAAACATAAATAATAAATTAAAATATTTCACAAATATTATAATAAATTATATTAGTGATTTTCTAAACATAAATAATAAATTAAAATATGTCACTGCTATAGTATAATAAAAAATATTTCTAGTTGCAAAAAAACCCTAATTTGTTTATTGCGGCCATTCCCTTCCATTCTTTTCTTTCAAGCGGCGGCTCGATCTCAACGAGGCTGCTCCCTGCAAAATACATTTTTTTTTTCTTCTACTCTTCTTCCTT
Source organism: Erythranthe guttata (assembly GCF_056151865.1). Taxonomy (NCBI): domain Eukaryota; kingdom Viridiplantae; phylum Streptophyta; class Magnoliopsida; order Lamiales; family Phrymaceae; genus Erythranthe; species Erythranthe guttata. The sequence goes on along the minus strand of NC_142546.1, from coordinate 9,993,400 downwards.
TTTCCCATAACTCATCCACCACAGCAAAATATTATTATAATTATCACATAACTTGCACATCTCTCAAACCTCATTCCATAAATTAAATTCAGGTATATATATTTTTTTGTCTTTGGCCTTTTGTTTTGAAACCGGGTTTGACAGGGTTTTTTGCCGGTTTTGCGCGAGTTTTTCACCGGTTTTGAGTGGTTCGACCGGGCCTTTTCCGGTTCCGAGCAGATCGACTCCGGTTTTCATTTTTCACGGTTTTGGGTGTTGAACCGGACCGGATCAGTCACGGGTCGCGGTTGAACCGGTCGAACCGGCCGGTCCGGTCCGGTTCTTACAACATTGCAAATTATACATTACTCCAAACATAGTCACTTACAATCCGAAAATAACTTAAACATTCGTCCATAAATAATACAAACATTGTCACTTAGAATCCGAAAATAAATTATACATTAGTCCAAACATAATCCAAACAGAAGCCAAACATGTCACTTACAATTCGAAAATAAATTATATATTAGTCCAAAAATAAATATTGCTACTTCATAACTCATAAATTGCACTTGGTCCGGCAACTCTCTGGAATAGTCGAAGCCATGTTTGTAATCGACCTTCATATATTTTCCGTAACCGTAACGGCAGTAAATTTGGATCGCAATAATGGCGCCACTTAGGATGGATAGGCTGAAGAGGGCAATTATTCGGTAATTGAAGGAACATGAAATAGAATTATGTAAAGACATCGGGATAATAGTGGATATTGTGCCATTCCCAATGAGAGGTAAACAAGTCACAAAATCTCAAACGTTTCAATACTATCATCAAAATTTATGTTATCATCAAAACTGCATGATAATTGAGATACAATTGAAGCTGCTATCAATACTCAATATCTTATGAGATTTATTAACTCTTACGTGAAGATTGAGAAACACAAAGGGGATGTAGCTCAGATGGTAGAGCGCTCGCTTAGCATGCGAGAGGTACGGGGATCGATACCCCGCATCTCCAATATTTTCCAATTTACGTCTTTTCGCCAAAGATTTGATCAGTAGATAAAATAAAACCAAGGTTTTAAAAAGCGGTAATCGGGTCGTTGGTAGTCAGGCACCGACTCACGATTAATATCGGTGAGACGGTGATTAAATCGGTTTTTAAATTTAATAGAATATATTTCTATATATTATTTATAGATACACAAAACATATATATATCCTAATACTATAATAAAACTTTAATAATAATAAGATTATGATACATAAATATCCTTATAAAATATAAATAAAAATGCATTTTTCTTTTTTTAATTTATATTTATTCTTGAACATTCACTACGCCAAAATCCATTTCAGGCGACGAAAATTTGCGACGAAAAAAGGCAATTTGCGACGAATGTGTTGCGACGAAAGAGACGCCAAAAAAAAGTCAAAAAAATCGCCGTCGCAAATTCTTGCGACGAAATGTAAAAATAGTCGCACTATTTGCGACGTTTCAAGAGAAAAGTCGCAAACCTTCATTTTTTCGTCAAGGCAAATACTGCGACGGAAATTTCAAGATTCGTCGCAATTAGTTGCGACGTTTCCAGACAATTGTCGCAATGTTTGGCTTTACATTTGCGACATAAAATAGATAAATCGTCGCAATATTTTGTTGTACATTGCGACGGAATATTATAAAACGTCACAAATATATATGTTTTTTTAATTGCTGATTTTATTTGTTTAATTAATAGCTAATTATCCTGTAATTATGAACAATACCAATAAAATTAATTCATTAAATACATAAAAACATTAAACAACTCAAATTTTATATCATTAAGTTAAAATCATCCAACGATAAAAATAAATTATCCAAATATGAAATTATAAAGTACAAAAAAAGTTAATGTTGTAGGCTTGTAGCATTACAAATACAAGATCAGTTGATCTTCAATTTCCTCATTCATCTTCATAATAGTTAGTTGCCGGCGACAAAGGAATTTTGTTGCCCATTCTCATTCGCAGTCTGTTGAAAACATACAAATCACATAGTTAAGGAGTGCTCGATCAATATTCAATACTTAAAAATTCATATACGATCCTTGAATATTGCAGTTAGCTGATAATAAAGACGTAGCATGAGGAAATAATATGGAAACGGCGAATAACTATATGAAGCAGTAACAACCTTGAATGGCTCGTTATCTTTCCTGAAGCTAATCGAAAATACCCTGCACATATTGTAGCAAAAAAAGAACATGGTGAGTGAAAGAAAAATAACTATCATACAACTAAGAACATATATAAAAATATTTTGAATTACATAAGTTGTCAAATTTTCATTATGCACAAATACATGGCCCAATGCAGCGATTAGCGTATACCAATGCACATCATATTAACAAAAGGTTTGCATCTGATCAACAAAATACATCATATGCAAGTCTAATACCCAAAAGTTTTGCATCTGAAAACACGTTTTTTCACACAAGAACCATTTGTCCCAAAATAATTATTTTCGACAACTTTTCAATCCGTTCATGTAGCTAGCCGACATATATGTAGTTCATTTATAGTAAATAAAATCAACCTTAAACCAACCATGAGTTTTTCTACTCACATGTTTGTATCAATAGAATCTTCATTAATAACCACGGACCTTTAGACATGATAATTAATAATCAATGAACTTACATTGGCTGCACAGGCATATAAAACTGATGCAATAGTTTTTCTCCCATTGTTATGTCCGAAATCCCTTGAACGGAACTTGAAATCTTTAGATAAGGTAGTGATACCTCGATGTTGTTAGCATGGGGCACAATGGTTTTATTTCGGTGAGGAAAGAGGGAGTTGAGAGGGCCTTAACATGCTAAAGTTTAAAATCTGCTGAAGATCAGAATTTCATGTTATTATATTTTTTTTTTCCTTGATTTATGTTTAAAACATATTAAAACAAGCATGAGCTTTTATATTATCTAATTGCTGCAAACAGTATAAGGAAGAAAACCAAGATTCAAGAATATGATAATTAGTAACTAAACAAAGGGAACATGAAAAAACATATTAGATACAAAACATAGACTTGTTTCATGAGAAACAAAGCATAAAAGATAAAACCTTTTTGTTGACGAATTACCAATGTAGCAGGACTCAGGCTTGCAAGATCAAGGGGTAATGTTTCCCTAGTTTACATTTGATTTTTTGCGAGTCAACCCATTCTAAAAAAAGAAACAATCACAGGTAAACCATCAAGAGAAGATAAAAAGATCGTCTTCCTAATTAAGCCTGCAATAAACAAATTATTTTGCACTTTACTCAAACAGATTCTTCAGCACTTCACTCGACACTTTCCATGACCATTCTTTTGTACTTAATTATTGAAACTAATAAACAAGTAGGGGTCATTGCCCCCACTGAAAGGCATGGTTTAATTTAACACCCAAAATAGAAGTTCTAACAATCTAGTGATGCAAGGCTAGATGCATTTTTTAGTTGATATATCAGTACAGAAAAACAATAAAACCAAAATCACTACTAGATTTGTGCTCTTATTAAATTTATTTTAAAGATTTATAATATTGTTACTTTTCTAATTTTAAATTGAAAATCCCAATTTTAGCAAAATCAGATTGAAGAAAAAGACAGGTATGAATCTAAAATCGATTTAATAGAGCATGAATTCCATACTTGTGTAATAGTTTTCCGCGGTCGTGAAATTCGGGGGGGGGGGGGGGGGGGGGGGGGCGAAGGAGAAATCTGGTGGAGAGGTAGCTGGTGGTGGCGGCGAAGGAGAAATCTGGTGGAGGTAGCGTCTCTCCGTCGCGGTGGTGTCAGCTTATCTCCGCCGCTGTGGTCGCAACTTATCCCCGCCGCAGTGGTGGTGCCCATCTTGCCGTCGTTGAAGGATGAAAACGATGGCAAAATCACCGGCCGTTTGCAGGAGGAGGTAAAGAACTGTGGAGAGAGATGGAGGGTTAGGGCACAAAGTTTAAGTAGTGAAGATAAATTTCGCCCTTTGCAAATTTTATCCGTATTCTAAATTAATTCAAATCCTTGAGACGAAAACCAATAAACGTCGCAAAATAATTTAAAAATTATTAATTATTTTAAACAATTGCGACAAAAACAAGTATATGTCGCAAATATTTATTTAAAAAATTAATTGCGTCGTTTCGTAGAAACATCGTCGCAAATTATTGCGACGATTGAGCTGATTCGTCGCAAATGCTCATTGAATTCTTTTATCTTCTTTAGTGCGACCATATGTGCGACGAAATTTGTAAAGTCGCAATTCTTTTTATTTTTTGCGACGTTTGTTGTTTAAAACGTCGCAAAATTGCGACGAATCCATTTCAGTCGCAAAAAAAAAGTCGCCTGAATTGCATTTTGGCCTAGTGATTCTTGGCATACATCATTAATTCTTTAACAATAACAGTTAACATAAACAAAATAAAGCATAAACACATTTTTTTTTATTAAAATCCTAAATTTTATTTTGAATTATATAAAAAGAAAAAAAAAGAAAAAAAACCGATTTTTTGTTGGCCACCGAGTTTGCCCCGCCTTAAAGGTTTGAACGCTTAATACCGCCGCGGACCGCCTAAAACCGCCTCACAGGCAAAAAACAGATTTTTTAATCCTTTACACTAAAATCGTAAAGGTTTGGGAGGCGGCCGATGTTTAGACCACCACCACCCCCCCCCCCCCCCCCCCCCCCGCGCACGCAATAGTCGATACATACATTAAAATTCAATGTACATATGGATATAATCATTTTATCCTTGAGAAAACTGATTTTTTACATCTAATTAACACTTGAAATATTTTTATTTTATTTTAAGCCTGTCAAAAAATGATGATAATTTTATAATCTTAAAAAAAAAACAAAAATTAAATGGGAATCATTAATAAGAAAAATAAATGAAAATCTTATATATAAAAGTAAGAAACGCTAAGGCAATCTAAGAAACCCTAATGACATATTTGTAATTTTTTAAATATTAATTATTAGCATTTTTTCATCGCCTATTTTCCGACTTTTTTCCTCCAGTGACCTTTATAGCAAATCAAATTTGCAAATCCGCTAGCAAAATTATAATCCGTTCGGATAGTATATTTTTTTACTCTCTCTCTCTGATACACACCTATGTTGATTTATTTAATACAATTAACATTGTAATCTGTTCGGGTTGTATATTCTTTTTACTCTTTCTCTCTCTCTAATACACACCGATGTGGATGTATTTAATATAATTTAATTATCATAATATTTAAATTTTCTTTCTTTTTGCAATCCCGTGCATCGTACGGGGAGAATTGTTAGTTATGTATAAATCGAAAGGTAGGGATAGGATTTAATAAACCCTAAAGTACGTACAAATTATCCATATACACTTATTCGATGATCCCCTTGTTGCGGAAGCTATTGCAATCTTTCTATGTGCTAATGCTAAAATGCAAAAGCTATTGAGAAATGTCAGAAACCAAGCTTTATAGACGATCAGCTCATTAGCTAACGTCTAAGTTGTTGTGTCTTATTTTTAAATATTTTATAAACTCTGATAAAATATTTTACGAATTTGATAAGTTGTTTGGTCTTATTTAATAATTATTTCTAAAATATAAAGATTTCAATATTATCATATTTCACATTATGATCATCAAATTTATAATTTCTTGATTACAAATAGATTCGTATCACATCATATATATTTCAAATATTACGATATACATATAGTATTAACTTCAAATAAGAATTTTTGGTTATCGGCTGATTGAAAGTTGACTTATTGAAGGGCCAAGCAGTTTATCTATGTTTCCTTTTATTTTTGATAAATAGTTTATCTCTATTTCATTTGATTAAAGGCATCTGAATGTTAACCTTGTTCAACAATATAAGTCCTAACAATTGGTTTGCAATTATTCCCTACTAATTAATGAAAATGTATGATAAAACAAATGTACTATTATTAATTGGGAAGTGATAGAATTATCTTACATTTTTACACTTCCAATTTTATCAATAGTAGCAATTAATTACGTTTTTTATACTGTAGACCACCAAAAAAAACCGAATTACCGATTTCAGGATCGACAAGTGTCAATTTTTCGAATCGACACAGTTTTTACAGGTAAACCTAACCAATGAACACCCATATTTTCAGCCCCTACTTCACAATTCCGTCAACTTATTTTTTTATTGGAAAATTATTACTAAAAGACCATTATTATGAATTATTATTATATTGTGTCCACGTTTCTGGGGATGATTACAATCCGATTTTATGGTATAGAAAAATGAAATATAAGAGAAACTTTCTATTGATTTTTATTATTTCACATATTACAATACTCATGTATTTATATACATCATTGGCTGATATCAATTTATACAATGGTAATATATGAGATTGAGAAAATTCATTGTACAGCAAAATAACTTCCATATTTAAATCAAATCTTAGCAACGGTCATATTATTCCCTTGATTATCGTCAAATCTGTTGCCTTGGTTTTCTCCTTGGATTGATTGTTGAATATTTTAAGCCTTATCACCCCTCTTCAAGATTGGCACTGGGAGTGAAAAAACGCCAATCCTGGTACGAAAATCTTCGAATGAATCCTTAGATAATAGCTTAGTAAAAATATCAGCAATCTGCTTTGTAGTAGATAAATATCGAAGGTGAAAAGTTCCACCAGTAACTTTTTCCCGAATAGAATGATAATCAATTTCAATATGTTTTGTTCGAGCATGGAAGATGGGATTATGAGACATGTAAATGGCACTCTTGTTGTCACATAGAAGGATTGACTTTCGTTCAAGGGTGATGCCAAGACCATGAAAAAGATATTGGAGCCATGTAAGCTCTACTGATGTTATTGCCAAAGCACGATATTCGGCCTCAACACTAGAACGTGACACTGTAGTTTACTTTTTGGAAACCCAAGATACACAATTTGCACCGAGAAAAAGGCAATAACCTGTAGTGCTTCTTCTTGTCATCGGACAACCAGCCCAACCTGCATCAAAAAAGGCATTAAGAGTGAGAGAACTTTGAGATAAATATTGTATTCCATGAGTTAGCGTCCCTTTTAAGTAACGCAAAATGTGTTTGACAGCTCGAAGATCCTTCATTGTGGGATTTTGAAAGTGTTGGCATACAAGGTTGACTGCATGTGTACGGTCGGGTCTCGTAAAAGTAAGGTATTGAGGAGAACTGCATAATTTGCGGTATTCAGAAGCATTGTTCGGCTCATTGTCATCTGGAAGGGGATTGGGTTTTATAGCTATAGGAGTGCTTATTTTGGACGCCTCAACCATATGAGCCTTAACGAGGAGATCACAAGCATATTTAGTTTGAGAGAGTGTAAGACCGCCATGAAAATATTTAACTTCCAATCCTAAAAAGTAATTGAGTCTTCCCAAATTTGTAAGAACAAATTCCTTGCTAAGACATAAAATGAGATTAGACATGAGGTGAGAAGTATTGCTGGTGATACTTATATCATCTACATAGACAAGTGAAAGAAGAATGTTAGCACCATGATTATAAATAAAAAGAGAGGAATCAACGTTACTACAACTAAAACCAAATGTATAAAGACAATGAGATAATTTAACCAAGCGCGCGGGGCTTGTTTAAGATGATACAAAGATTTAAGTAAAAGACATTCATGTGTAGAGAGTTTAGGATACACAAAACATGGGGGTTGTTCCATGTAGAGCCGCTCATTTAGAGTTCCATGTAAAAATGCATTTTTCACATCTAATTGTTTTAAAGGCCACTTGAATTAAGTGGCAAGAGAATGTATGACACGAATGGTTGTTGGCTTAACCACGGGACTGAATGTTTCACCAAAATCAAAACCAAGAATTTGTGTGTACCCTTTTGCTACTAAGCGTGCTTTGAACTTGTTTACGTTACCCTCTTCTTTATACTTGGTACGATATATCCATTTAGAACCAATAACATTGGCATTTCTCAGGCGGAGAACAAGAGACCATGTTTTATTATGGTGAAGAGCGTCTATTTCTTCTTTCATGGCACGTCTCCAATTTTCAAATTTTAGAGCCCGTTTTTAAACTTTTCGGTTCTCTAAGAGAAACAATAGAGCAGTATCATTTTTTGAAGTAATAGAGGGACAAAAATTATCCTTAATGTTTAGGGGGATTTTGTATTCTATTTAGTTGAGAAGCTAATAAGGGCAAAGATGGTCCAGGAGTTGTAGCAATGGTCTGACGTGCTTCACTATTTTGAGAAGGTATTGCAGTAGAGGGTATCATTTGATGAGAAGCAATAGTGTTATCAATGATAGAAGGAATCTCAGTGTCATTTGGAGGTGAAGTGGAAATTACATGATTCTGAGGTGTTGAGTTATTTCCAATTAATATGTTGTCCGGATCATCAAAGTCAATTTTTTTTAAATTGGAGCTTAAAGAACTATCCAAGGAAATTTCATTTGAAATGGGTTTTGCGAGTTCCTGTCAAACCATTTTTCTAAATCAGGGAAAGTGGTAAAGAAAACAAAAAAACAAATACGTAAAAAAGAATAACGAAAGCTAATGGGTTTCGACGCCGCATCTTTATGTACACTTGAGCGAAACCGCAATTCATCTAAAGAAATATAAACAAACAAAGCCACAGAAAAAGAAATGTCAATAAGAAACGGATTAAGAACCTAAAGAAATTTCGATCATTAAAAAAAATTGAAGGAGAAAGCAAAATAGTATACATCAAAAAAAAAAAACACTCATACGGAGAAGACACGCGAAGGCTGCCCTAATTTTGTTGTCGAGATCGTTTGGAGCTTTCTTGTGGAAATTATGGTTATTGCTACATAATTTCATAGTTATAAGTTTTCATTTGTCAAACGTCCTTGTAATGGTCTTGCTCATGTTCCCGGCTCTTGCATTATAAGATTTTTATGTAATTGTTGAGATTGATTGAATTATATTACATTGTACATTGTCCATAATAATGTAACATATAACTATTTTATGTTTGAGATTAATGATTATTTAATAGGAGTTGGATTAAATTTCGAGCCCGGCCTTAATTTTGGTTTTTGAACCTAAACCTCAATACATTAGATGTATCTTGATTATATCGGCTATCAAGTCTATCATTATTCCCAAACGAAGTCTTAATATATAAAATTTCATATTATATTATATACGATTATTTTTAATTTAGTTTTGAACTTTTTTTCTTTCTTAAACCTCAACACATTTGATGTATCTTGATTACATCGCCTATCAAGTCTATTATTATTCCCAAATAATATACTAAATGCCTCTCATTAATGGTCCCTCGTCTTCACATTTAGTCTCATTCATGTTTCAATTGTCTCATTTTCATCCTTCATTTCTATAGTCCATCTCATTATCATCCCTGGGTGTAATAAACATGTTCACTTTAACGGATTTTTTTTTTAAAACGCATGGGATATTCCATTGTCATAATTATTTTCGATAGATCATATTTTTTTCAATAAATAATAAAGTTTGTCATTTGAAAATAATAATTTATATTAATATGAAACAAATCATTTATTTTGTGGATATATGACTTGAATTTAGAAACATATTTAAATAATTGTATTATGTCATTTACATATATTCTCAATCAAAATTTCTTTATATTCTTATGATCTTATATTAATATTTAATGAACTAATTCATTTATATATATTTTTCTAGTATTTAATAATGTATTTATAGTTTATTACAAATAATTATTATAATGGAATATTCCATCCAATAAATAAAAGATTATGTTTGTAGCACCCTCAATGATTTACTTGAAAGTTTAGATAGAAATTTAAGAAATACGGATTTTATTAAAACTTTTGGATCCAATTTGAACTTTGAGAAAAACCACTTTAAAATTATAGAACCATTTCCCTTTACTTCAAATCTAACCCACAATCGGAAAATAAGATTTTTCATAGAGAGTGTACCGTAACGTGAACGGGATTTTGAAAATAATCTCGATGTGGCGGAATAATCCACATAAAACATCACCGGGGTTTAGAAAACACTCGTAAGACAGCGGAAGGAAATAAACTTTATTTAAGATACCCCCGTTTAATAGACTGGGTTCCCAAATCAGAGTACAAAAATAAAAAAAATCGATATCTTGGCTAGATATTTTAGAAATCGTTGACGTGGTAAAAATCCGGGTAAAACAGTCAAGGCACCAAGGCTAGCGATTCCTCGAACTCCACTCCGCCGGCCTCCTAAAAAGCTTGGAGAACCTGAAAAGATAATTTGCATAAAAGCATGAGCCCAAACACTGGCTCAGTAAGGACATTAGTCTTAGTCTGACGAACTCACGCCTCTCTCATCGTGTCACTCACGACCTATGGGAGTCCTAAAGTCCCTGTCTATGTTCTTTTTTGTCTAAGGCTTTTACGTCATAATTGTATCATGTTATAGTATTTCATCGACGTTAATCACGACATATAATCACGCCACAAATAATTAAACATATAACTTCACATATGAGCACATAATAAAAAGTCTGGTTTTGCTTTGGAAGCCATTTGAAATTCACTTTGAAAATCATGTGGGGATTCGTTTTCCTTTAGAAATCATTTCTTAGTTCATTTTGGAACTCGTCTTGGACAAAATGTCCCTTTCAACGAAGTTCCCCTTTTTTAGAACGAAAACCCCTTTTTAAAACTCTTTTTTTTTAAAACCATTTTTTCTTTCAAAATCTTTCGTATGCAAGTATGCACATGTTGGGATCCCCATCAAAACCCTAACGTAAGCATCGGCAATAGACGTTTATATGCTGAGCCCGGTCATTCGGTGGGAGCTAACCACCCTATAGTTCTATAGTAACTGTTGTTGGGATACCGGCCCCCCGTATCCCGTGTCTATTCAACCGTAGCAACGTTACAATTTTGACCTTTCTATAGTAGACCATGCAATACCAATTAATGACTCGATGAATGCACGCAAGTCAAAGATCTTAATAGCAACACGATAATAATTCCAATTATATCATTCACATAATTCGAAGGAATTAAATCACATAATTTGGAAGTAATTTCCGAGGATATAGTAAGCACATATAGATCAAACATTAGTAATAAAGACACATATACTTGGACACGTATAAACACATAGGTACTCATACGTATATATATACTTATACCTATACGTATATACTCTAATTTATAACTATGGATTATAAGTTTCCTCAACCCGAAGGGAGTACGCCTATAACATCATAGGTCTAAACTATCGATATACATATAAATATACTTATACATATACATACTTATACCTCACAAGAGTAAATCACATAATTCAAATACACATAATGAAATTCAACGCTTCTTATTTAAAGAATCATCGGGAAATCTAATTCATTATAAGTACTAGCACATAGTAAGTTCAAAGAACACTTATTATTCTAATCGTAGATTAGTCTAAGAATATTTCTTAGATGTAGCTCAATACTCAAGGGAAACTCCATCTATGTTTAACTATTATGTTAAGTTATGCCTCAAGAGTTTAAACCATGCTCACAAAGGACCTTTTGATTCAAGTAGTTTACTCATAGGAAAATCGGGCAGTTTTGACACTTTCACTTCAAAAATACATTTCTCTTAGACCACAACTTCAAAGACTCTGAAACTTTGACACAATACTCCTGTGTGAGTGTAAAAGACTCCTTTAAAACAGTTTTACAAAATAACTAGTAGACTAAGAGAAATGAGTAAAACAGTGCAGGAGTGTGGTCACACTTTCAGAAACAGAACCAACCACTTTGAAAATACCCAATAAATCACCCTTTTTTTTAAAACAATGTAACACTTTGCAGAAAACTGGTTTTATAAGTTATAAATATATTCCAAGTGGATCCAAGGAAATCAAACTAGGAAAACATCGATTTTAAAAGCATATCCTCAGCTGACTCAAAAACTGTGCAGTTTTAGTAAATAATTCATATCTTAATCATCTGAAATCCGATTGATGATTAAAATATATGAACTTAAAGAAAACAGAAAGATCTAGTTACCCATGAAATTTCGTGATTTTATGAAAACAGGGCATCTGTGAAACATGCAGTAAACTCCGAGGCTGAAAACCTGAAAATTCATTAGTGATCTATATCTACATCTTTGATCAAAACAGATCTGGCAGTTTAGGCACTATAACTTCAGAAATTCATATCTCCTAAACCGTAGATCCAAACCTGATGAAATTTGGAAAACATGTTCATATCCAAGTCTAGTTTATAGGGTTAAAACAGTTTATGAATAAACTTATCTATGTAAGAGATATAATCAATTTAGTGCAGTAACATAAGCAGAAATTCAGAACAGATCCACTAACTTTAAAAATATCAAATAATTCATCACTTAATCCAAAACTTACCAAATTTTGTAGAATATTAGTTTCATGAGTACATAATTATATTCGAGTGAAATCACTTCAATAAGAGTAATATAAAAAGCTATTTAACACATAATTCGTGGATGACTCCGAAACTGTGCAGATTCAGAAAACGATTCATAACTCACTCAATACAAATCCGATTTATGCACAATTTATATCCACATGAAGCTAACCGAAAGATCTAGACTACCACCAAATTTTATAATTTTATCTTAGGTATTACCCGATGAGACATGCAATACAAACAGATGCTACGAAACTGAAATTCAATTAGTGTTCATCAAGAGCTTAATCTTCTAAAGCCCAAAATTAAAACCACAACATATAATTCATTAAAACCCATATAATTATATTAATTAGGTTATTATTTCAGTAAAGACCAAGGTCCTTACCCAAGAGCAAGAAATCGAAGATGAAGGAGTAAGAAAACCAAAGGCTCGGTGGCTTTTCGACGGGTTTGGCTTGGATGTTCTTGGATGGCTTTGGGGCTGAGTGTTGAGAGATTATATGACTATTTCTTTAATGGTATTAGGAGAATCCCGAAATTAGGGAGAAAGAGGCATTTTGGGGTGATTTTAGAAGAGAAAAAGAGAGACTTCTATGGAGAATCTTCAAGGCTTTGAAGTGGAAGATCGATGAACTCTTCCATTTGGGGAGTGTTTGGACGAGATAGAGGGGAGAGAATGAGGGATTTTGGCTTGTGTTTGTGTGCTGAAAATGGTGGAGAGGAAGAGGCTATTTATAGGAAAGTAGAGGGACTTACTTGCAATATAGGAAACAAGGGGGTGTAGATAGCAATTAGGAGGACTTGGACACTTGGCAATTCACCATCAAACCCAACACACTCAACTTATACACACGGCATTTTCACATAACATAAAGCACATGCACACACAACACCTATACATACATATATATATACATAAATAATATTAAAATAATAAAAAGATAAATGGTGTGGCATTTCCTATGCTCAAACCGAGAGAGAGAGAGGTTCTATGTCATGTATGTCACATACATATACATCAATTAAATATGCACATATAACATACATACATATATACACACATAAATAAATCCTAGCAAATATCATATCATAAACATACACATTCACATAATATGACATACATAATTAAGTCCACATCATATATTATATACTAGCATAAAATATATATGCACATATACAATCCCAATTATCATGACTTACATAGATGGTCACTTAATTCATTAAATCACATAATTAGAATCAACTACTCAATTAATAATAATGTCTACTTCTAAAAATACTATAATGTATCTAAATCACATAAACACATAGAGAACGTAAAAATCACTACTCGATTCATGAAATGCACGTGTATTCGTATTTACTATATGCTGAATATATTCATATATGAATGCTTATGAAAATGCGGGCTGTTACAATGTTAAAGTTAACTAAATTATAGAACGAAGGACTGTATTGAAATAGATTGTAGAGTTGAAGGATGATAATGACACAATTGGAACACGAGGGACTAAAGTAAAGCTAGATACTAAGATGGAGGAGTGTTAGTGAGATTTGGCCTATATTAAAATTCATATTATGTTACAGGGTCATTTTCTTTCTCGAATAAATTTTACGTTGGTTTGTAAAAATGTCTACCTATTTTGGGAGCTCTTATAACAGTGAAAAAAAAGATCATCTTATTAATAAGATGCAATTAAGAATTAATATATATAAAAAAATTCTATGTGTAGGGGCTCGTGTTACATAATTCGATGACATGGATTCTGGCTACATAACTCGGAACTTGGATGGTGGACTTTCATGATTCGTAACCTAGAACTATTATTTGGTCCTTTTTTTTTTTTGCTTTGCTATTGATCGGAACTCGTTTTTTGGTTGATGACATGGGCCTGATGTCAGATTCCAGCTAGGAGTCTTGATCGGTCTTCGATCCTGCAACACCGGGAGGGGTTTCCGGATGTAGAAGCTCCGACGATCAAGTCAGTTTTTATTAGATAACTGATTGTAATATGTAAGAGAGTATAGAAAAGGACGGTTTGAGTGACTCTGTCTTTATATGTGATGATACTTGGTGGGCAAGAAATAAGAAAACTTGCCATAATTCCTCTTCTTTGGGCGTGCTAAGACTTTGGGCCGAGTATATGGGCCTCAGCTCGAATTAATACATATGGGTCGGCCACAAGGCCTAATAGAAGTGGAAAAATCCGATCGACAATCCAATAAATGGTTATAGAGCCCATGAGGACAATTTGGTCCGAATCAACTATTTATTAGTTCTTGTATGTTTTACGATTATAACTGGTTAAAAGGGAGAACATAACTTCCACTTGAATTGTTGAGAACTACATTTTTTAGGATAAATTATACTTTCTTCCATTATACAATGGAGCGGCGGTATCGGCATCACTTTACCCGTACCAATGTGGCCATTAACATTTATTTTCAGACGGTTGGCCAAATTGTTATGTCAAACCTCCGAAATTACGAAAAACGCATACCTCCTAGTTGAAATAGGCCCAATCATGATCGACGGTATTGGTTGCGTTCTTAATTTTGTGCAACCAATTATTGTTGCATGTGATTGTTCTCAACAATATAATGTAGTATCAACCCCAACCTCCCTTCACTATCATGTACTCTTATATACCAAGCCTCCATACGTATGAGATGCCAAAAGCAGTGGAACTTAGCTTCGTCCAAATATAACCGTAATTACTCTTCCTCGTCAAAATTCGAACAAAATTATTTCAAATGCGTAAACATCACTCTTTGTAACATAGTCAATATTCATAAAGAGCGATCAGTTATTCATGAACTCATAAACCCAACAATCTCTCATCTATCCCTCTCTTCACAAGAACCGACCAACCTAACCAAATGTGTGTGATGAAATAGAACTGGTATAATTTTGAATCAAATGCATTCTCTTCAATTCTCTTGATATTTTTTCATTTTCGAACCCAACTCTCTTCTTTTAATAGCGACTTCATGGCCTTTAGGTAGTTTCTCTATGTAGATGACCCACAAACACCCAATTTTAAACTTTTTTTTTTACTATACCTACATTTTAAAAAGGATTTAATTTTATCCAATCTTATGCAATCAATAAGAATGAAAATAATGAGATGCTTTAATATTAAACAACAAAATTAGGCTTTTATATTCAAGAATTGCCAAGAAGACAAAGGAACATGCCTATAAGCGTGGTACTAGACTATGTTGTACCGGTGATCATGAACGGGGAATTGAGGAATGAAAAAGATAGTGAAAAAGAAAAGGTGTTGGTGTTTTTGTAATTTCGGAGTCTTGATCAAATAGTCTCAATAGTCTGAAAATCAACCTCAAGGACGCATGCATATTGGGAAAATTTTACAAGCGAGTGGAGGGTAAAATGATGCCATCCAGAGTAAAAGGGAAAGGGCGTTACTTAAAATGATCCTACTATTTACGTAAGTGTAAAACGTGTTACCCTTTAGTAATTATTTTACATCCTATCAGAACACCCATGAAATATGTAAAGAATTCTCTCAACTCGCAAGTGTTGTATCAAAAATATGATTTTTGATATTAAAATAGATAGAATAATTGTCTTTACTATCAAGCCGGCTGAAGTTTGGAGATCGATATATAATTATTTTACCATTTTTTATTAAATTCGAATTATCATTATTTTCATTATTATTTATTAAATAAGACTGGATATATATTTTCTAATATGTAGGTATACAAGATTGTTTAATTTGCAAATTGTTGAGTGTAGATTTTACACTCAATTTATATTTTCTGACGAGAATTTTTATGGAATATTTATCGATATAATGGTTCTTAATGATTGTTTATTGTATTTAAGGTACAATTTGAAGTTTGGAATTTTCGAGGGTGAAACGAGCAAAAACAGGTCAAAACCGAGGAAAAACGAAAGAAAAAATGTTCGGGGGTTGAAAATTGGCCTGAGACGGCCGTATGAGATTTGGCCTATTTTTGACATGGTCGTGTGAAATGCTGAATTTTGTCAGAAAGTTTAAAAATTTGAGATGGCCGTGTGAAATTTATACTGATTCTCACATGGTCGTGTGAAGACACGCGGAAGAGCAGTGTTTGAGTTTTAATTGCACAATGAAATCCAGATCTTCTACCAAATTGGAGCACCTATTTAAGGACAAATTCAAGCACGAATTTGAGGACTTTTATACAATCTTAGAGCAAGAAGAGCGAGAGAACGGAGAATCGAAGACGAAGACCTGACAAATATTCTTCATAGTTCTTCCTTTATTTCTCTTTTCTGAATCTATGTATGTTATTATTTTTATGATTTTTTCGCTTAATAACACGAGTAGCTAAACCTTTTAATCTAGGATTTTGTTTGAACCCTATGTGGTAATTTTGAACCTATTTTTCTAATATTATGCAAGTTTAATTCCCTAATTGTTTATTCTATCTGATCTTATTTAATGCATGAATCTTGCTAATTTATGTTACTATGTGTTATTGTCAAAATTGAATCGACAGATCGTTTTAATAATTAGAACAAGGATAGAAGAGCCTTCGAGTAGTCATCACCGGATTAGTGTGTTAATTGCATTTGGTATCGTAAACATACTGATATCACCTTAGGTAGCCGTTTATGAGATATGTTAGTAATGTTTTATTCGTAATTGGTTTGCATAGACATATAGTACTGAATTGTTTATGAATAATATACTTATAATACACGCAACAACGGGTTATGAGTACTTTAGCGTCTCGAGTTAACGATCAGGAGTTTATTTTGCATGATAGAGGTTTAATTGAGTGAAGAATTATCGCATAGGGGGGAGATAGAATTTTAGGTCATTTTTAATAAATATTTTCTTGTGTTTATTTGCTTTCTTAGCTAGTCTAATAATTTAGATCGTAAAATCTTGACAAACTTGCGTAGACTGGATAAAAATAATAGTTGTTAGAATTCGTTACTTAGAATTAGATAATTTATGTATTTCATATGGGATTTACATATATCCGACTCTCTCGAATCCACTTTTACTATTTATACCAATACAAATGCGCTACAAAATAAACTTTGATTGGAGATGTTTTAATATGTTGCAAAAATATACATGTCTAAAAACGGTAAATTGCAGTTTTACATCAATACAAATGATCAAGACACACACAAACATGATATATATATATATATATATATATATATATATATATATATATATATATATATATATAATTATTTGAACTTGGGTGCGGGTGCCATGTCTGCAATTCCGATCCCACGACGAGTAGTGGGGAAGATGATGAAAAGGAAGCTGGAGAAAATGCCAGCTGCCAATGGCAAATTCATGACAAGCTCATCCAAATTCACTCCTCCAAAAGGAAAGAAACAGTTTTGTACATCATTGTCGCATAATGCAAACACCAAGAACACAAACAAAGAAACAAACGCGTGTACAAAGTCGATCATACTTATCCGAAACCTCGACAAAGCTTCTCTATTAGCATTTTTCTCTTCTTCTTCTTCCAACAGATCCACCATCGTTTTGTCGTCTCTCGTAGTATTGTCCTGATTGAAAATGTAGAAACCCTTGAACGTGGCGATGCCGTAGTACATGATCTTATTACCATCAGCGTCGTCTGTCGTAAAGCTATCGGTGAACGAAGAGAGGAAGCATATGATCGAGCAGAAGGCGACGAGGGATGATGTCATGTATTTGTTCGATATTTGGCAAATTCCATTGTTGGAAAATGATGGGGTTATTGTTCGAAAGGCGAGTACTGTGCCTGTGGGTAGTAGGTTTGCTAGGTTGGCCGCACTTGCTATGCTTTTGTGCACCGGATGAGTACTCCAGAAGGTACGTGGATGCCGTGGTGGTGGTTGTTCGTGAGCCATTATGGCGGTGGTGGTGGTGGTGGTGGTGGTTGGAGGATTGGCTATCATGGTGGAGAAAGTACGTGTCCGTGGAGGTGGTGGAAGTGATGGTGGTTCGGGGTCCATGGCGGTGGTGGTGGTGGGAAAATTGGCTTTCATGGTGTTTTTTTTTTTTTTTTTTTTTTTTAATTGTGTATGTTCTATGTGTTTGGGGTTTTTTTTTTTTTTTTTTTTGGGTGATGCTGGTTTTAGAGAGAGAGATGGGAAAATGGAGAGAGTTTTAGAGTTTGGTATGAATTAGATATGAGTGTACACAAAGAACATGAGATGTGAAGACTTTTTTGAGAGGTGATGACGTTAGGGGAAGTTAAACAAGGCATATTGATGATGTCACTTGCTTCTACTGCAACATACACTGACGTCGAAACCGTTACATGTGTTGTTTGTAGTAGAATCAAACATATAATAACTAATTATGATGATGATGAATTTAAAATTGATTTCAGTTTCTAAATTATTTCCTCAAATACATTTATTTCCCTAAAGGACTCTTTCTTCTAGCTAGAGCCCCAACAACTAAATATATTATTTTTCTTAAATTGTGATTAGATTATTAATCTATTCACATAAGTACTGTATTATTTTGTTTCGTTTATCTATTTTTTTAGTCGTCTTACTATCTAACGACACTAAGATTTTGTATTTTCACTACTAGCTTGTTCTATTTTGCCCATATATAAGTCTAATTTGAACTTTGATTGTACTAATTCAAGGTGCAATATTAAAAAGCTGGCAGATGACAAGTTCTACAACTTTCATATTTCTTTGATTTATTGCATTAGAAAGAAGACAATAACTTTTTACAACTTAGGAGCTTTGTGTTTTTTGAGGTTTTATTTGAATCCAAGTCAAATTGTATTTAATACTACTTTCATATTCATATTGCCGACGACATTACGAATACGAAGTCTTAGTACATGTTTGGTTTTTATTATAACTTTTGTGTACGAACTCCGGTTGGATTATTTGGATCTTAATCTTTGTGATAGGATTTTAGGCCATAACATATTCTACTCAAATCGGGCTGAATCAAGTAGTTGACGTAAAGACAAGAACAAGTTCTATTCATGTTTGCAATTTGTGAAATTCAAATTAAAAATCATTATAATGCAAATTTCATGATTTATTTTGCTCAGAAACTCTGATTGCACCGATTCAAGTTGTTGGAAAGTCTGACCTAATAATCTACAACTTTTGAGCTTCGCAATTTTTCAAAAAAATTTCTATATCATGTTTTAAAACCAACTAGTAATTCACCCGTGCGATGCACGAGATCAATTTTTTCAAAAAAAATATTTTGGATAAAATAAAACGAACGAAAACTTTGAACAGTTGACATACATGTAAATAATACAAAATATTCATTTGTTTGTGATTTACCTTCATATTCGCTGAAAATCTTTTGTCACACAACATTGCTCGTAATTTTAGTTATATCGCCCGATTCTGAGTTGATAATTATTTTTTATCTCAAATCTACTTTTATCTCTGGACATTGCGGCGTACAATTGCCTATCCACCCTAATATTAACACTAATATTCCACTAACAACTACTACTACTAATACTAAAACCAACATTGATAATACTAATACCAATACTAATATTAATACTAAAATCAACACTAATAATACTAATATTAATACTAATTTTAATATTAATACGATGATTAATACTAATAGTCTAATACTAATATTAATATCAACACTAATATTAATAATAATACGCCACTTCTAATATGAATATTTAATGTTTAAACTAATAAGCCAATACTAATAAGAAAACTAATACTAATACTAATGCTAATGCTAATGTTAATGCTAATAGGCCAAGACTAATATGAATTTGAATACTAATAATAATACTAATAATGATAATAATATTGATATTGGTATTGATACCAAGGTTGTAAAAATCGGTAATCGGGTCCGAGTCGGTCAGGCACCGACTCACGATTAATCGGTGCGGCGGTGATTAATCGGTGATAAATCGGAAATAAATCGGTTTTTAAAATTTAATATAATATATTTATAGATATTATTTATAAATACTCAAAACATAGATAAAAAAAATTTAAACATAGTTATATCTCGATCATGTATATATTCTAATAACCTAATAAAAGTTTAATAATAATAAGATCATAATACATAAATATCCTTATAAAATATAAATAAAAAGGCAATTTTTTTTGAATTTACATACATTCTTGGCATACATCATTAGTTCTTTAACAATAATAATTAACATAAACAAAATAAAGCATAAACTCATTTTTTTTTATTAAAATCCCAACTTTTATTTTGATTTATAAAAATTAAAAAAAAAAAAAAAAAAAAAAAAAAAACCGATTTTTGCGCGGTTTTTTGCCGATTTTTGCCACCGAAGTTTGACCCGCCTTAAAGGTTTGACCGCCTCGGACCGCCTCGGACCGCCTCAAACCGCCTCACAGGCAAAAAACCGATTTTTCAAACCTTTACACTAAAATCGTAAAGGTTTTGGACCGCCTCCGCCTCGGCGACCGGTTAATCGGCCGCCTCGGCCGATTTTTAGAACACTGATTGATACTGATACTGATATTAATTTGATACGAATATTAATACACATACTGATACACATACACATATTGATACTGATACCGATACCGATACCGATACTGATAATAATATTATTATTAATACTTATACCAATACTAATACCGATACTAATATTCATACCAATATTCATACCAATAATCATACCAATACTCATACCAATACTAATATAGATATAGATATTGATACATATATTGATACTGATATGGATACTCATACTCATACTCATACTGATGTTGTTATTGATAAATACTAATACTGATAGTGATACTGCTACTAATATTGATACTAATACTGATACTGATATTGATACTGATACTCATACTCATACTAATACTAATACTAATACTAATACTAATACTAATACTAATACTAATACTAATACTAATACTAATATAACTAATACTAATACTAATATTGATACTGATATTGATATTGATATTGATATTGATATTGATATTGATATTGATATTAATACTTATACTGATAGTGATATTGATATTGATACTATTGATGATACTGCTACTGATATTATACTGATACTTATACTGATATTAATACTGATACGAATACTGATACTGATATTTATACCCATACTTATACTCGTACTCATACTCATACTCATACTCATACTCATACTCATACTCATACTCATACTTATACTCATACTCATACTCATACTCATACTCATACTCATACTCATACTCATACTCATACTCATATTCATACTCATACTCATGCATACTCATACTCATAGTGATATTGATACTGTTATTAATACTGATACTAATATTGATATTGATATTGATATTAATACTAATACTAATACTAATACTAATACTAATACTAATACTAATACTAATACTAATACTAATACTAATACTAATACTAATACTAATACTAATACTAATACTAATACTAATACTAATACTAATACTAATACTAATACTAATACTAAAACTAATAATAATATTAATACTAATACTAATATTAATACTAATACTACTACTAATACTAATATTAATACTCATACTCACAGAGATCTTCCTCAAATTTCAGTTTGCAATCTCAACAAATCCGTAATCGAGACCTACTTCATAAAAATCAATCTCGTAATATTGTACGTCGATTTCTTTTCATTGGAATATCAAACCATTTTGTTTTAGGGAAAGAGATAATTTCTCTAAAATTTTTTTAATGATCCAAAGAATACAAACACATAATGTCCTCGTTGGATTGACAACATCGATTTTCACATATGTATATTTTACTATATATTTCACACATTATTTTTAATGTGTTTTTTTCCTTCCCTGATCAATGTAGAATGCTATATAATTTATATATTTCTCTAGTTAGTATAGGTTTTTCTGCAAAAACATTACTTCTAAATCCTAATATGCTTGCATAAATAATTATTCCTATTTCAAAACATACAAACTCAAATATTGTCACAAATACATCTAGGGTGAATCTAATATCATATATGTACATAAAGATTCAAAAGATTAACAGCAAAAAAAAAAATTATGAACGTACAAACTAATAATATTTTACATAAATATTAAAAAATGATAAAAATAAAAGAATTATTACGATACGTACAAATTAATATTGTAACATAAAAATATAAACACTAAAGAAGATTTATTTAAATATATTCAGCAAATTATATAAGAATCTCTATTACAAATAACGAAATACATACATGAGTTACTTTAGTATTTTTTTATTACATTATCACCTTCATTAAACTCAACTTCTTCATCGAAACTAAACTTACAATTATTGAATGTATAATCAAAGATGGAAAACCAGAAGTAAAAGTTTTTAAAACCCATCCATATAATATATCTAAATCATATATTTGTATTCTACGCAACGCCACAATGCTTCTCCCTTGCGGACGTCGCCGCATATAGCACACACGATGTTATCCATGGATCTGAAAATTAAAAGGAAAGCAAAACAATGATTTGTTAGATTATTATACATACGCATACATAATAAACGTATAACGTAATAAACACTTGGCGATAAATAAAATGCTTCAAAGCGAGCATGCACATCGCACAATACTGATCGCATTATGAAATTACAAAACATAAATATGAAGAAAAAAAAGTTTTAAGGTGAGGACCTTGGTTTAGCATGATCATAACAAAACGTGTTGAGAAAGAATGAGATAAATGATCAGTTTGTGTTGATGGTCTTTATACTTCATTTTCACATACTAAATAAGTTAATAAAATAACTTTAAGCAAACAATATATTTTATTATTTTTTGTGTTACTCGGTTAGAACAAATCAAACAAATTCAAACAATTAGAATTAATAAGAATCCGAAATTATTGAGATGCATAATATAAATGCGATTGTTAGGGGTTACTAAAAAAATTATTCAAATCACATGTATTGATTTGATAATAACATTAAATAGTAATGAATTAATCAGAATCAGAAATAACATAACCAAGGAAACATAACAAAAGTAACCAATTTTAATATAACATGGCTTTTAAAATATTACCACTTTTACGTGTTTATTAGGTATAAAATATTATGCTCATAATTTATTTAGCATAATACACACATTGATTTGATACAATAATAAATAGAAACCTAAATAATATCAATTTGTATATAACAAAGACAAACATAACAAAAAATAAATAAACAAATAAAATCAGTGATCAATCATATCCTTAAAATTCATACTTTAAATAAGAATATCAAACAAATGAAATCAAGTCATTAATCTTATCCTTAAAATCAATACTTTTAATAAGAATATCAAACAAATCAAGTCAAATTATTATTTCATGCTAATGTAAGACATTATTTTTTTCTTCTCTAAAGTATAAGTTGATATGCAAAATAATCATTACAAATACTTATGTTACAACATTATCGAAAATACAAAAAAAAATCATAATGAAAAATGCTAGGAAAATTAAATAAATAAAGTAATTTATATAATAAAAAATTAAAATAATTAATTCGTAATAAATGTAATAAAAAATAAAAATCTAGTTAATAATGCGTTTTATTACTTCATTAAATATTTAATGGAATAATATTGAAATATGTTACTTATATATACCATTTATTAAATTATTTATGACAATTTAAATATATTTCATTCCATTAATTGACATATTACTATTCAATTAATATATTATAATTTCCTAAGATTGAGTATATAAAAAAGACAACTCGATACAATATTTTATTCCATTAATTGACATATTACCATTCCATTAATATAATAATGCATTAATAAACTAAATTAATGTACAATTATAAAACAATATAATTACTATATAATGAATTAGTGATAATATATTAGCACTCAACATTTCAATGTAGTTAAGTGAAACAAATCAAGAAAAAAAGACGAAAACAATAAGTTTCCAAAAACAAAAACGACAGATGATCCAACTTTACACGAATTAAAAAATGAAATATATAAAATTTTAAATAGCGAAATTGCATATATAACCATATACTAAATGAGCTTGATGAAACAATATTAAAAATAATTACAGACATATATAAAGAATAGAAAATTGATAATTGCATATAATGTTTTACATTTATCACTTCGATAACGGTCTTTTAAGGATTGAAAAAAATGAGTATTTTTTCTCGCACAATTCATATGAGATTCACGAAATTCTTTCTATTCCTTTGACGCAACCAATGTCGTCACACATAGCCCATATGTCGATATTATCCATAATATCTACAAAAATAACATAAACAAACAACAAATAACATGTTAGACTAAATACATGTATATGTGTAAATAACCATTAGACACATACATTATATCAAAATAATGAAATAAAGAACATGTAAAACTATGAATATATTAACAACAAAAAAATGCAATATTTCCTCTTTGCAGCCATTTCGGGCTGACCTATTTTTTTTATTTTTATGCGAGTGTAAAATTCGGGTGGAGAGTATGAGTGAGTGAAATGGATTGGAATGAGGGGTATTTATACTTGAATTTTATATAATAAAAAAATAAATAGTAAGTTCTTATGGAAATACACATTTAATGTTATAATCTTACCAATTATTTGATTAGATATTTTCCATGAATTAACCATATGAATCTTACCAATTATTTGATTAGATATTTTCCATGAATTAACCATATGAATCAAAACCAATCAACTTAAATAGGTAAGAAATCAAATTATATGACATAAAATTGGGGAATAATTGATAATTTATAGTAAAAAAATATTTGAAATTCAAAATTTGGAATACAAAAATTTTAATTTCAAATTTTAAATGTTGTTTAGTTATTAATATTTATAAAATTAAATTAATACATATACATTAAGTTGGCAAAATATTTAAACAAAAAAAATCCATGTATAGTGATTAATAATTATTAATGATTTGTAAAAATAATAATTATTAGTATTATTATTATTATTATTTTCGAATATTATTATTAAAAAAACTAAATTCCAAAATATATATCATAAAAAATGAGTGTTCTATTTAAAAAAAAAAAAGACATTCGAAAAATATATTTCGGAGAATTAAATTAAAAATGTGAGATAAAAACAATTAATCAACCGTGTATAGATAATTAAATATAATAATAATTATTTCGCTATAAAAAAATAGTGTGTAAAATATGATATAAAAAATCGAATATTCGTTAAAAATTGAGTGTTCTGAATTTAAAAAAAAAAAAGAATAGACGAAAAATATAGTTCAAAAAATTAAAACTATAAAAAATATAATATTTTTAGAAATGATAGGAAATTAAATTCCTGAAATATTATATGTAAATATGTGGTAATTATTAAATGATTGTGTAAATGTGAAATAGGAAAGAACTTAAAGACATACCTAAATAAAAATGACACATAATCAATTGAAGAATCCACCTCATCAATTGAACTCCAACTAAGCAATTTTGACAAATGACATCATCATTTGCCACATGTCAATCATTGAGGGCATAGATTCTCTTTTTATATTATATATAGATGTGGAGAACATTAAATATGGCGGGGTACTTTTGTCATTAAGGACATATAAGTTTTGAATACACATAAAATCGCAATGAATCTTAAAAAATTGAATTGGTTTTTATTTCCCTTGATATTTAAATAAAAAATGAAAACATGAAATATATAATTTGATGAATCGAATGGTAAATCGTAAGAATTTACTAACCATGACACTAGATTTCGTTGTAACAGCAAATTAAACACACAAATTACAGAGCTCCGATCCATATATAATAATAATTCAAGAATCCTTAGTATTGAACAAGCACAAAAAACAAATCGAAACAAAACAAAACAATATATATATATATGGATCAGTAAGTAAGATGGACAGTGATCCTGAGCAAGGTCTCGACGCCGTCCAAAACATGCTGGCCCGCCGGAATGAGAGACCTGACCTCCGCAAATCCGCAAGCATTCTTAAACTTACCGGTCCCACCAGTCACCGACAGCCTCGACATCGTACTCCCAATCTTGTACACTCCGAAAAAATTAAGGCTGTCCCCAAACTCACCTCCTTCCATCATTGCCGTGAAAGCCATCATCTGTGTCGACCCGTCTGCGGAGCTCGCGACGTACACACCCTGCGCCTTCCCCAGTTGCTGCGACCCCAATTCCGGCGCTGACGTCAGATAATCGTCAATCACCGTAATTGTCCCAAACCCTAGCCCCAACCCGTCGGGACCTAGTTGCGCTGAGTTTATGTTATTATTACTATTACTATTACTATTTGGGGTGCCGGCAAAAGCGGTACCGATTAAGCCGGTGCCGAGTGGGATTCCGTTAGGGTTGATCGTGGGGATTGCGCCATTGGAGTTGGGAATGGCTACGCCGCCTTTAGGGGGGAGAAAGCCGAGGGGGCGGGCGAAGGGGACTTGGCCGCTGTAGATGTTACCTAATAAGCCGGTGATGGGTCTCGCGGTGGGGTTACTGCCGCCTAGAATGTCGTGCA